>NC_139327.1:34772500-35372500 GCF_056507025.1 Lutjanus erythropterus | reverse complement strand
CATGTGGGATAATGTAAGTATATTAATGAACTATAATAGACGTGAAGCATTTTTAGATAAGATGGAAATGTTATATATTATAGCTTTAACAGGGCAGATTGTTTTTGTTTGTTAGCTTTAGAGGCAGAATTTTCTGTATATTTTATCCTTTCCTTAAAGCTACTACAAGGAGTTTTTAACTGGTTATGAAACAGCCTCTAGCCTACATAAGTTAATGAAAAATTCCTCAAAAAGATTGGCCATTTCTATGTAGTTGTTCTTAATACCTACCACTGGGTCAGATTCCCTGTGAAATCAGATGAAAGAAACCTGTGTTTATATTTCCCAGGGCAAAGTCAGTGAGCAGTACATTAGCTGGTTAAAATAAAGCAAGAGAAGATTTTTTTTTTTTTTTTGTTAAAGATCATTTTATTTTTGATGTTATGTTTTGTGGTTATGGTGGAAAAAACACTGTTTTTGTCCACAGGGGCCTCCAAAATTCATAGTTATTTATAATTATTAAAAATAGCTGTGAAAGTTTACTGTTTCAGTGCTTTGATGTAATTTTGGACAATAAAGGTTATTATTAAACTGTATTACATGTCTCATTATGTATTTCTGTTGCAAGCTTTAATCGCTTTTGAAGGAACATTGAAAAAAAAATGCGGATTTATGTACATAGTCTATATTCTGTATATGATATTCTGCATAAAGAATATCATGATATAGAGATTAGATTTTTTTACTCCCTAATATTGGTATTGGCATCTGCTTCAGAAATTAATACAAAACCCTCCATACAGAGATATTGGGGTCTGCTTTTATTCAAAATAATATCAGCCAACTCATAAATGTGCACAGCTCCTCACATGCTGCTGTGTGTGCAGTTGCCCTTGGATGGTTCACCTTTAGGGTAACTCAGGAAGTGTAGTGCGAGAAGAGGAAGGTAGAGTCAGAGTCAGAGTCACGGTACGCCCGCAGGCAAACACACTCCCTGTCCCAATTTTTGTTTGTTTGTTTTATTCATTCCATCCACATTCAAAAATGGCTCTTTTTCCACCCTATATATCTATCTGTCCAACAGAGTATCTATCAAACGGTCTGATCCGGCGAGAAATTGTGTCATTCTGAGTTCAAGAGTGCACAGCGCTGCGGTGAGGAAAGGAGACCTGAACAATGCATGTTTAGGCACTGGAAAGTGCGCACATTCACAGTGCCTGTGGCAATTCTCAGGACGCTATCAAACCTGAGTGCAATTTCCATCTGGGTGGAAGACATAAGAGGCATGAGTATACAGTAAATGACTTAATATACAGAGCCAATTTCCCTAAAGGCAGGATAAATCCATATGTTCATTATAGATGTGGCCATTACAGTTTGACAAACCAACTCAAAGGGAAAAAAATAAAGATATATTTTACAAATAATCATTTTAAGTCACTGTTTGAAGGGTTGCTGAAAAAGAAAGAAAGTCCCATTACTATTTTTGTCTTCCAGTCCGTGAGCTGGTACAAGACTTTCCTTTACTGTAACTATGAAAACCCCAGTTTGCAATCAAGATGGTATTTGCATTCAGAGTAGACCATACTTCCATGATGATTTCCAAGAAACAATCACTGGTTGGAAAATTACAAATGGGCGTTTTAAATTACATGACAGGACGTAAACACCATAATGTAATGTCCACTGTAGCATTAAAGCAAAAGTGTAAAAATAAATTTATCAAATAAGAAAATATGCACTGTGAATATGCTTTTGCACAGTAAACTGGAGCCAAGGTATTTGTGAACCTTTTGTAATGAAGGTCTATATTCTCTTTGTGAGGCTCCGTTATTCCTTTCTTGAAAACACAATACAGTTAGTTGGGGGTAGGCGGTAATCAAGGCATTCAACGGTGAAATTTCCTTCTCATTTGAGGACATAGTAACAATGGGCAGAAATTGTGACGCGGCTGTGTATGAAACACACTGTGGTGAGCAACATCTTCGGGGCGATTGGGTGGCTCCAAATCTGCCACTTCTAATTCTGTAGGACCTTGTTGTTTTCTGCTTCAAGAGGAAAAAAAGCAAGAGCTACTGTAAAAAAAAAAAAAAAAAAAAAAGGAAGCCCTGACAAAACCTTTTGCTGTACTGTTAATGCGGCTGCATTTAAAGAGCGTGGTGAGGTAAAAAAAAAAAAAAAAAAAGTCTTAATGGATTATTTAACAGGACACATCCGCTCTGCATGGCTGCTCACCGGCTGTTACACAGCCTGCTTTTCTCCGGTGTTACTGCCAAGTGTCTCGGTGTGACAGCTGGCACACCTGATCTATCTGATTGGATTAGTGCAATCAGTGGGCAATGTGCTTAAAGCTAACCAGGGTGATGGTGGTGCAAGTGCTGGTGATATTGTTAGTCAGGTATGAAAAGAACTGGAAAACCTCCATGGCAGCACGGCTCCTTCTTGCGGTGTCACGCACCAAATTAAGTGCTCAAGTCTCTCCTTGAGTATCCAAGACACTCAACATAAGCTGCATGTTAACGTTTGATGAATACTTGGTTTAATGGCTGGTTTGTCAGCCTGTGTGATGGAGATGTAAGCATATATGGGCTACAGAGCTCCCCAGTCTGAATAGGGAAGCAAATGAGGGAGTGACTTAAACCTGCATTCTTTCTTCTTTTTTTTTTTAACCTTTATTTATTCAGGGTAGGCACAATGAGAGCGATGCTCTCTTCTGCAGGAACGCCCTGATCACTTTCACACCTGGAAGCTGTCCAGTACAACCAGTCTTATCTGCCGGCTACAGAGCAGCTCCACTGGAGCGGTTGGGGTTAAGGGCCTCGCTCAAGGGCACCCCAGTGGTGGTAATGAGGAAGGGGCAAGTGCTGCCTTTCACTTTTCCCACCCAGATTTATCCTGCCAGTTGGGGGATTGAACTGACAACCTTCATGCTCACAAGCTCACTTCTCTAACCTTTAGGCTGCCCAGCACTGCATTCTTTCTAATGGGCAGCAGAGGGCGACTCCCCAGGTTGCGAAAAGAAGTTCAATTGTATGGACGTCTATGAGTAAATGACCCAGCTTCGCACTTGATGTATTCCCCCAGTAAACAGTTTCTTAATGAGTTTATGGTCTCAGTCGCACATTTTAAATATTTTTCTTATTATATGCTAGCTAGGGAATTTTAACAATTTCCTTTTCAATTTTGCAGTTTAATGTGTGGTGGACTTCTGACTTTATTGTTCACCTAGTTTTACTGTCCCACTGCACATTTTTATATCTTATAATAATGATTATAATAATAATAGTTAATGTTAGCTGTCTAATATAAATCCTAACATACTATATAAATATACATATAAGACAGGAGAACACAAAAAAATTTGGTTGCAAAGGTTACCATGTGAAAAATAAATGGAAAAAGTTACATCTTTGTGAAAACTTAGTGTCCATATGGAGTGCTGGCCTCCATTTGTATTATTTTTGTATTTATTTGAAAACCTTCACGCTGCCATACAACCTGGAGAAATTGTTGGGTTTTACAGCATTTTTTTAAACAAAGTAAGCTTGATGTGTAAAACGTCATTAAATGCACACAATGCAAACAGTGCATATTTTTGCAGAGTATGTGTGTTTGTGTCATTATGGTAAATTACAAAAGAATAATTGTTATACAACATATTATTAGGAAGACAGAAAGAAAGAAATAGAAAGAGGTGTAGCAATGGCATATCCTCTTCAGTTCCATCCTCTCATCCAAATTTGGTCACTTCTGGCTCCAAAAAACAAACATGACAATGGCCACAATGCCAAACAAAGTTAATACTACATGAATATGTGTAGTTCTTGACATAAAACAGTCTTAAAGGCTGATAAATCAAGTGCTCAACACAATCAGCACAACCAGACTAGTAGGAAGCGAGCCTGACGTTGCTATCAGCAAGTGCAATCAACCTACCTGTGGCAATAAAACACAGGTAAACACACTCTTAGTCTGAAGTGGAATAGTTATGCAGAAAATCAGCACTGACAGGAAGATAACATCTCAGCGTGCTGGAAGCAATTAGAACATAGTTTGTTTTTTTCATGGAGACAGACGGTTGGTAAAACAAGCAAGCAAATGAGCAAGAAGCAGTGATCCTGGGTTGGTCCAGGCAGGAGTCTCGCACTGGGTAACCATCTTCAGTACTACAGAGGGCATTTAAACAAAATCCTGTTTATTCAGATTCATGAATCATGACTTGGTGAAGATAAAAACATGATCGAATGGACTTTACTTGGAACTGAACAATTTACAGCTGCAATTGTAAACTACAGGCCTGTTTTTATGTTTTTTATTCTACCAATCATAATCACAAATAAACTCTATTTCTACTTTAATCTAATCTTTAATCTCTCAAGGCTTGTTGCAGCTGACCAAGTTCTATAGAACTAGAGCTGCAGCTAGTTGATTAATCGGGTGATTATTTTCTCAATTGATCGATTAATAGTTGTTTGTTTTAAAATGTCCAAAAATGAAAATGGAAATGGAAGGGTGTTTCCCAAAGCCAGAGAGACGTCCTCAAATGTCTTGTTTTACCCACAACCAAGAATTTGGACTTTTTTTTTTCTTAAAAACTAAAAAAACAATTAACTGATTATCAACATACTTGACAACTATTTTAGTTATTGATTAATAATCAATTAATCATTGCAGCTCGAGATAAAACTTATACCATTTTTGTCATTTGAACTGTCCCTTTGTCTTTATTTCTAAGGCAGAGGAATGGTTTTATAGTTGCATGGTAACCAACTATTTACATTCTAGCTACTTGTGGACATTTAAAATGTTTATTGAAAAATGAATTCATTTATATTGTTTATTAAAGGAAATATTTGGGCAGTTTTCTTTCAATCTGAGCAGATTTTGAGTAATTATTAGGCTGGAAAATATCAAACCAATCAGACACATGCTTATAATCTGTCACCTGGGTGCTATGTCTTTAAAGAGCCACGCCCTCACACACTGCACACTGTTATTGGCACATCATTGCCCATCAGGCTGACAGCCAGAAACATCCAGAACAAAATAAAAAGATTTTTTAAAAATACAGGCAGAGTCTCTGCAGATACAGGCACCACCACGCACATCTAGTAGCTCCTAAGTGATGACTGACGATTTTTAGTCTACTCGTTCTACCTTTAAGCTGACATATATTACGATTGTAGGCTATACTTGACATTTACTTAACAGTCATTAGGCAGATGTTCGTTTTGAAAGCAAAGAACGATAAGCAGGCTACATTTCAAGAGGATATTGAGGCTCGGTAATACAGCTGATTTACTGAAAACAGATGCATAGTTGGCCAGTTCTGGAAATAATGTCAAACTGCCAGTGAACTGACAATGTTTTGATGTTAGTGTTGACAGCTCTGCACTCTAACTACTTGTGCTAACTTTAATTTTAGCAGAAGCAGCTTCACACTCTGAATCCTGAAGGTCTCAGTTCGGAGTATTATAGTGATTAAGCTTGAAACAATTATATGATGTTTTTTTTAAAAGTGTTAGATTCTAACAGCTCTGTTTACCAGCTGCTTGTCTTTTACTCTCAACAGCTACTCAAGCCACCTGCAAGCTACCTGTTTTAAAGTGAAGTGGAGCAATCAACAAGATTGTTTATGTAGAAAACAAGTTACCACTCTGTTAGTCTTTAATGACTTCCACTCACTTCCATGTTTTCAACCGTCAGTGATGACACAGAGTGATGAATTGTAATTATACAGACACCAGCATGCAGAGATTGAGCACAACATGACAAGGAAGCCAAGGTTTATTTTTTGATACGTCGGTAACTCACACAATTAATGTTAATTTGCATTAAAGGATTGCTGACAGTTATTATATCAGGTGCAAAGTGCATTCGTAAATAATGGCTTCAACTTTTAAAGTTTGTTAAGACACTGCTAATTATGTAACTTAAAATTAAATACCTTAAGGCAACTGCACATTTTCAAATCATTGTCATGATACAAAAACAATTCATTCAATTATACTGAGCTTCCATGACACTAAGTGGCAAAATTAACATTCTTGATGATTATCTTCAAAAATAATTCAACTGGGTTTGTCTACTTCTGGTGACAAAAGAGTGCTGCAGGGATGACAAACACCACTTTTATGATTTTTGAAGTATAAATTATCATGATCGTGATTTCAGCGTCACCACCAAGCGGTCGGCATGATGACCACATGTGCCAACGCTCACGATTTTTCTGGGAGACTCCAGTTTTTCATTGCCCTCTCACGGTTTCCTCCCCGGGTCGCTCTTCTCCCATATTTTTACCCATTTATGACAAGTTTACACACTTTTTTTTTCCTTTTTGTTATAATAACCTGAAAAGTGTGCTGTCTCCAACCAGATAATAATAGAGCTACACCAAATATTGTTCTCTGACATGCACTTAATGCAGAAGAGAGCTACTCGTGCCTCATCCTCCTCAGTGAGTGACAAGAAAAAAGAAATACTCGAGCAAATTTCAGATGTCTTTGAAAGAATAAGTCATATTTTTTTGTAAAGTTTTAAAGTGATGGGGAATGCATATTCTAAAGTCTGCCAGAGGGAAAAATTATTCTATGAATTATGCTGTTGCAGTGTAATTATTATTTGTTATTTTATTATTAAAAAGTCACCAGAATGCAGGAAACAAAGTTCCTGAAACTTGGGGACCCATTTTATGTCCTAGACAACCTCTGCAGTCTCATTTATCAACTTGTTAGCAACTGCGTTTTTTTTAAGACACAAAAATGTTTCAAATTTTTTAGTGGGGTATTAACTGATATATTTTATGTCATAGAACAAAATGTGAAAATCTCTATAAAGCTGTGTTAACCACAGACTGTATTTCAGGCATCGAACCAAATGACCTGATAAAAACACACTGACATTAAGATGACGGACGTACATGTTAACTCATTTTCTGGGTTTTAGGACTCATTTCTGCAGCACTCTCTGACAAACCAGCAGTAGGTGAGATTCATCTGACTGGTCTAAGTCTTTGCTTGAGGGGCCAATTCAAAGCTTTTAAGGTAATAAGCATAAAATATTAATGTGATATTAAAACAAGTGTGTACTACAAGTGTGTACTACTGTTCACTGTCTGTCAGTGTATTTCAGTGCTATCTTGCTAGCTGTTAACTTGTTTTTAATAAAATCAATGCACCATTTTATTCTCATCATCTAAACATGAATATACAGGTTTATTTTTAATTCAAGTTAATTAAACTTAAAATTTCTAGTGTTTATTCTCAGAACACTTCAGAATTTATAAACATGAGTTCTTCTGACTTTAAGTCTTTTGACTTGAAATAATGAGTTGAATGAATGTCCTGTGCAGAGTGCAATCAACTCAGTTCTTTACAGTCCTAAAGAAATGTGATCAGCGTATTAGCAGACTTCCCAGCATGCATTTTCAGAGACTTAAAACTCTCCTCAGACCCTTCTCTTTTACAGTTTGAAGGAAATACACCATGGAATTTTCCTGTGTGTCTGTAATACATTTAAAGAGAAGTCATGGTTGCTTGTTTTGAATGAATTAAAACACTGTGAAAAATGATGAAGGCAAATTCAGTCCCTACTCCCTTACATTTAAGACGTAATAAATTCGCTAGGAGCAGTTTCACATTTTGTCTTTGTGCCAATGCAGGAACAAAGTAGCTCCAACAGGAACAGCTGTGTGAAATGAAGAACTCTTCAAATCGAGAAAATGTAAAAGTAAGTCAAATTTGTTTGTAATTTTCATCAGTGTGACTGAAGAGTTTGGTTCAACTTAAGCTTATTGAACATGTTTTCTCAAGTAGAACTAACAAATAACATCAAATTAATCTGACTGGAAAAGTTTATTTGTTTTGAATCATTACAAAGTTACCTCAACTTGTCTTTTCAAATTCAGTTAGCTTAATCAAAAAAATATATATATATATATAGTTCACTGTGTGTGCAATGTCAGAAAAATAGCTCGCCAAAAAAACACACAATGCCTCACTTGATATTTATGCATTTCTCACATCAATTAATAGGATTGGTGTAAAGGCAGTGGCAACAAATAACAGCAGAGTAAACATACAATAAACCACTGCCAGCTGTACACTAATTAACTCAGAATGAATCTTAAATGCATGATAATCACCCCAAACCGCCGATTTATCGCTTCGCAAGATTTGCTCGGCGCCAACAAAAAGTAATGAGGTGGAATGACCTACTTTAATCAACACCTACAGCATGGGTGGCCTCTCAGAAATGAGAGACTGTACGGCAGAGAGAGTGACAGTAGCTTAATATAGCCGTCTACTGCTTCACAGTGCACCGAGGCCAGGTGCTTCAGTTCATCCACGTCCTCATGAATCTGACATTTCACTAAACTCAGTCATCTGAGTGTGTGAAGCTGACCTCTGGCCCTGGGGAATGACTGTATCTAATGATTCAATCTGTAAAGACTCCTGCTAAAACCAGTAATATTCTCTAAGTCCAGTCTTTCCACATGTGGGCTGGAGTGAGCCCGGCTTGTAAACTGTGTTTTTAAGCTGCAGTCTTTTTTCGTTTGAAACACGGCCGTTCCACAACAGTTGCTTTAATCATGTGCCAGTGGTTTGGTATGCGGGCAGTGCTCCTGTGCTGGCTCCTGGTTTGTTTTTCTCCATTCATACAATCTTACTTTAAAGCTGCTAAGGCACACAGCTTATGTGCATTCAGTTGTGATTCAATAAAATGTCAGAGGGTGATTTAGGACAGCTGCTCAGAGGTAATATTACTCTTTACAGAGAACCAGGCATAAGGTGCTTTGTTAAATGATGTGGCGATATATGCTCATACAGTCTTACATACCACCTACATTACATAGCACATGCCGTAGGAGGAGGATCCTGCTGATGGCACTTTAACAGGCATCGTGATTTGTGATACATTATATGCATGAGCACACCTCCCTGGCTGGAGAGAAAACAAAGGGACTCCCATAGACAACAAACAGCAGAAATCTGCGTGTTTATGCCAGAAAAACAACAAAGAAAAACACTGATCTGTATGTCCCGCAAGGCACCTGATGCCCATTCAGACCTGCATAAAAAACAGGGGACATGGAGAGAGCAATGCAAAAAAAGTCCTTTTTTTTCTTTCCCACAACATAAAATGAACATTATTTATCCACAGGGAGTGATAGGGTTTGCTGATCCATTACTTTGCCAGGTGCTGAAATGTGTGGCCTTGGAAACTCAATAATGGCCTGTATGATTATTTTTGGAGGAAAAGCTTCCCACCACCTCTATAAATTCTCACCAAACCTGAGCTAAAACTAAATACAGAGCCAATTGCAAAAAAGACAGCAAATCATTTTTGACTTGTATTCAACTGAATATAATACAAAGACAAGATATTTAATGTTCACACTGATAAACTTTATATTATAAACTCATTCTGAATTTGAGGCCTGCAACATGTTTCATGTTGAGATGTTGAGAGTTGAATGCTCAGAAAACACCTTTTGGTATTTTCCATAGGTAAGCAGCTATTTCCCATTGAGAAAAGAGTAGTGAATGTCCTCTTATCTGATGTAGAGTTCAGTGCAAAGAAACTAAAAAAGAAGGAAGAGTCTTTGCATTATATACCAACAGTCTATGCACTGCTTGTTGCCAGACTTTGGTGCCAGTTCTACTGGAGCTCATGGAAGACACACAGAGAAGCACACTAAAACCTAACACATCTGCGTCAGTGTATCCCGAACGGTGTGCCCTGAGTCAACTCCAGATGTGCCTTGGGATTTTGTGACAACCATATGTTATTATTGCAAGATTTATAACTGAATTTCTGGGCAAATTCTACACCCTAAAAATCTCCTGTAAAAATCTTACATCAAAGTGAACTCAGTTTTTGCCATTCATGCAGTTGCTAGATGATGGAAATTATTAGAGTGTGACACTTCTAAGTTGGTATGCCTCGGGCATAAAGAGTCTGAGAATCACTGATCTACATCATATGACCTTTGATGAAGAAATGCCTCTAAAAACTAAAAGAACAAACTTCAGAGAATAACATACTGACTAATTTCTAAAGATGATGGGAATATTATGTTTTCAAATGAAATATTTACAAATCTCCTCTGATACCGATTGCTCATTAATAAGCTATAAACTGACTAAATCCAACTTAACTATAAAACAGCAGGCATACTGTATATTGTATATAACGGAGGCTATTATTAGCCTTGTCAATTGTGGCAAAGCAGCCCCGGGATCATCATACAAGGAAGAGACAAGGAATAAGGATTTTCAAAACTTTCCTTTCATATGATACAAAATCTGTTGAGGTTATGTTGCAATAGGTGTGTTTAAGCCACACTTCTGGGTAAAATTTCTAGACTAAAAAGCAAACAACAGTGATGATGCACTTCTTGTTCTCAAGTCAAAACCTCAACTCCAAAAGCAGGACTATTATCACAATATTCAGTGTGGTAATATGATATTTATAAGCAGACATATCCGTTAGATATCCGCACCCGTTGCAGAGCTCCCTCTGTTGTGAACCTGCGATTTTAATTAGCGGTGTCAATCATAGGCTCCTGTAAACCAGCCAGGGACTTGTTGAGTCCAGGCTCGTTGATAAATTCAAAAATCGGTTTAATTGGTTCTCCTTTAAGCTTAGTTCTCGATGCCTGCCACACATATTAAACATATGGCCACGCCCTCTATTGTCCCCCTCTTGGTCTCTGGGTGCAGCAGCAGCCTTTGGTGCTTTAAATAATGCAGGAGGGTTGAAATTTGTTCTGAAATTTTAATTGTGGTCTGGTCTGGGGATGTGCATTAGGGAGCAGGGTTGGAACAGTGGGCGGGGATGGACATAAGTGCTTTCCAACTGCCTCAGGCTTCATTATGAGAGGAGGTGGGGGGGTAAGGTAGGGCGGGCAGGGTGGTGAAAGTAAAAAAAGGCAAGCGCAGAAACAAAGAAAGTCTGGAAGGGTCTCCACTTACCCTCTTCCCAGGAGAGCTGTGTCCAAAGAGCTGCGTCTGCAAACTCCTCCTGCCCAAACCACCCCTGCCTACCACAGTATTGATCTGAGGATACGCACACCACCCACTAACAAAAAGTTCTGCAATCAAGTGCAATTATGCCACATTTATGACCACATGATGTCCGGTGCTGCAGTGATGCTCATCTGCTGCCATAATTCATAAGTAATGAGAAATAAATGCATCTGACCAAGAGGCAATGATCTTTGCCGCTGAATGATTTGACCACTGAAGCAGTCCTGATACTGAAATGCAATTGAAATTTTATAGAAAGGTGCTCAATTAAAAGATATTCCTACCCACTGGTTACAATTAAATTCCTGTTCATGAAGTGACATGTCAGCCTGAGATAATTCTCAACCCCTAAAGAGTTTTGGCTTATCTGGCACGGGACTAAGAAAATTAATTATAAAGATTTTCATATGTAACATCAGCTATCTGCATTTCCGACACAATACTGTATGTTAATTGCTTCTTCCACTCTGCAAATCTCACGTTTGAAAACAGATTGTCTGATGACATATTCTGACAATGAGGGCCTAATGCTTCGTTAACGTCTGCACAAATGCAGCACACTTCTTCACGCTGCAACAGTGTTTACCCATGCATTCCCTGTCATGTTATTACTGCAAAGCACTTAACCCTCACATGGACCCCATTCACCTATAAACCGCAATCATCTCAGCTGGAGTTTATGTAGCAGACTCAACAGTTAATGCTACTGTATAGAGCATATCAAAAATGACCTACATGTTCATTAAATTGTGTCCTTGGAGGCCCTCTCATCTGCAATGCAAACAAAACCCATTGTTGTTCTGTAAGCAGCTTATGTACAGAGGGGGAGCAGGGAGGGAGGAAGTGGGTGCTTGCATGCTCATATTAGTTTAATACACGCACAACTTAGTCTTTATGAGGATGCACTTCTATTTCTATATGGACCCATAGAAGGAAATGCTTTTTCAATATCATTACGTTGCACGTTGTTGTAAAAGTTGGCCAAAGTTACAAATCTGATTATATAGCTAAATATGATGATGCTGCACATTTTTTAATACAGAGAACACATGCTTTATATTAGTCTAAATTAGACAGTAGTGGTTTAACAGCTAAAAGTGCCCTGTCCCCACAAACTAAAATCTACATGCACCATATTTCCTGACCACAGGAAATAACTATCAGTCCCATAATCTGATCATTCAAGTTATCAAGGATGCATGCTGCTTAATAGCAGGACGATCTCGATCTCGAGATATCACATTTAGAAGAATGTGACAGACAACATAATGCATCCAGCCACAGCTCAGCACAGAGGCATAAAAAGCTGCTTAAAAGTGAATAGTTTCTGGTTTCTTTACGGCTCTCCAGTAGTAAACAGAATATCTTTGGGTTGTGGACGAAACAAGACCTTCGAGGATGTCATCTTGGGCTTTGAGAAACATTGACCAACATTTATCATCATTTTCTGAAATTTTACAGACTAAACAACTTGGTTAATTGAGAAAATATTTGATAGATTAAATGTTAGTTTCAGCCTGATGGGCATCTGGAGAGCGTGTTGAACTTGCAAACCAAAATGAGAGCATTCAATCTGTGGCTTTAATTTAAAAAATCAAACAAAATTATCAGAGTGATTCCTGCCAGTTATCTGAAATGTGCTAAAGGCATTAAATAATATCTGTTTTTATCCAAATCAAAGTTAAACAAATGTGTAACAAATAAATGTGTAAAGAACTGACCTCCATGGGCTTGAAGATTTAATCTTCAAGGCTGTTGTAATTGTAAAAACCCAAAAGCGAGCTCAGAGTTGCTGAGGCAACAAATCTTGTTTTTGCTGCCTGGTTTGAATGCACTCATTTAGAATTTCTAGGTAACAATCAATAGAAGGGAAGGTGTCTACGTAGTGAGGTCGACCACACTTGTAACTATCTTCAACAATCATTCTCATGACAAATGCATCGTTGTTGCTGAGTTATTTTATTTATTTGTCTTTTTATTTCGCTGGAAACACAAGTGGCATTTATAGATTATATTGCTCTTTAAAAAATCTTAGGACACAACCCAAGTACCAGTGATGTCCAGAGGCTCCATCTGGCCAATAACCTTTGACACATCATTCCCCTTTTCCCCATAACATTCCCTGTTCTTTCCACAGGCTACACCAAGACTGTGAAAATATTACTTTCTTTTACATGAATTTCCATCAGCTATTGCTCTTGAGACAACATCAAATGACAAAGAAGCTCCCCAAACACAAAGAAATGAGATCAAAGAGTTTATATTGTTGGGATTATGGCTAGAAAAACCTGCTTTGTTGTCAAAGAGATGAAACACACCATTTTCTTTCCCAGCACTGTTTAAATGCCCTGTAGCAAGGCAGTGTCCTCGGGCGCCGTAGCAGAGATGCTCAGTGACCATCAGTGCAAGCCTGTGGTTCTACCGGGCATCAAATAAACAGTAAATGAAGCAGGGCATTGCAGAGTGTTTTGGGATATATAAAGTGTTTTAAAAAGCAAAACTTTTTTTTTAAGAGAAATCAAGTATTTATGGATGTTAAATAGAGCAGCAAAGAGGCACAACAGCTATTAGAAATAGCAGGGAGCCAGCTCCAGCTGCATAAGGGAAATGCATCCATTTGTAACTGCAGAATATCCTTCACTTCATACATGATTGATACTGGTATTTAGGGCTGATAATATGGACGATCCCATTTCCAAATGCTGGGAGCAATCAATGGCAGAGAAGATGAGAGGCAATAATGACTGGCCTGCATGATGAGGTTAACCCCACTGCCCTGTCTCAGGCCATAAAATAAAAATAAGGGGCCCGAGCACATACCTCCCAGCGCCATTAGCCTTGATCATTCAGCGCACATCCCGATAACTCCAGCAATCCTCATGAAATGATCGGGACACAATTACACAAGAATTTCAGCCCAGAGCCCCTTCAATGAGACTTTACACGTGAGCACCGTTTCCTCAGAAAGTCGTCTGTGCTTTTTAAATAATTTTTGAATATGGAGCCAGTTGTTATAGACGACACATGCTTCCAGCGGCTACACATTTGATTTGCCTACACAAACAAGCTTGTGAGGAAAGATGCACGTTGTGGATAAAGCCTGGCTCTATCTTGCTATGTTCTGACCATTTCAATGAGGAAGTCTAAATAAAGGAACTGTGGAATATATTTTTTTAATAACTGGTGTACTTATTAAAGGAATTCTTGTGATAATATGTGCTGGTGAGAGAGGGTGAAAGAGCGGGTGGTTGAACATGTTTGAGCTCTTGTTTTTTAGCTGTGTCACTGTAACCAGAGCAATGCAACAGCAGCAGGCTGTAAACTTCACAAACTTAAGGGTACGTTCACGCTGGAGGCAAAAGTGGCTCAAATCTGATGTTTTTGCTCAAATATAACTCAGATCTGTTTTTTTAAATGCCAGTGTGGCATTAAATGGCCCAAATTACATGGAATGTAATTTTTTGCAATGCAACCTCAGTATGAACAGTCATATTGGAGTTCATGTGCCTTTTTATGCCGAAGGTATTTTGCTGCCCTTTAACCTTCTGAAATTTTGGATAACATCTGTTTCTGTGAAGCCCTTCACATCACAAACCCACCACTCTTGGCTCTAATTCTGCACTGACACACACTTCCATACAGAAGTAGCAGCTATTGCTCCACAAAAAAGCCCAAATCAACAATCCGGCCTTCTTTCTCCTCGTTCTTCCACTGCACATCAACTCCTAAATGAAACTGTAAACGCTGACTTCAGTGGCTCCATATTTACCATCATACGACAGCGTGCTGCATGTCAACTCTTTGTTATTGTTCTTTTTCGCATGGGGGTCATTTCAGACAAGTTCACAATGGAATCTGATTCAAAAATAGTCTGAACAGCCAAACAACATATCTGATCAGAGCAATAAAGAATTGAGCACTAAGGCAGGCAGTGTGAACGTAGCCTAAAAATCACCACAAATGACAAAACTAACTGTGATAATGCATCACCTATCCCGTTTTCAAATGTATTTATTTATTTGGTGCAGTGTGTTATTCATTGCTTCATGCGTAGAGCTATTTTAAGTATTTTCTTGTCTTAATTTTGGATGGATATTGGATGTTATTGTTTTCATGTGCACCCCAGGAAGACTGGTGACCACTTTGTGGAAGCTAATGGGAATCCAAATAAAGAATAAGGAATGAAGAATCAACCTTATCTGTCGGCCACTCAAACCACCCCAGCGCACTACAGAGCATGAAAAGCAGGTGACGCTCTGCAGAGCATCACCTGCACTGCGCTACGCTCCACAGCACGCTGCGATCTTATACCTGAACTACGAACAGGAGAATAGACAAACTTTCTCACATTCTTTTTCACATCACAGACAATGAAGGAAGGCATGATTCGGAACTAGCACACATCCATGGTGGCTGATAAAGGATTTTAGCATGTAGAGCAGATTACATGGGCTTCTGAGACCTAGACATTTGATTTGCCTTCACAAACAAGCTTGCGAAGAAAGATACTATGAATGAAGCATGGCTTGTAACTGAGGAGTTGTATTCTGACCTCAGGATGCGGCGTGAATGAATAACCCAATTAATCAGGAGCGCTGGTAAACTTTATGAACAGATAAAGAGTGAATTTAAAAACATGTGTGGTGGAGGCCCTTCAGAGAGTAGATGATATCACACAGACGTTAAGTTCAGCAAGGCCCTCTTGATGGCAGAGTGGATCAATTATGTGTTCTGTAGCTGCTGAGGTCCAAGGACAGATAAATAACTCTGATGTTTGGTTCTTGTTTATTACATCAGTTTAGAAATGAAAATTAGATGTATAGGCTACAACAAGCTCAACAACCAAATAACAACCAAAGCACTGAATATAAAAGCAGTCAAACATATAACTTCTCTGTCTTTACAATTTCATTCATCAGGTGCTTTTATCCAAAGCAACGTACATCTGAGAGTTGATACAACACAAGCAAGGTATTACACGGTGAAACTTTGACCCAACTCTACTGGGTTGAAACTCAGGTGAAGCTACGTTGTAATTGAGTTGCATGGTGTAAAACCCTCTGCAATGCAGCTGAAACTCAGCAGCAAGAGTTGCAGACCTCTCAACTTTGTCAAACTAGTTTCTCGCAAAAGTCAATGAAAATGTGTCAGATGACGACATCAAACTACGATGCACTCTTTGATGCACATCGTCGTCAGTAAAAATCAATCCAACTGATTTTAACTGACAACGGCTTATCACCAAAAGGAACAAAACAATAAAGCAAAAGACTTTTAGACCCTTCAGATGAAAATTACTCTCAGACTTCATGCAAATGAGATAGCAAAAGTGTTTACATTTCAGTCAGCAGCTAACTAACATTACTACTTGATGAGTTGTCGCTATGCTTTAATATAAAGATTTGATGAGAATCTGAGCTGTTAACTAAAATACCATCAAATGTCAAGATAAAATTTCAATTTTGATGTCAGAGGTGGACAACAAAGAGCAATTTGTAAGCCCAGTGCATCGCTTTCAGTCGCTAACGGGTGGTGACAAAATGTCGGTAGGAAACCAGGTGACGTAGTGTAATGAGCGAGAAAGGGTGGAGGTCAGGGTGGACAGATGTTTCAAACACACCCACACTTTCACCCAGAAGACTGCTGTTCATGTCTGTCATGTGCGAGACCAAAAATAACGCTGGTGTACGAATGAAACTGAATCTGTGTGACTAACTTAACTCATGTAACTAAAACACTTAATTTAACACAAATAATGATATTTTCCTAAAACTAATCGATAAGTTTTTTTGTCTTAACCTAACCAAACTGCAACTGTCACAACATTAACCATGTTATGACAAAGGAAGTCATTGACAAATTACCTGTTCTGTCATTTAGATGTGATCAGGTCCACCTTATCTCTGACTTCTCACTTCTTCAGGAGTGATTCAAGCTAGATTAACAAAACTATAGGGCATAAAATAAAAAAAGTGGCTTCTGATGGCCCAAACAGTGTCCCAAGCTGGAAACCAAACGCACAAGATGAAAGAAGAAGCTGGTGGCTGGTGTAGAAAAAAAAATGCATGTTTGAAAAAGTACCTTTATAGAAACTGACTGAGATTTTTCTCCCACACCATCAAAGTACCATTTACATTTTTTTTTTTTTTTTGCTGCAACTGACAGCGGAGCCCTGACACTGCATAAACAAAAAATATCCGAGGCAGAATTTCGAGCCCTGGTCTTCAAAATGAAAATTAATAAGCAGTGTTTAAGACCGCCTTCGGGGGAGCCAAAACAAAAACCGTTGAAGCAAAGTGAAACATTGCTTTGAACACAGATCAGCAGCGTGAAGAAAGTAGGAGAGCCTCATTTGTACAAAAATTAAAATAATCTTAAGAATCACCTAATTATTGATAATCAATACAAACTTCAACCCTCGCAGGCTGCTGGCATTCAGCTTCTCACTGCAGCTAATAAGATGCTCAATGGACCTTAACCAGCAATATGCACGAAAAACAAGGCAGAAAAGGATGGCAGGACGGCCGTGGGTACTTGTCTACTGCTGTGAATCAGCAGAACACAGAGAATCCCCTGTTGTCTCTTTGAGGCCTCACATTAGCTGATGAACAGGCTCTAGCTGTTTTTACTAATCATAATCTGCATAATGCACTATTGTCTGCAGGGAACAAATCACTAACACAGGACATTCAAACCAAACTAGATCTGTATCACATTCATCTACTCATATCACACTGTTGAATTGGGCATTGAGGCAAGTCATTACTCAGCTGTTTTATTCATTTCTCCGTTGTATACACAGACAGAGCACACAACAGTACACAATGTACACTGTAATTTAGCACTGCACTAAAGTTGCAAGAGAACAGTCCCTATTGTGGGACGGGTCACTTTCCAGCAGCACTGGCTCCTACACTTTTATATTATGGCAGCATTATATTATAGAATAATGCAAATTTTTTAAAAAAACTTCATGTGTGGTCATTTGAGTAATTTTCTTGGACTTGAAAATGCTCCTGACCAACAGAAGACATCATACAGCAGTTTTTACAGACCTCTGTGCTACTGCCATAGACTGTGTAATAAACAGTGGACGAAGCATCGATGTTGTAGCTGTGAGGTCAAATATTATTAATTGTTCTTTCAGTAAAATCAGTGGATAGACTGTTAAATAACAATTCAATCAACTTTAATGTTGACCGCAAGTAGAAAAATCATGTTTTTTCATTCCTATTAGCTGCTACTAAGTAGGAAAAGTCTGCAGTTTAATAAAGCAGATTTTCTTAAGCAGTTTTACTAATTAGGAAGTTAAACATAATAAGCCTCCACCCTTTACTTTCACCCTTATTATAAGGATAATTATAATTTTTGGAGAGTTAACTTAATTGCAAACGTGCTGGGAAAAAAAAAATGCCATTAATCAAACACTTTCTTCATAAAGTTTAACACAATTTGTTAATTAAGTGCTCAGTAAATTTATTATTTTGAGTTATTAGACATAAAACCAGGCGTAAATTGCATATGCAGTATGGTAATTATTCAAGATTAGTTTATTTAAACAAAACAGCACCACGAAATTAAGCATATAACAACATATAAATCTACATGCTGATAGAGGACCAACAAATACATAATTTTTCTAATCATGCTAACAATTGAATTATGCCATGATGACTAAAATGTTGTATGTTTGCCTGTGAGCAAGTAATATTTTCGTGTTTGTACTCGCACAAACATGTTTAGCAGTTCATTACCAGCTGTTTGATCGCACTCAAACAACACAAACAAGGGCTGAGGTCAGAGTCCTCTTTCCATTACAGTAAAGCCAGACACGTACAGTTGGTCCACTGACCCAGATCACGACCCCAATTGCCCAGTTGGTCGACTGCAGCCGAGTCTCCCTCACTTACACCAGCAGCAGTATGTGTACATTAGAGTGAAAGACGTATCAGTTTACTCAACTCTCAACTTCACCAGAGAAAGCAATCCTGTTAGTGGTCCCAGAAGCTCGGAGCACTCGCAGAGTAAGGATTTCACAGCTCTTTGATTACTCTGGAAAATATCTCTGCAAAATCGATAGCGTGGATGCCTGGCTGGTGGCTGGACCCCCGTATCTATTACCATAACATCAGTCTCCAGGTAAAATCTGACTCCTGCTGTGGGCTCTGATAAAGTCTGCCAGCAGGGTTCGGTTTCCTGTCTTTTCATCAAAGTCTGCTGGACGATATTTACCGCACCATCCCTCAAGCCTAACAACCTGCACACGCCCAAACAACGGAATCGACAAACATATTAATTGTGTTTACCCTGTGCAGAGTAATGGATAGAGAGAGACACCTCACTGCAAAAGTTTGGGGGTAGAAGCCCAAATGATTGGCAGAAAAGATTTCAAAATCAGGACTCCGGTTGGCGCTCGACGTCAGAAAGATGGATGAGAATAAGCTTCTGTAATAGACTGGCATCCTGCCTCGGGGGAAGGACTGGTAAACCTTTGCTGCCTCACACCGCAGAAACAGGAGATGAGCTGCTGGTTTCTGAGCCAATGGCTCCAACAAAGCTTACACAGCCGAGCCATCATTAAGATATCAAATTCAAAGGCTGCGGTTCTCATTGTAGTTTGGCGAGTTGTTGACTTGGAATTTAGATTTCTATCACTTGTGTTTTTCGACAAGGTAAGGTCTTTTAAAAGCCAACATGGGTAGTGTTTTTATGTGATTATAGTGTCTTTTAAATCATTCTGATGGCAGAAGATTTTATTGGCAGAAGAATAAGACAATCCCAGAGGAAATAGGTGCTTTCATTACATTCATGTCAGTCTCCCCTGATGGGATATGTAGAGGGAGAAGAGTAACAGCATGCACTGTTTCCTGCCACAGTGCCAGTTTTAATATGACCACTAGGGGTCACCAAACCCAGAAATGATGAAATCCTGCAATATAGTGGCTTTAGTCTACATGGTCAGGATTTACAGCAGCATGGATGGGACAAGATAACAATCAAATAAAAACAAAGACAAGACGGTACAAAAGAAGGCTATATCATAAATCTTCATAGAGAGTGCATCTGAAACATTTAATGCAGCCTGAAGCAAGAAAACAATGAAAAGGCTTAAAGGGACATTTCACCCCACTCTGGTCTGTAGTGCTCTTTACCCCTCTAGATAGTTTTGGTGTGAGTTGCAAAGTTTTGGAAATATTGGCCATAGAGGTGTCTGCCTTCTCCCCAATATAATGGGACTAAATGGCTTGTGGTGCTCAAACTGCTAAAAAAATGCATGTGCACTGAGCAATATATCCAAAAATATATATACTGCTGTGTATTTACACAAAAGTAAGTCCCTTTTTGGGGCATTTGGCGGGAATTTTTTTTTTTTTTAATTGTTGTGGCCAGTTGATGCATGTTATAAGTTTATTTTAGCAGTTTTTGCAATTAATTCATGGGAGCAAGTGAAAATTGTCACAAAAACTCCATTCTTCCATGAAGAATAAACCTGCAATCTGTTATGAGTGTTCAAAGTAACCTTACTGAAAAGGCTCAGAGGCTCAGAATTACAAAAATTCAAACAATTCTTTTTTTCTTTTTTTTTATGTAGTGCACCTTGGGGTTATTCCACAAAGAAGCAAGATCTTTTTAGAGCTCAAACTCAATTAAAACAGCAGCACAAACTTCTAATATAACAGTTCACAGGCCATTGTAAAATGCCAATTAAAAAAACACAAACTTTGTGTTCTCTTCAGTAACTGAAAACATAATAAATAGTAAAACATGCATGGGGGACTACTATGATTATGCAAAATAACAAAGTCATTTACGATTTGCAACTTCCTGGAGGGACTGAAAAGTATATTTGATAACTGTACACATTTTAGTTATGTAATGCATTGTATGTGATTTTGGACGCAGCGTATGTGTATTTTTAAGTGAATACATTTTGCATTCTACACCCCTGTGTTGTGATGGAGGGCGGGGGTGTAGTCTGCAAGTCCTCGTTGATGTTGTCAGTGTATGACACAGATAATGAAGGGGCTGCGCACTCAAACCTCAAGGTGATGCGTCGTGCTCATTTTTTTTTTTCATATTGAATCTAATGAATAACAACATACAGTAACATGTGCTGCACCAGTGTCACGATACTCCTCTACGCTCTTCCTGCCTCCCGATGAGTGTAATTACTGGCAACACTGTTTCTTCAAACTTGAGACTCTACTGATCAATGCATCCTGATCATTAACTGGCAACTGTTACCCACCTTTGAGGCCATTTAATTGGCAGTTTAGGGGTGTATTGCACATTCAAGTATGACAATCAAGGCATGCTCTGGTGGTCAAGCAGTCTCAGCCACACATCGCATAGCTACTGCACAACTACAACTGCCGCATCTCATTTCTACCGTTTCACAGCATGTTTCCTGTCACTTTAAACTGTCAAGCCTGCTAATAATGGCACTCAATCATTGGATGAGTGAATGCTGTAATGAGTGAGAGTGAAGACCAGTGGAGACAGCCCAATGGACCATGCCGTCTGCATCCCCACAAACAGCAACAACCCCTCCCCAAAAACAGGACAGAGGACAAATAGGACTTGTTTTATGTCCATACAGAAGAGATGGCCCGACTGTGTTTCCAACAGTACCATATGTATTCACCAGGAGCCACATTCAGGTCAGTGACTCAGACAGCTCTTCCTCACCTTATATTGAGTGATGCTCATGTTTACGGTGGTAAGTCTATCTTTGAAACTCTGTGTGATAATGTTGCATAATAGTTCCAACAAGTCCTCATATCCAAAAGACAAGATGGCTTCCAAAATGACTGCACAAAAACATCTGCCACCTCTATGATTAATGATCTGTTACAGCAACTATAAGGTACCGATCCATAGTCAGTGTAATACCTACAGTAAATGGTGGGGAAGCAGCTCAGAGTCCCACTGCAGGAAGCTAAGCAACGTACTGCTGTTGATCAGGTCAGCAGCACAACATATTTAAGCCACCTAAAAAGGCCCACTTCAATAAACCAGTATCAATTTAAGTGTATGCTATATTTAGAAAACTTTTACCACTTAATCTTCACATCAGACAGCCTTTTTCAATGGAGACTTTATATCTGCCAAATACCACCACAAAATAAGTAATAAGTAACTTTATCTTGCACAACACGAGTTGCTGGTCTACCACTGCCTCAATCAGTTTGTTTGTTTGTGACAGGGTCAGCAGCAAAATTAATTTTAGCCTTTTAAAAAAGGTCCATCTAAAAAAGTCAATGCATGTTTAAGTGGTCGCTATATTTAGCATATTTTCACTGCTTTACCTTGCCACCAGACAGACTTTTCCAGTGGGAAATTACAGTTATATAAGCCAAATACTGGTTTCTCCAAAGCAACCAAACTCCTTTGGCAAAATCAGAAATTGTACCGTACAGAACGTGAGAGTTGCTGGTCTACCACTGCCTCAGTCCATTATTTAGTTTGTGTTATTGTGTGACTTTGGTGAATCTGAATTTTTAAAACACCATAGCATGAACAAACTAACCAATCAAGGCAGCGGCAAATCAGCAACTCCCCTGTTCTGCAAGTTAAATTTACTTGTGTTTACCACAGGAGTCTGGTTGCTGTAGAGATAGCAATATTTGGCTTATATAACGGCAGTGTAGCATTGGAAAAAAAATCTGACAGCAGGGTAAAGCATTGAAAATATTCTAAATATAGTGTAACGTTCAACTGATATTGATGTGTTTGAGCTGGACCTTTAATATGTTTTGCTGCTGACCCTGTCCTCAACAGCACATTGCCTAACTTCATACTCTGCTTCTCCACTGTAAATAATCCAAACTATCCCTTTAAATAAAGATTGTGGTCATAGTAAAAAAGAGAGAGAGAGAGAGAGAGAGAGAGAGAGAGAGAGAGAGAGAGAGAGAGAGAGAGAAAAGATGCTGGCTGGTAGGAAAGACATTCACACACTTATGCATCCATCTCAACCTCCTCCCTAAGACGTTTAGCCACGGTATGACACAGTTTGCTACTTCCATATTTGCTTTTTCGTTTTCCCAGTGAATGCAGTGTCAGTGTTTGTGGAAGTCATACAGTTTGTCCAATGCAGGCAAAACATTACACAAACAGTGAAAATCAGATATGCTGCCAGATGTAGCAATACAAACCATGTGCTCTCTCCTTGACCTAATGCTGAGTGGTGTGATCATCCTGAACATCAACGACAACAACAGCAGGTACTCTGCGCCGAGCTAAGAGCTATGAGTCTGCACAGTCCTGTGTGCTGCTCATTGTACACAGGGAGAATGCAGAATTGGCCTCATTTTTTAAAAGCCATATGCTCTGCTGTCAGAATTAAATTGGAAATGTAAATATTCTATACATGGAGGCTTCAAGCTCAAAATGGGCTGATATTATCAAAGTGTGTACACTGACACAAATTAGAAATGTCTTCCAGGCTGCAAATGAAAGCTGCATCATTTTCTCATCCCGGCACTTGTGTGCATATGTGAAATCATGCAAGTCATGCTACCATATGGATGGATATGTTGATTGATACCGCTGCTACCTGCTAACGCAACTTTGCTCTATTCATATGCAAAGGAGAACTTTTCTTATCTCAACTTTCTACTGATAGAGAGATAATTCATTGCAGGGGATATATTCAGTTGCATAGCAACCTGCAATTATGCATGCTGTCTGGAGAGCTGATACTCACTCACTGTGTCCTTCTCCATTTCCCCCTTTAAGCTACACTGGAGTAGTTCCCTTTTCACAATGAGTGGACATGATAAACACATCAATTAGCCGTGTCAAGGACAGATTTACAGCAGCCTGTCATTGGACTGCAAACAAATTTAGCCGCTATATTCATCAAAATCTGCACATATATATAACACACTCAACCATCTGACTCTTCACAAGAGCTGACAGTGGCAACATCAAAAGCAGTAGGGGGTGGAGTGGGAGAAAATGGCTGCAGCAGTGCCCACAAGGGAAGTAAATTAAGTATTCTGTGGGGTGGTGTGTAGCATCTTGGGATTGGAAGGGAAAATAGCACACTGAGCTGGATAGTACCTCTTCAGGGTCAACAAATCTGTAGTTTTTGAGATAGTTTATTACCTCTGCTGCTAGTAAATCTTGAACTATAGGGACCACAGGGAAAGCCTTGGTCGCTGACTGTATATCAAGACTATCCTAACCCTTGCTGCACCGGTTTAAGAAACATGAGCGTGGAAAATAGACAATAACAAGAAAGTGACAAAGAGCATTATTTTCACAAATAGAACGTCGGTGATGTCTGGGAAAAGCAGCTCCAGTGCAAAGCTCGAGTATCATTGACGGCCAGGGTTCATCGTCACCTGAAGTGGGCAGAATATGAGCCAGTGCCTTCGGGCTGTTATCCAGGAAACCACAGGGGTAAATCAAATACATCGAATGTTTCGTTTATACCACACACCGTGTCCCAGCTGGACTGTCACGGAGAGCAACTCCACCTCCCTGCCTGCCTCTGCAAGCTCCATTTGCTGATCATTCCATGTAATGCCTTTAACATTTTTTTTCCAATTAATGCTGATTCTTTCCTTTTACATGTTGTTGATCGTGATTCTATATGCCTTTATAAAATCGCTGATGCACAAAGTGATTTCTAACTTTCTAGTGCTTAGTTAAAACTTACTGAACTTCAAAAGTGCAGCTTTTTTCTGAGAGCACTGGACCTTAAAGGGACAGTTCAGATGATCTGGTGATCAGCAAGCTCCCAGTTTGGAGAGGCAGAGAGGAACACCAGCACGGAAACTAAGCAATATACTCCTGTAGACAGGGTCAGCAGCAAAACATATTTCAGCCACTTAAAACAACAAGAAACTTTCATATTTTGTTGATTTTGGAGGCCCCTATGGACAAAAGCAGAAGTGACTCCACTGTATTAATCACATAATATAACATCAAAAATAGAATTATTGAAACAAAAACCTCCTCCTGCTTCTTTCTAGCTGGCTAGCATACTTTTCAGATTCTGACCCAGTCACAGGCATTAAGAATAACTATATAAAAATAGCCAATCTTCTTGCGACAGGTTTTAAGTTATCTAGGGCATCAGTATTAAATTGCGACTGTTTCATAACCAGTTAAAAACTCATTGTAGTTTAGTTTAGTTTAGTTTAGCTGTAAAAAAAGGTCCAACTAAAGAATAAAAATTGACATCAGTTTAGGTTTATACTGTATTTAGGATGGTATCATGGCTTTCCCTTGCCACCAGACGGCCTTCTCCAACTGGAAAAACAGTCATTTCACACAGGAATTGCTGGCATTGTTTGCATTATTGTGTGACTTCAGTGAATCCAAACCAAGCAGCACATTGCTTAGCTTCCTACACCAGTACTTCTGCTTCTTCTCCAAAATGGGGGCATGTCGATTGCAATCTACACTAGGAAATACAGCTACTATGGGTAAGTACCTCATGCAACCTTGCTTCAAAATATCTGAACTATCCCTTTAATGTCTGGTAAATGTAACAGTTATGTGTTTTGAGTCACTTTGAATCATCAGGCACCGCACCGACTACACGAATCAGCAACAAATGGTGGTTTAACAAAGTCTGCAAGGAGTGCAAAGCATGTTTTTTCCCTAGTTATTTCACAGAACTTTTTTACACCAGTCAGGTGCTTGAATAATCAGGAAACATGAGTCAGGCCAGTGAGACAAAATGGTAATAACTCCAATGTCAGACTCTTCAGTGAAAAGTACTCTATCCTACATGGGTGCTACTTACCGGAATAGTGTTTCTGCTTTCCTCAAAAACATGAAATTCATGAATAATTTTGAATATTTTGTCAAAATACAAAACAAAAAATACAGAACGCGTGCAACTTTTAAAGCTGTTGTTCTAGTACTGTTGCCGGAGGGTCAAGTACCTGCATAGGGGATGTAGCTCAAAGCCTATAGTTTTCTTTCTTATGTCTTCTGAGAACATAGAGTGTCTAATCCATACAGTTCAAAAACAGAGCAACACTTATTTTTGTTGAAAATAAAGGGTTGGAGAAAATGCAACAAAAAATCAGAAGGTATCTGACAATGTGATTCTGATTTGATCATCCTTTACACTATTTTTGTTTACTTTAACAGAGCTGCCAACACAAGTGCAATGTGGACTTTAATTAGAATCTGTAATATATGATGTTTCATGTTCGGGCAGCTAAAAATTAACTTTCCTGTAATGGGTTTCAATAATACTAAGAGTAGTATAGTGTTTGTATAATGTCCATGGAGACAAGAGCGTAGGTGTGGATTTGTTGTGACAAGACACTTGGAAAGACTTTTGACAGATTATCTTTATCTACAGCATGAACATTACACTGAAGTTCAAACACAGCTTCAAGCCACCAGCAGCATTTTAAAAAGCTGAGGTTCACCTGCAAAATGTCACAGAGATAGATAAGGCAGTGATTGTGTGTTTAACCCAAAGCAGTTCTGCACACATTCCTTCTTGATGGACACTGACGTATCAGTAATTAAAATTGCTGAGTGCTGTTTATTTTTCACCATGCAGCTCTGCACAGCGCTGCATGTTGAGGAACCATTTCAGGGCTTTAGCAGAGTGTAATGAGGCATATTTGATAGCTGACATGCACAAAGCAAACAAACAAACAATCAGTCATGGATCAGGCTTTCTACGGCTGATGAAGACGCCTGGATCCGTCCGATACTGATCCTGTAGATCAAACTCTACTGATCACTATCACAAATATTAAACATCCAAACCACATTAGTGTTTGGTTTGTCTTTGTTCATGCTGTGTTTCAGCAAAGACAAACTCTTGTTTGCTCACTTGTCTCTTCATTGTGGTTGTTAATTAATCTCCTCATACATTATGTCAAAAAACCCAGCAGAAGTAGAGTCAATCTTTGAAATGAAAACAACCAGCCATTCAGGAATTACTGCAGGTTTTAGGAATAAGGTTGCTTTTTACAATGGATGCATAAGCCTGCCACTATAATTATATTATAGACTTATAGAGGTCAGCAGTAATGAGCCATATATTGTATGCATTGTATTGCCTGTTGTGTTTAAGTGCACAGAAGCCTTTTTTCACAGCACCTAAAAGCAAAATGAACAGAAACTGTTGACAGAAACGGTAAACTATGCTGAGGCATGTTTTGTTGTCATTTCTGCTTCTGTCTGCTCATCATCTGCTCTCCGAATTACATGTTTGTTGCACTTCCATTATTATGCTTTATACTTTATATCACTGGCGTGAAATGGTTTCAAGATGAAAATAATATAATTTATCGCAATTATTTCTGGGACAAGATACTGTCCGACAAAAGTAGTTATTATGACACTAAAATGTAGCCACGTTATTGGTATCAGCTACTAGAGGCTTTAAAATAAAATATCGCATTAGCCCAAAATGAACATTTCCGCCAGTATGACTAGCACTTCTCATTTCCATCTCTTCAAATACTGTAATTTTGCCACTAGCCCTTATTGACTTTTCAGACGCACACAGTACCTGTTAGCAGCTGAAAGAGATGCAACTGGCGTTAAAGTGACATAAACATTAACCCATCGCAGCTGTATGAGACGCACCGGTGGGTTATAAAGCAGGAGAAGTGCATGTCTGGAGGAGCTGGAGTGGATGGAGCTGGACTTTCACCAAGGAGCCTCGGTTTGTTTCACCCAAATATTATTTAAAGTTGTACATACATATATAACTTAACATGCATCATCATGTGACTGTCATCTTGCAGGTCTCTTGATTTACATCACATGAATAACATATCGAAACATACTTCTTGTTAACACTTAATCCCAGGGTCAGCAACCTGCAGCTCTTTTGCTTCTCGTGCATCAGTATGAGATGCAGATGGGTGGTGACAAAACATCTGTATATGACAAGATGGGATGATAATGGGCTGATATGACATACTGATAAGATAACACCTTAATTATGCACATGCAGTGTAAGGATGACAATATAAATCTTAAGAGCCGTCCTCCTCATCATTATGACAAATTTGTAAAGAACAAAGAGATGCAAGTGGGAAAAAAAATGTCAGCAGTAGTTTTCTTTTTTTCCAAGTGACTGTATACATTTTGATAAGTGACTCAGAAAATGTAAACTTTAGGCAGGCATATCTAAAAGTTACCTGGAGTTACATGATTTAACCGCAATCACCTCTAGTGGGACCGAAGGTTGGTGCTTTAGCACCTGATTGGTGTGGTGCAGATCAGCACAGAGTGCAAGTAAAATGACATATTAATAATAAATAGGTAATGGTTGAATCCTAATGAACTACTATTAGAGCTGAACTGCTTAAACTCATAAAACATATTTAAGTTTCCTCAGCAGATTACTTTCATTTGGTCACATTGTACATCATTCAAGCTAGGCCCTAATTTTCATGAATAATTCCATGCATTTCACCCTACTTAGTGTAACTACTTCATGGTGGCTTGGTCCAATGTACAGCCAGACACTCTATAGTGGCAATTACTCACACTAACCCCTGTCACTTTCATGATGTGGTTCCCCAAAGCAGGCTGCAGGGATCTACCATGATCCTTGAGAGAATTCCAGGGAATCCTCAGAAAGAAACGAGGAATAGTTTAACCATACTGACACTCCCCAGGACTTAATGTAATGAGAGTTTTTATGATGATTTTTGCTCATTAGTCTCTGTTTGCACAGCGACTAATGGCACACCGGATTCCTCCTTCAGTTTCCCTGCTGCACATTTCTTCCATTTAGTCTTAATGAGGTTCACGTGGGAGTTGTTCTCTGCTCTTGCTCAGGCTCTTGGGTCAGGGGTTGTCATTTTGACATACTAAGGGCATTGTGAAGCTGTTAGAGAATGTGGTAGAGAGTCCATGCTATACAAATTTACAAGAGAATTACAGTCTTCAACCTGATGGCATCACCTCACCTACAACACAGGTAGTTGTGTTCAGAATTATGTCTATCAGAATATCTTATACGAATGTTCATGGGTAAAATCAACAATCCAATATATGACATTAATTGTGTTTACATGGATCTTAATAATCCTTAATCTTAATATATAGGTGGGATCAAGATAAAACCCTTGGAATTTAATGAAGGTTCTCAGCAGAATCCCCTAAATGTGTTCCAGATAAAACCCCTGGAATAGTCTGTGAAAAGATTATCAGTAGACACGTCTTGGTGGGTTCTAGATGAGAACTCCTGTGTGGGTTCATGTTGGCACTCTTAGAAGGTGGAAAGGTTCTTAACAGAACCTCTCATAAGGGGTTCTGGGTGAAACCTTTCACAGATGGCTCTCAGTATAACCCTTTATGTTTGCTTCTACATAAAACTCTCTACAAGGGTTCGAAGTGCAACAGGAACCAAAATGAGTTCTCCTATGGGGATAAGCCAAAGAACCCTTAACGGTTCTAATTAGCACCTTTATCTCTAAGAGCGTAGCAAGTTGGAATTTCTCATTAGAATAATTTCAAGTGAAGAAATATTGTCCATGTAAATGCAGATACTGGTTTGGGTGAATGAAAGTGTGGGTGAGTTGTGGGTTTTAGGGATTCTGGTAAAATTCTGGCTCTTCCTTCGATATCTCATTTGTGACCATTATAAATGCAGAGAAGAACTTCACACCATCTGCTTGGACTAGCACAAACAAACAAACAAACTAAATCTTTTTCAAACACCTGATGGAAAGCAGTAAAGACTTACTTAATATTTAGTTCGCAGTGTTTGCTCTGGCATCGTTGATAAGGCCACACAGAGATCTGCTGGTGATGCATCGCAAAAGTTTTCTTGTATTAGTCACAATCTCCCTGAGAACGCTCTCTATCTTGAGACATTTGCCTCACAATGTGTTAGCCTGTGATTATGGATGTCATAGAATAATTCCTTAAGTAATGATATCGATAGAAAAACGCTGCCAGCCTCTCCACCCAGCTCAAATGCCACTCAACGCCCACCAGATGTTTTATCCCTGCAATGATGCAGCTGACTACCACTCAAACAAGTGTCATGAAGAGGACTGAAATTATCCACCGGTCCCTCCTCTTCATTTAACTTTCTGCTCCCTGCATTCACTTCCCCTGTTTTTATTTTTACATGTAAACCTGAAAACCTGGAAGCTGCCACGTGATTCCCTTATATCTGTTTTCTCTCTTATTCACTTGATAACAACCTCAACCATTGTGACAGATGTCATTCATGCATCTGGATGAGGTTTAATTGTGCAGATTCCCCATTTTGATTCACCAGCGCATAAAGCTTAAGGCTAAAATCACCACTCCATGCAGGCAAAGCAGACGTTATACTGTAACCCTAACATTAACCCTTTCATTAAGAGTTGGATGTGAGTCATTTTTCTCCGCTGCCAATATAATAGAGGTTTCTCCCTGTAGACTCACAGCCTGTAAACTACAATGGGATTTTTTTTTTATGCACTACTTATTCATGCAATTTTTCATTCATATTTTATGCAAATTAATTCATCATCTAAAGACATAATGCATCCTGGAGTTTCCTCTACCACTGAACAGATGGTGCGGGTCAAGCTATCTCACAGAGCTGCTAAACCTCAAGGAATTTCATTAGTCTGGGGTTTCATTGGAGGGGGCTCAGTGTCCCGTGATCCGCAAATATGCAGGTTTTCGCTTACAAATTAAGGTGACAGCACCTCATTTTACTGGTTAGTTTTTCCTCTCTGGTTGAAAAACTGGTGAAATAAGCTCATATCCTCTCCTCTTGGACTGAAAAATGCCTGACACATGGTTGGAGCACCCTGGTCTAAATCTCGTTTCAGAGGATATTCATACCTGAGAGGAAATCTGAGCTCCAGACAACTTAAAGAAGGACTCCAGTGATTTAGCGTTTCACTTTCTTTAAGCTGGGGGACTTGGCTTAATGGAATATAAAAAATTTAGTTAAATTCGCAGAAGTGGAGGCTTAAATATCCTGTTCTAAAATTGCTAGATCCTTTCCCACAACGCAACTAATTGTACCTTTTCACTGCAGCCTGCCTGCTGAATACTGACATCTCCACACCCTCACTTGGTAACAGTTTTTCTGTGTAAAGTAAATTTTTAGTCTCCAATCTCAAGTTGAGATTACACCAATGAAACCTGACAAAGACAGACAGCAGACATTAAAGGAGAAATGTGTAATATATTTACTGTAATACTTATAAAAATGACCATGATATGCCATTAGAGATCGAGGAAACATGCTAAGTTGAAATACTAACTTCTCCAACACCACCACCACAGCCACAGTGTATTCCTTTGAAATTTCTGGCCTGTAACAGGTGCTATTATTTGCCTGTTTCATGTTCATTCAAGTTCATATTAATGCCAAATGTGCACCAAATGAGTCTGTTTACAAGTTGTAAGAAATCAGAGATAATCTTGCAGAAGGAGTAGATGTATATGACAGTTGAACTGAGCAATATGTTAGTGAGGCAGGCAGTCACTAAAGTTCAACTCCAGCATGTGCATTTTCAGAGCCATGGGGTTTGTTTTCAGGATACTCGACTTAGCTACACATCACCCTATTTAATATGCCGTCTATGGCTCCAACTCGCTGTTTAAACTGCAGTATTCATTTTTGGATGCTCAGTGCTCATGCTTGTTACATACTGCTCCTTTAAACATCTGTTTCCAGAACAAGTTTGCAGTCCCAACTCATCAAATATAGCAGCTTGGGCAGCAGTGGCCCTAAGCTTCAAACTAGAATTATGTAGGCACCCCTCTAGCATCAGTTTTGCCTGCACAGAGCTCTGCAGTTAAGTTAGCAGTAGGGTAGACTTTCAAAATAAAGGCATAAAAAGTAGTCTACTTGCTTATGTTTAGGACAAGATCATGGCTTTGGTTAAAATGGGTATTTTCAACATTGACCTGGTTTCACACAGGACACATACTTCAGTCTCCTGTGTTTTTTTTACCCATCTGGCCACTTCACCTCCTCCATACGTGGACTTTGACTGTACGTCAAAACATAATGCTAGAGGGCCGCCTCCAGAAATGACCTACAGTATCACAGTTTTAAGCATCGCGGCTGAAGATGAAAGAGTATAAAAATGTCATATCACCATTATAATGACCAAAAATATGATGGTTATCAGTATTATCATGATATTGTTAAAATGCACTGAAATTATAAAAAAAAAAACACAATATATCCACAGAAATTATTTTACCAAGTTTTATACTGAAAACTCTCAACAATTTGAAATAGCATCATGTCCTTGGAGATGTCAAAATATCCACTGACGCAAAACAAACCCACATTGCATGCTGTCCCTGCATCTGGGAGAATGTTGCTAACTTACTAACCCCAGTAAATCCAAAATACTGGCATCTGACTTCAAATCTGAAACAAGCTGGACCCTAATTGAAATATTTTTCTGGTTCAGCTAATAATCAATTTTATAATACATTCCCTCCCCAACATCAGCACAACTCATGATTCATAAGGTTCAAAATGTTCTGCATGCCTAATGAGTGATTCTGGAGAATTTATTCAGGCGGAGCAGTTGCTCTTTAATGAACAAAATTCTGTAGTGTCCTTGTAGACAGAGGTCATTTCTTTTTTTCCACCAATGCACTCAACAAAAAACAATGCTGCTGAGTGCTGGATTGGGACTTCACAGTACAGTGTATTTATGCAGCTTAAACAAAGCCAACAAAATCCACATACAAAACAGAGTGCCCGTTGTTTCTGAAGGGGAAAGGCTTTGTGGCGGCCTATCTGCTGACGTAACCCTGTTGACTGGAGCCACATCTGCATGCATTATGGTTTGCCGTTCACGATCAATAGTGGAGAAGCTTCAAAGAGGACGGCAATGTGCCAGAGGGCTCCATGGAGGAGACGTGCTCGGCTAAAAAGCATCAGGGTGCGTGAATCCCCGTCTTCTATTGTGCTGTGTGTTTTACATTTGCCCCCTTGCAGGGAGCAGGCAAGCACTTTTATCAACACCTCAGCTCTGGACATAAATAGAGCTCTTCAGGGGAGAAGGAGAAAAAGAGCAGAGACACAGAGCAAGACACGGTTCTCTGAGTGTAGAACAAAAGAGAATGTCGCTGAAATTAGGAGAAGTACGTCAAAGTGGGACAGTATAAAAACCGGTTCTGTGTTTGTTTACGCAAAGAAAAACACAAAGAGGAGATACATGGCCAAACATATCCAGACACCCTAACATTACACTTGTATACAATAGTTCACATCTTAATGCAAATCCGTGGGCATTAATGTGCTACCAGAACAGCCTCCACTCTTCTGGTTTCAGGCACTTCATCAGACTTTGGAAACTGGCTGCAGGGATTTTCTCCCGTTCAGCTGAGGTCTCCAAAGGGTGATGACTCCTGGCTCGTGGTCGGTGTTCCAGTTCATCCCAAAGGTCCTGGATGGGGTTGAGTTCATGGTTCTGTGCGGGCCAGTCAAGTGTTTTCAAACCAAACTGAGAAAAATATTTCTTAATCGAGGCGGCTTTGTCCACGGCGGCATCGTTATGGTGAAACAGGAGCATCAATTGATAAACTTTACAGTAAATTGTGGACTGAACCTCCAGGTCATTCATAATAAGTTTTGAGAAAGACTGTGACCTGATCGCAACCAGACGGCTGCCATTGTGTTTCCAGTTCCCAGAGAAGCCTCCTGTCACACGAGACAGTGTTAATCAAACACGGATCACTATCCTGTTCAGGCTGCAGATTTCTTGCCTAAAATATTTTCAGAAACATATTTTAATGTAGCATTTAGATGTAATGAGAGTAACTTTCTGGCCAGGCAGCATGTCACCCACCAGCTTCATGTTCACATCGGTACTGCTGTGGTAATGCTGTGGTTGCAAAAAAAGAAGATGGCAACCCCCATAATGCCAAACTTGGGCCTTCAAAATGGTAGTCCACAAATCTAGGGATGCACCAATACCGATACCAACACTGGGTAATGGTTGAATTCTGTCCTCATGTAGTCATACATGACTGCTTACCCTCTTGTTTGCAGAAAGAGACTCACTGTCCTAAACATCATCCACTAATGACTGCAGAAACACACTGTAAACACTGTCCAGCTTAAACTGCCAGGGACAAACAAAAAACCTTCATTCCATGTGTCTCTTTGGCAACTGTCCATAAAATTGTTCCAGAGTCCATGTAAAACTGAAACAAACTCACAGAGTGCACCTGTACCACATCCGCTGTCCAGTAAGTCCCACCGGGCGTAAGCTAGTTGAGTGCCTCAGCTAATTAATCGGAAGACGAAGAAAACAACACCACTGCCACAAGTCTGTAACCCTCTTTTCTCGGATGTTTGCGTTTTCCAGTCCTTCTGGCTGTGGGTAATAACTTGACTACAACCTCTCTTTGTATACTCTTTGATTCTCCTGCTATTCTTCAGCAAAACGGCATGACAGCACAGCCAACTTCACTACTGTTGCACATGGCTCTCTGCTCTGTCACACTCATACCTGCTCCTCCTACACAATGGCAGGTAGGAACTAATTAGCTCTTCGGCAAGGGAAGCTACATAACAATTATACATGTAAATGTAATGTTACGTAACATTGTATGTAACAGTAAACTTAATTCGGCAAGTCCATAATAATGTGCAATTATTCCTACTGAAATTTATAATAAAAGCTTAATAAGAAGCCCAAAATTAGCTCTTTAACATAATTCAAATATCCCAAAATGTGTAACTATAGTTACACTAGCAGCAGGAAACAATGTGTTAAATTTAGAAAGTGAGGAACGTGATGAAAATAAAACGTCATTGTAAGAACTGTCGTGGCATTATTCAGTACTTATTAGGTGGCACTGGTGCATCCTTCGTGATGTCACGACTGGTTCACACTTGGGTGCAAATTGTTGCCAAAAAGTTGGAAGCACACAAGAACAAAATGTCCATGAACTTTTGGCCATATCCTCTACATAAAGAATTATCTTGACAATAAGAGGGCTGATGTGTATCGAATGTTACTTTATGACTAGACATCTACTGACTGCGATAACTGCACAAGTTGATCAGTATAATTTAAGGTGGACAGGTACAGTCATTATACAACAGATTGGTTCTTATTATCATAGATTATGATCATTTCGTGCCAAAATATGAGGCATCTGGCCTTTTTTATTAGCTTTATCACTAACAATTCCAGTAAAATAGCAAACGCGTACCTCATTTTTGACCTAATTTTAGGAAGGCCTGTGCTTTGAATATCTCTGAGATTAGATTAGAGAAGGAGAAATGACAAGCATAACTGCACAAAAAAAAGAGGACAGAAATATCTTTTGGAGTGTGCTGGTCTCCTGTGGAGGTATAATTAAATGTGCTGGCTCTTGTTTCACATTAGACGATATGAATACAGTATTAGTCATTAATGGAAGAGAACGGTGATGATGGTGTTGAAAGATGGGAAAGAAAATGGGAAGAGGAAACATGACAGAGGAGGCAAATTAGTTTCTCACCTATGTTGGGCTGTAGTTCTGAAGGAGCTGAAAAAAACTGTGTGCATACTTCAGAATTAATTGTGGTGCCAGCTGCCAAATGTGGACATATTTTCTTTGTAGAATGCGAAGCAAAAAGTCTCCATGATTACAATGCAATCAAATGCTGATTGGAAATCCTCGATGGCACAGCAATAAAGGCAGTCATTTTGTCTTAGGGTGGGCCTGATTACAGCTATCGAGGAGAACAGAAAAATTGCATTTGGCACAAGTCAGACAGCTCTCCTTTGTCTGGTTATTTTTATTAACTGTTCATTTGAAGGCCGTCAACACCTGAGAGATCAAACATGAGAGAGAAGGGGGGATACAAGCCCTGCAATTATAATTTAGTCCCTGAAGTAATTAATGCTCGGAGGATTTGGGAGTGGTTCATGGGTATTAGCTGCATGAGAATCATATTGTTGATGGAATAACTGTTAATATGCCCCGAGTGTATGAGGCATTAATGCTCATTTGCAACCTCCAATAAGTAAAACTCGAGCAGCGAAAGAACCTACTTTCACCATTCCGCCCACAACATTGTAACACACTTCTCTTAGACTACGGGGCACTGTGTGTTCATGTGTGTATTTCTATTAGAGCACGATACCCTTGAGAACATAATAAATACTATAATATGCTGATGAATTGAGGAAATGCTCGAACTGAGCTATGGGGTGATTTTGGTGGTAACCATACTTACACTGGAGGGAGTTTTTCTAGTTATGCAGTAATGAGGCTGGTGTGAGATTGACCTTGCTTAAATGGCATTGCTAATAAAGCTATGAGGACCACAATCAGGGACATTTAATCACCTCTTGCTGCTGCTTATATCCCAGGTTGTGAAGCTTGCAATATCAGGAGCTTTTGCACTCTAAAACAAAGGCCAGATCAGGTTAAATCAAGTTCAATAGCTTTGTGACTTTATGAATTTCAGTCCTAAATTTACTTTTTTGCACTTTGTTATACACTCTGCTGAAAGTTAAGCTCTGCAACAGCTTAATCAGTAACGCATAATGCTCCTAATCCGACTGAAATCCTTGACAAGTCGCCCTGCCAAACAAGATGATTTGTGACAGATTCCTGCCATATATCCCACTGTTTACGTGACCCAGCACCACCCGTGAGCATGCAGGCGGAGGGTTACACCCAGCACACCATCATCACCATCTCAGCTCCTGCAAAGTCTCATTTTCACTACACCTCACTGTCTCCTTTTCAGGCTGGCATCTGACACTAACTAATAACCCCACTTCCCAGGGCTCTGTGGCATTTGTGTGATCACAGGCGAAGACATTTTGTCATTTGTACACTAAGTGCCTGTGGAAGAGCCCTAATTTCTGCTCTTCTGAGGCAGGAATTACATTCTGAAAAGCCTTTCTTCCTTTAGACAATACAGGCATGCCGGGTGAGAGCTGTGAAGCCTGCAGTGGGTGATGGAGACTGTAATTGGCACTACGCCTCACTAACCACATAGCAAAGGTGTAACGATGGGTGATGGAGTGACATAAGGTGGCAATGAGTAGTAGGGGGCCAATTTCGAACATGTGGGAAGCTGTGAGGAAACCATGACAAAAGTTGAATCCTATCTATAGACTATTAAATTGGAGTGTCATGAGTGGGTCAAGATGCTGTTCATTTTATTTTCTCTACATTTATGGTGTGTTCATTGTTGTGTTTTATTTGTTTTTTTAAGCAGTGCTAGAAGCTCTAGGGATGATGATGTCGGTGTGACAGTTAATTTGGTCCAAACTGAAACATCCCAACAATTACTTAAATGAGTTGCCATGAACATTTGTACAAACAGCCATGATTTTTAATGACTTTGGTGAGTCTAGCACCTCTAGCACCACCATGAGGTTGTCATCTGTGTTTCAGAGTGAAATATCTTGACAACTACAGGACGAAGTTTCCTTAAATTTGATATAGATATTCAAGCTTATAATAGAAGATAAATTGTAAGGATTTGAAGGACTTTTCTTCAAGCAAGTTCAAGATTTTACATATTCAGTGAAATGTCTCAACATCTACTACATGGATTGGCACAAAATGTTGTTCAGACATTCATGGTTTCACAATGATATACTCTAATGACTGATGGTCCTCAGACTTTTCATTTAGTGGCAACATTGATTATTTTTTGTTTTTAATTTGTACATTCCAAAACACTTGAAACACAACTATGTAAGGCTTATGACATCCCTATCAGCCTCAGCTCTGCTTTGCATTTATTGCTAATTAGCAAATGCTAGCATTCTAGCACTTCGAGGTATCATCTGTCAAAGGTTAAAAAGATATAAAAGGCAACTAATCATGTACATACCAATATCAGCTAATAGGACACACAAATTTAAACCTAGATGGGTGGATCAAACAAACAACTTCCTTAACATCACCAAGACCTTTATTTTGAAAGTGCAACTGGAAATCGCACATTTGCTATTGCTAACTGGACTGTGGAATGAGAGCAATGGTGGATAGTCTGCAAGTCATGTGGAGTGTCATGAAAAAATGGAAAATCTGTGCCAATGTGCACAAATCTAGTAGATCGTATTAGAAAAGAAAAACACTATATGGGCCACCATATTGATAATCACAGAATTCTTTCCCTGTAAAATTGGTATCAGTCAAAAAAAAACAAAAAAAAACCCAATCCCATATCAGTCAGGCTCTACTGTGCACCACCCTGTTGGGATTTATTTTGCAGTAATGACCCATTCACTGTATAGTATCCCTCACTTACACTGAAGTGCACCTAATGATGCACATTCATTGCACAAGAAAATTCTCACTCCACAGTACAGTAGGTCAAAGCAAGTTGGTCAATAAACAGTAATGGGTGTTATCAGGGAGTAATGACAGGTAACAGTTAATCATTTCACCCTTCAGCTTTACTGGCACCTCCAAATAAGTTTAGCAAGCCTGTAGTTTTGTCTGATTGTTTGTGTTTCTTACCCAGCCTGGCTTGTTTTTATCAGGGTCACTGTTGTTCCAACTCAGTTTTACTATTATCAGTAGGAACGATGGCCAAAACTACGTCAACAACCCCCGTATAAAACCTCACTAAGCCTGCATGCAGCTGACCAGTGAGCAGCATGACAGCAGTCAGAGTCCAAGTCTTTTTGACATAAAATGGAACATTAAATCTGTCTCTGTCTCACATACACACACACGCACACACACACACACACACACACACACACAGGCCAGAGTATAAAGATTGCTTCTGACAGCCAGTCTTGTTCACTGTTCCACCTGGCCTTTGTCAAAGGTGAGCACACTACATCAGATCTGTAAGAGCGCTGTTACATCAACAAAGTCTAAAGCATGTGTCAAAATCAACCATCCAGGAACTAATATGATGTTGCTAGTGTGCCAAATCTAGAGACTGAAGCTGCATCACACAAGCGCTAAATAGCATTATCAGAGGAAAACAAGATTTTGTCAATCATTCTGCAAATTGGAGGAATTCTGACACATTTTCAACTCCAACTGAAGTCTTGTCAAAAATGTTAAGCAATGTTGAGAGACTTTCCAAATCAGATTTACAGTTTTTTCATCATTTAATCAACCTGAAAACTGAGGCCATGCTTTCAATTTGTCACGTCTTGAGTACATTAACTCTCTGCACCGTCTGTGTGATATTTCCAGATTACACTCCAAAACTGCGGCCTGACTGCTGACGGGAACTCAGAGGGGAGAGGATATTACACATATTTAACTCCACTGCTGAGCAATTCAGACTCAACATAGCATTGATCATCTTGTAGAAGTTTTTTTTTGTCCTCACTATTACATAAATTGGAATTCTCAGCTTCTAAGTCACAATGCACCAAAATGCAACCTCAAATTTCACTCCTGCAACGATTCAAATAACTGTCATTATGTTAGTAGTAGGTGTAAAAAGATGAAAAACAAAAAAGATTGAGCTGTGCTGCAAGGATTAAAACATTAACCATACCTCTAACTATCTTATTTCATGGCTCTCCTGACAGGATATCCAGTCGTTAAGAGGAGAAAGACCACTTTTGTTCACTCAAACACAAAGACCTCAGGCAGGCTTCCTGATGAAGGTCTAATGAAATGAATCACACGGCATCAGGGCATGCATGAGCTAAAAAGCCAAACTATATGCATAGCCGTTGGGCCATGCGTGGGCAGATATAGCTCTCACATAGCTGCATCTAGGCTAAAGAAGTCTGTGTTTTGAGATCAATCAAGGCTAAGCCTTTTCTCATCCTCCCTTCACCCTTGGCACAACAAGCAGCCTCATACACCTGATCACAGGGGCTTTGGTAGGCTCAAGGCTTTTCCTCATTTTTTTGAGATAGACTGAGGTATTTGTGCTGCAGCATAAGCCTTGGCCTTGTAACCTTCTGCACAATGCTGGCCATTTTGTATTCATGAAATGCTGCAAGAGGAGATGGAAAATTTGCTGTAAATGGGCTTGATTAATCCGGCAGTAAAGTCATGCTGGAGCGACAACTTGAAGACGCCAGCTCCTCTTTCATCAGTGTGTAGCCATTATCACAATTATCTATTTTCAAAAGTCTAATCTTTGCTTTAATCTGCGAGGATGGTGCCACTATTGCTAAAGTAAGCACACATCTCAAATGAGATCCCAACTCTGACCTTGATAACTGCATAAAACTGCCAAAGGCCGGTTCTACTCAGAGCAGTAAATATATGACACTGTGAACACAACAGCTACAAGCTACTCTCTCTCTCACAGGTACTCAAATGTTTGGCAGAGAGCCACTTTGGACAGAACAAATCATAGCAGCAGCTGCACTTATCTATGGATATTCTTTCTGTCCTCTCACAAAATGAGGTGAATAAAATGCCAGCTGTGTCCTGCACTTTTCTTCATCCTATCCATCTTAATCATACAGCAGCTAAACAACACAGACGCGAAGGCCTTCTGTTGGTGATCTGGGTTTCACTTCCAGTCAATACATGAAGACTTCTGTGGCTCACTGAAACCATAATTAGAAAGGTAATTTCTTCTGAGTGTCACTGAGTGACACACACGTAGAGCATGTCTATACAATTACTGTTAAATAGCAGCGTTTCACAGTGTGAGATGGATGTAATTGTTAAAGCACCATTATTTCTTTCATAGGTGGAGTGAAGTTGTTGATCTTGATGTCAAAGAGTTTCTTCATTCCATCCTCTTATGAAATGTCCATGCAACATAAACTCCACTCTGAGGCAGATACTGCTTTACTGTAAAGACAATAAGATGTCAATTAAACCTAAAGTAACCCTTGTAGATTATATTATAACTTGCATAAGCAAAGCAAAGGCTCATATGAGTTTTCTAAAACATGTTCCAGGACATATTTCACAATTAAAGGTTTGTTAAGAAATGAAGGGTTTCCACTGGCTTTCAATTTGAAATGGATACAGAAATCATTTGTGTCAGAGTGTGTACTGACAACATAATGCAGTATTTTTAACAGGATGAATGGGAGCAGATCAAAACAAGGCTTTGTACTTGCCTCTCTGTCTGCTACATTACTGACTGCATTGACAACTGTAGCTGGTGAGCTGCCTCGCTAACAAAGCAAAAAGTCAGGGACGGGGTTATATTAGAGTTATACTGAAAAAGGGAAAATGCAGGGGTCATTATTTATTAAAGGTAGGGTGAGCAATGCTAATCTAATACACTTTCTGTAAGATTTAGTGAAAATCTTCTCATAGTGCCTGCGCTGAAAAAAAAAAAAAAGATCCGATGCTTCTACACAGCCCTGGCTCTCTAAATGGGAAACTAAAAGTGGCTTGGATCATGAAACATAACATTATTCCAGCCGACCAGCACCAAGTCGCTTTAGGGGAAGAGGAGTGGGAACAGAAGGGACAGTAAATGTTCTGAAGGAGCACTGAAGGAGGATTTGTTTGGCTGTTGATTTCACCAGTCTTTCTCCAGAATTGCATTACCTGCTTTTAACTTTTCAGCAAGGTATTTCACATGCAGTTAGCAACTTAGTTCTGCACCGCCATCTGCTCAGCTCTGATGTGTACTGTGGTACATGTGCCGCAGACAGGATTGTAGTGACCACCCACATCATGCCGACTAGTGCTGGAACACTTGGTGAGGTCGCCGTTTCATGTTCCAAAATGCAAATGTTTTTTTGTTTTTTTTTAGTTTTTGTTAGTCTGTTCAGAACACAGTGGCTTATGTTGGTAATTGTTATTTTTGTGCTGGTTGAAAGTTTAAAGTATTAGTGAGGTGGCTGTTTCTTGAGACCAGCTGTATTTTAAGACTGTGACTGTGAGTTTTTGAGCGTCTTTAAAAAGCCGATTCGTTAGGTGAGAAAACCAGATAAGATTTATCAATGAATTCTGAATTGGCACTCAAAAACTGATGACAGATGTGTTGGTTTCCAAAAAAACAATCTAAGAACATATCTGCACCAAGTTAGAGATCTCTGACAAATGAGGCATCAGAACAGAGCCTTAGTGTTTAACCCCCGGAGGCAATCAGCGCCATTATTTGTGTCAAAAAAAAAAAAAAAACAGTTTCTGCTGCTACAGAATAGAAAGAAAGGCGTATCAGAAGAAAAGGGAGAAATCTACAAGAAAACAACACAGTTTTAGCAAACCTAAAAAGTCCAAAACTGCCAGCGAGGTGAAATAGTTCACCTCAATGTCAATGGAGCAGTTTGAAACTGAGTTGATTGCAGTTTGGACTTATTACATAACCTTTTAATATGAAAATAGGCCGGTTTTAGCTCCACTTCCTGCATTACTTCATGCTATTATAAGAGGGTGGGTCAGTTCACTTTATGTGACTTAATAATATTAACTGCAATCTGCTTCAAGCAGTCTTTCAAGTAGACATACCGACAAACCAAACACCATCCTAAAAGCAGGTGTTTTATGGTATGGCACATATGTCATTTACTAAGTAATACCATTAATTAACCTGTGATGAAGTGTTTGCCACAGCTGTACGCTTTTTTTCACCTGACAGTAGAGTGATATACACATTTCTTACCACTGAGCAGGATAAATAGGTGGTGACATAAGCAGAAGTTGGTGGATCTGCACACAAGATTATATTTATTAAAACACAATACCATGCTGTGGCATCCAGAGGAAAATTCTTTGCTTATTATTATAGAGAAGCCGAGGGTGCAGTCCACTGTGAAAAATAGAAAGTGCCCACTGCATGTTGAGCAGCTTCACATTTGACTGGTCAAGTCAAAAGGGTTAATATCTTCTAACAGTGTTATACATACAGCAAAGAATGTGGGCGACCTTATGCATTAATTATATCACTCTGCATAGTTTCACTGTGGCTTTCAAATAACATATTGTATCATTTCTACATCAACTCATTAAAATGTATATATTTAAATACAATCTAGCATTTGCCGCCCAGCATCTGTGTGGAGCCCCCTGCTCCTGTTAACTTCACGTCAACAGGTCATCAGGAGTGAAAGATCACTGCTTAAGAAATTTGAACTTCGATGCCTAGAAAATATGTAATTTCTCATCAGTAAACTGCTCACTGCATGCTACTGTTAACCATCCAGGCTAGACTGAAGGGACAAGAGAGGCAGAAAGTCAGGCTGTCATTGGACAGAGCACTGCTTACTGCTCTGGATGCTGTGTTTTGATTTTACCTTTTCGGTCCCTGTGAGCAGAATTTAGATTTCGGGCTTTGTAGTGTGACTTTTTTTCTTTTTTTTTTCATGAAAACATTCTGCCATCTCTCACAGCTACGGACAAATGAATCAAATCCTTGTACGCCACTTCATCAACAATATTTTTCAATTTCTAATGTTTAATCTTTAACATCCAGAGCTCTATTTGGATTGTCAGGCTTTACACAGAGTCACTTTTCCTTTCATCATCGAGCTGCTGCAGGATTTCCAGCTCAGACATGTGGGCCCCCACCGGAGGCCCAAAATGATATCGCATTCGTTTGTAGATAAATTTATGATGTCTCATAAATTTCAATTGGAATATGTACCCATGAAAATTTGTTTGTGTTGCTGTGAGCTATGAACCTTCATGCTCTCGTCTCTGTGCTGGCATTTTTCTGATGCTTGCACATCCTGCTGATATTGCTTTGCTGCTTTGTAGTTACCCTCACACACAAATTTGCATCAAATTTCAGCTATCTTCAATGTTTGGGATCATTTGCATGATGTTGTTTGCTATCTGACAGGGTGTGCACTTGACTGTGTCGGAACTTGAAAAGGGCTGGTACATGGAATCAGGGATGGGGATCACTGCAACGGATGATGCTGGATGGCAGGAGCCGGAACAATCTATTCATTCACCAGATCTGTCCATTCTCCTACATAATAAAGTGTAATATATCTATTAAAATGGAAAAAAACTAATATTTCTCCCCCGTTGCACAAATTGACCATATCTGTGGCGGGTTGATAGGAAGTTCTCCAGGGATTTCTGTGGTGCAAAATATGTTCAATATCATAATTCTGACAGTCAGGGGTGCCCTGTAACTCGGCTGGTGGTTGGTGTGCGCCCCGTGTGCTGAGGCTGTCGGTCCTCTGCAGCGGCCACAGTCTCCAATCCCGCCTGCGGCCCATTTCCTGCATGTCATCCCCTCTTTCTCTCTGCCCCGTTTCCTGTCATCTGTTCAGCTCTCCAATATCAAAAAGCCCAAAAAATAATAATAATAATTCTTGATGGTCACCGAAAGAGGTTGATAAAGGACAAGTGCCTCTTATTAACCCTCTCCTTAGTTCATACTGTGTTACTATATTGTATGCAATATATTTAAGTGTGAACGTCACAAATTACAACTGCTCAAATTACTGTAATTAAGTCATTTTTTGGTACTTTTACTTTTATAAGAATTTTTTTAAGTCTTATTTTTCTCACACTTAAGTATACATGACATGGTATGTTATCTACTAAGTAGTTTTTTACAATCATAGTTCACTGAGTGGGCAAAACAATTTATTTTGAGAAAAAAAGTTTTTCAAGTTCAATTTAATTCATATAAAGTTCATTTGACTAGACATGTATATTTGTTTTAAATTATTACAAAATTAACTCAACTTGTCTTTTCAAATTCAGTCAAATTTTAAGGCAGCCTGCACAAATCAAATTTATTGTTATTATTATTATTATTATTTTTACATTGCACTCTGTGTCTGGAATCTCATATTGCTCCACAGAGGTACAACTGAATAAAGTGTAGGTGTGTTTTTGAATTAGGGACTATGGCAGGCCAGTCCTTACAGAGGCAGTCCAGGATGTGTTTTAAGGAGAGGATAGGCAGTAGCGGTTGAGGCGCAATCAGGAAAATACTACATTTCTGTGGCAATTCGTACTATGTGATCGCAGATATCTTCATCACAAACCACATGGGATTTTAATCAAATAGCAGTTGAAGCCTGGTGCTATATTGCATGGCAAAAACAGGATAAAAATACTGTGAATAATTGTGATTCACTACTACATGACACAAGTACTGAAAAAGATCTGAACGTACTTAAACTACCACCCAAGTACTGCAACTTGGAGTTAAACTAGTAACTGACCTACATGTAGTTAACCACATCCCAACACTGTATATAGTGTTCATACATACTGCATGAACTGTACACTACATTTCTACAGTATCCATCAACACCAGGCGGGAGTGCGACAGGCTGCAGCCTTTAGTTCCCATCAAACAGCTTTGGAGCCTGCAACATACCTCTATCCAGAACAATCTGCTCACACAGATGGTAGACAAGCCTGTAGAAGAGGCATCAATACATGTGATCAAGTGTTGGTGTCCCATTGCAAAGCACTTGGCAAATGATTTACCCCCAGCTGCTCCGCATAGTGTCATAAACCTCAGAACAACAACTGGAGAACCAGCGAGGGATCTCATTTATTTCCCAGTCGAAATGACACCAGACTGAAGAGAGGTCGACTTCCATCTGCAGAGATAAAAGTGGCGGTCATTAATCTGCGCACACCTCTCAGCTCTGCGTCTAATTGGCTACTGCTAATTTGATGGAGAGAAAAAAAAAACATGAAAAAGGCTTCTATTGAAATGCAACTTCACCTCCCGGTTCTCATCAGAACCAACTCCACCCACTGCATCATTTCGGAAAATGTTAAAAAGTGGGAAAGACTCAGAGAGGCATTGGCCTCGCAAGGTTCAGTAGATGTCATGTTTAATCATTTTCAATCCACACTCTCTAAAATTACTAAAATTACTAAGAAGAACCATACAGGATACTTTGGCTCATCCCCATTGGGGAATTATTTTTGGTTCCTGGTAGATTATTTATCTTGTTTTAGAAAGGTTCCACTTGTAACCCTTTGAGAGGGTTCTACTAAAACACAATCTAAGGGTTTATATCTTGAACTGTTTGTGAAAGGTTTCACCCAGAACCCCTATGAGAGGTTCTATAGAGAACCCTTTTATGGTGTAATGTAATCTGGGGGTTCCATCCAGAACCCTAACCCTAGCCCACATAGGTTCTACAAAGAACCCTTTCATATTCCAAGGGTTTCATCTAGAACCCACCCAAGGTGTTGTACTGAGAACCCTTTTACAATCCAAGGGTTTCATCTAGAACCCAACCAGGGTGTTCTACAGAGAACCATTCCATATTCCAAGGTTTTAATCTAGAAACTACTCAGGGATTCTATTTCTACCAGAACCCATTTATATTCCAAAGGTTTCATCAAGAGCCCACCCAGGGTGTTCTACAGACAAACCTTTTACAATCCAAGGGTTTCACTTAGAACCCACCTAGGGTGCTCTACGGAAACCCTTTTAAACTCCAAGGGTTTCATGTAAAACCCACCCAGGAAGATCTAAGGATATATTTTAAAGTGTTTTACCTATAATCCTGTTTTCTTCTGAGGGCTCTACAAAGAACAATATTGTATTCCAAGAGGCAAAACATATTTTGAACTGTTTTCATCCATTATTTGGACAATCTATGTTACAGTTATCATCGTTTAAATCAAGAGCACATCTTTTAACATCCATGATTTCAAAATCCTGGATTAACTCTTTCTTCCAAAAAGAGATGACAAGTGTCGTTACTGGAACCCCATGTCTGACAAAGAACTGTTAATGAGCCCTTTCTTCAAAAAAGGGTCGTTCAGAAACAAATACTGTAGTTCAGGGTAGACCCTCAGCGCTTCAGGAGGAACCCTACTAGAGCCCTTATTTCTAAGAGAGCATGGAATGCCAAATTTTCACAAATTTGGAAAGAAATGAAAATATTACCACCAGCATTGATATGTTTCATCACAGTACAGCCATATCATTTGGTTTACAGCTCAAAAACACGTTTACCTCTTTAAGGTTGAATTTTACAGATGTCAGTACGATGATTCACTGCGATACTTGCAACCAAAAATGAGCTGAGAGCAGTGGAGTCATCAAAAGTAGAGTGGAACAGATTAGAGCTAAGAACTGTCAAGGTGATGCATATGAAATAGTCATGCTAAAAAAAGAGACATTTTCATTTTATTTTCTTCACGAAAGAGGACTATCAGGCTCCTCACCAAATCAAGTGATTCAAGGTTTCTCTTGAGTTATGTGATTTGCCTCATGATGCCTCGAATAAAGACAGACACATGATTCACTAAAACAAGCCTAAGCAGTCCACGGTTATTGGTAGATTATTTCCTTTGCTTTAAGCTAAATAAATGTCAAAGTGAATCGCACAACATGGAGTAAGATGGATGCATTTTAGCAGTGGCGCCTTACAGAGCTTTAACATATTACAGCCATCATTCAGTGCCGTCTTTTTTATATATAATACTCCGACTTTTTCTTCCTTACAGTACTTTAAGACTTGAACAAGTCTGCTGCTGAGGCATGTTCAGTAATGGGAACAGCAGCCAGCAAATCGTTTAAGTGAAATGTCCTACACATTTCTGAGAATATGAGAAAGTAAACAGTTATGGGGGAAAAAAAGAAGCAAGAATGTAGAATATTTGACAGGTATTACTTCTGCATTCCACATTTTCTTTCTATAATATAAAATATTTTGCTAGTACAACAAATAATATTATACACAGCTATTTCTATAGGTTAGTAGGGAATGTCCTTTGTCAGAGGAAAATCTTTTCTGCTTATCTGTGCAGAGGAAATGGGAACATTTCTATACCTTACAGAGACCACAATATTTTCAGTATGTTGTTGGCTGATGGGCCTAATGTCACTTCTTCAGTGTGTAAATATATCTTCTCAGGAACATACCAGCACTCAAACTGTAAAACCTAGAAAATATAATATATTTTTATTTATCTGTGAGGCAAAAACTATTTGCTTCGAGAGACAGACTTTATTTGAGGGGACTTAGTATGTTCATTTCCAGCTCTATATTTTCATTCTGGGATCCCACAAGAGCAGCTTTTCAAGATTCACAGTTCAATAACATTGTTATTTATTTTGTGCTGCCCCTTAATTCACCCTTTGTCTGAAACAATCAGTTTTAGTTCCTGTCTCTACTGTCTCTCATTTCCCCTCCTGCCTAAAAGCCCACTTTTTTCTGACTGGCCATTGACGCCTGTCGAGGGGCAGCGACCAGCGCTTGTGAGTGTCGCAAAGACAGACACTACTGAGTCAAGTGTTAGAGGGTGCCGGTCCTCACTGTTGACAAAAAGACGACTATATTTACTGATTTTGGTGAAATTGGATTATATTTCATGGAGAAAATATTATCTGGTCTTCCCTGTAATGTCCTTTGGCAGGTCTGCCCCAAATTGGGGGTATTTACACAGTTTCCTGATAGACAGTTTTACTTGTTATTAGCAGCTAGTTTAGCTGCTAGTTGGCCAGTTCAGTCAGAGATTGGTCTGGCAATGTGAAACTACAACACCCTGAGTGCTTCAGAGCACTGTCAGAGTGGAAAATGGGGTTGCGGGACTAGCTAGCAGTAGCAGTTAGCTACATTAGCAACAAGTAAAGATACCTGTCCATCAGAAACTGTCAATCACAGAGAGCTGAGCAGCAGCAGGAAATCAATAGGAAAAACAGAAAACATGCAAGACAATGTAATATGATGTAATATAGACAGACTGAGTGGGCAAATGTTCTGCGAACACTGTGCTGTGCCTGAAACGATGACCTTAGAAAGAAATCTGCAACAAACCGACAATAAATTAACATCCAAAGTAGGAAAACTGTTGGAAACGGTGCATTCAGAGCAGTCTGAAACCTGAGTGTTTGGTTCACAGGGATTAGTTTTACATATGTTTATCTCATTATTTGAAACTTTGACCATGTTTATCATGAACGTCCAACATTGTAACATTATATGACAGAGAATAAGCAGAATCTGTCCCCTTGACAAGATGCAAGATGCCACCTCTAGATTCTACCAGATAGGTTGTTGTAATAGATACTGAAAATGGAGATTGATGAAAGAAAACAACAATGTGGTTCTGTAATATTCTACGACATAATGCAATTATAAGAATCTGCGAAATATCCAACCTGTTAAGGTTAGACAGACCTAACAAACCAAAAACCACATTTAGGTTCAATGCAGCCTGTTTTGCCTGCAAGCTGATTTATTGGTCTAAGCTTAACTAAGCCTAATATCCATCTCATTGCATGATCTGTGCTGAACTGCCGCTGACATTTGCCAGATTGCGTTCATGGCCTGATATCTGTGCTGACTTCCCTGAATGATTGCCACGAGGCGCTGCTGCACTCACGCTTCATCTAAGAAATCCCCAGTGAACACTCCATCATCCTTCAGCGTTTCCTGAGCTGGATGTAGTGTCTAGCCGTCTCCATCAGGCTCCACTCGCTGCATGATTTCCTGTTTGCTTTCTTCTTGGGTTATACAACGTCTCACTGCTACAGCTTCAATATTTCGTTCAATATCACATCTTCCAGTGCACGATTTGTAAAGAATTGAGCTTTGAAATAAAATGCTTTGACAATCGAATACTTTGCAAGGTTGCCGTTCGTGACCGCTGCTTTTAGCCATCTCAGATTCAAAGAAAATCTATTAATGCCCCACTCTGTACAGCCTAAGACGAATCACGGCATCTTAGAAAATGAGAAGGAAGGTGACGAATGAAATGAGTCCCTTGTAAAATTTAAATGATGCCACCAGCTGAGAGGTCGTCCTTGGCAAGACCATTGCAGTTAGGAGGGTCAAGCTGAGAATAAATGATCATAATGTCTTCTTTCTTGGCACGGACACCTTCCTCTACACACATATGTCAAACTAAAGAAAAATCTCTATGCCTTACCAGTCCATGTAATTAACTATTAAGTCAATAACACCCTCTAAGTCAGAATCCTCACAACAGTGCGGCCTAGCAGCTCTAAACGTCTTGTCAAGTGACACTTACCTACAGCAATTACACTGTACCACTTGTCAATTACGTCTAAGTGACTCAAGTTCAAACTCAAGAGAAATGCAATTAATGAACCTCTGTCTATAACACAGGAAACAGGCTGTTTTAAGTTAATCAAAGCCAAATTCTTCTGATTTTGAGTCTATCTCAGTCGTCTGAAATCAATGCCTCATCTCCTTTTGAAGCATTCAGTTTAAAAAGTGGATTCATGCTTCGTTTTGTCTGGAAGCATTCTAATTTGCGTGCATGAATTATAAGATTGTGACTCTCCAGGTCAAAAACTTAAAATGTTTAATTAAAAAGGAATCAAAAATCAAAGATAAAGAGGGAATCAAGTCTATCTTTTGTGCAGTCTCAGTCCGTATGAGGTGATAACTTCAACTTTACGAAGTTATGATCTTTGCTTGTTGTCCTTAAAACTAAAATAGAGATGGGTAGGAAAGTTTACTTAGAAAAATGTTTATTTTAGATCATACGCAACTGTCAAAATCTTTCCTCCTCTTTCTTTCTTGTTAAAGGGATAGTTCAGATTATTTCATGTGTCATTGCATGAAGTACTTATTGATAGCCAGTGTACTACCACAGTAGATGCTGGCCCAGGTATGAGAGGCAGGAAGGAGTTACCAGCACTGAAGCTAAGCAATGCACTGCCATGGAAGGGATCAGCAACAAAAGTTTAAATGTATGCTATATTTAAAAGATTTACATCACCTTACTTTATTCTCACAAAGCCTTTTCTGACAGGAAACTGCTATTATACAAGCCAAATATCACTTTCTCTCCAAACCAACTAAGCTCCTTAGAGGATATAAGTAATTTTACCTTGCAGAACATGGGAGCTGTTAGTCTTCTGCTGCCTCACTCTGATAGTTTATGTTATTGAGTGACTTTGGTAAATCGAAACTATAATTTTAAAATACAGAAGTCACAGTAACACAAAATAAACGTACAGCTCTAGGCAGTAGTAGACCAACAACTCCCAAGTTATGCAAAGTAAAATCACTGCTTTCATCAACGGTGTTTGGTTGGTTTGACTTATATAACAGCAACATACTCTCTATTTAAGTTATCATCTATCTTTCATATATTTTTTCCTTGACTTTTGCACATTTTTTCCTTACAACAAAATGCATCTAAACAGGACACAGTCCTCTTCTCCCACTTTCACTGTGGGTTTCTGCAAAACACGAGGCACACGAATGAGTCACAACAGTAATCACAATCCAAAAGACTGTTGGATCCATTCATAACATTAAGAAGTCAAACGGTGACAACATCAACCGCACAACAGTGGGTGCAGTACCTTCAGCCAAATTCTATGAGTCCGTTGAAGTAAGCTGACAGCTCAGGAGTCCCGAACAGCCAGATAAATAGATAAAAGCTCCTAGCGACAGGGAGCCTGAGAGCTGCATGACATTTGTCTGGGATTTGTCTTGTGTGAGCAAAATAAAGTGACTACAATGAAGAGGAGGAGGAGGTTGAAGCACTGCCATTATTTTGTCCACAGAAGAAAAGCGGTATTCAGGAGTATTTTTCTTGATGCCTGAAATATTGGGAGGGAAAAAACGCTTAATACATATTAATCCTCCCGAGGACAACTTTGAGTTAGAACTGCCAAACACAAAATTAATGTTTGGGGATAATTGGCAACCTGCGTCTTTCGTTCTAATGAAGATTAATGTTGACACAAACAAGGGAAGATCAAAGATGGCTGTCACTTCTGAATGTAATGGAGAAAACATCCGGAAACAAGGCAGGATCCATCACCTCCTTCGGGCTTTATTTTGTGGAGTTCTGGCAGCTGAATAAAAACTCATTTTGGTCCAGACATGAAGCAGCAATCCCCATGTAAACATATATATAAAAAACTGCAGCAATGCAGCTGGCATATATTATTTTTTACATCTGGACCTAAATAAGAATCTTAGTTTCTAATTAGTTCTGCTGTGTAAAACCATGACTGTCTATTCAATTTATAGTGTAGGATGCAGGAAACTGCTGTCATCCAGGCTGGGGGTATTTTATATAATATACAGAGCTGTAATCCATCCATGTCCCAAGCAGTGTGTTGAAGTGCATCCCTCCGGTGTCACCAGCACAGATGTTTAATCACATCCACAGCAGGGAAGCACCTGATTGGAATTCAGTGGGTTGGGGAAAATGAGTGTGGAATAAAGAGCGCTCTAATGGAGCAAATATGTTTATGTACACATAATTCTCTATTTATATTTCTTATAGCATGTTTGCCATCCAACTCTTGCCTCTATCACATCTGGATAGCAACAAATCTGTTGATTGTGACTCATGAAGTAATAGCTGGTATTCAGGCGGTGGCTGAAAAATAAAGCCTGCTGACTGATGAGTCTGGGTGAAATGAAAATATGCAACCTGTGTAACTCCAGGCGTAAATGAGTGGTGGACGTAGACTAGGAAGATCAGTAAGAAAATAAAAGTCAGAATTCTAGTTGCCTGTACTTTGTGGTTCTTTCATTCATAGATGAGCTGCTGTCAATGGAACTTGCAGCCTGTTCTCATTCCCAACTAGTTATATACCGACAATTTGTCACCGCCCAGACGTCCACAATACCAGTTAGGGGCTGAAAGAGATGCACTGGCTTTTCACCTGCAGCTGTATGAGACACACCAGGCTGTCAATGTAGTATAAAGACCAGCTCCACCACTGCATATACATGAATCAACCACTGTGCGTAGGGCACCAAGTCCTGGAGGGGAAACCAAAACAGCTCTGATTCTGTGGTGTATCAGTTAAGTGTATGAATTATGCTGCAGACTTCTCTAAGAATTTATAATGAGAAACCATTTTAAATTAATGGAGGGCAGCTGAGCTTAGGGTACCCAAATGGCCAGCAGCATCCCTGATAAAGGGGGTGGGGTCTGCATATGGGTGAGATGTTATGGATGTTATTTATGTGTTTCTTGTTGTCACAGGTAATCTTTGTTTGAAGTAGTGGATATGTGCTGCTGTCAATGATTTTTTGGTTTTTTTAGGCCCTAGCCCTTTCTTCAAGAGGCTTTTTTCCAGGCAGCCATTGTAAATGAGAACTTGTTGACTGTAATTCATTGATGATAAGTTTATTTAAAAAGTAGAGAAACAATTAAATGGTGACTATGACATGATAGTATAATGGAATAAGTGTCCCAGACATGTACATTATTCTGAATTTATCAAGACAAACACAGAGGAGTTAAACTGGAGAAAAGAGTGGAATAGTTTTGCTTAATTGGTAAAAAAATACAAAGGATCTGTTTCTAATATAAAGCTGTTTCAAATAAAAGTTATATGGGCAGTTTCTCCAGCTGCTCCCAGGTCTTTGAACAGCTTCTTCCTTTCAAATGAGAATGTAACTTTCTTTATGTTAAAATGGATTTTCTAAAATTGGTATCAAATATTTTTGAACGATACCCAGCTCTGCTATCAGATATTTGCAGCTCAAGCGTTTCTGCTTGTTTTTAAATGGTGTGTTGGGGAGCAGGGTTAGTTGGAGAAATTTTCGGCCCATCTCATCGTGTTGCTTCTGAAACAGCACCTCCGAGTGCAGGGACAAGACCTCTGCCTGCTCCTATTTGGCCTGCTGGCTTTTCTTGCCCTCGGCAAATTCTACCCACACGAAATACTACAACTATTGCTGCTCCTGCCCCAATTTTGTTGTTTTCCTCCTCTAAACTTAACTGAGTGTTCTTAAACAGGCAGTGACATGGACCTCAACCGTATTCATGCTCTTATACTGACAGACAGGCAACCTATAGCTGAATCACATCATTTATCTGCTTTTTGAACTTTGTTTATTGAGCTTTTGCATCATTTTTTTCTTCAAATACTTAGTGCTTTGCACATATTTCTGCTTTGGATAAATGACAATGACATTTTTTTAGTCACAAACTTAAATATAATAGATTGTAGCTTGGGAAAACATGCAGAGAGGCTCAAGCCTGTAAAAAATGCTGACTAACAGGAAAATAACTTACACTGGCAGAGAAGGAGCCCAGCCCACTCGCGTATCAGTATTTTATGGAACAGCTTTGTGAACAGAGCTGGCAGGCACAAAATCTTTATAGACAAACAAGAGTGAGAGCGCTCACACAAGACACATTTAGTAAATAACACATGGATGAATAAGAGTGGGGTGGGCAGGCAGGCTGCGCATGTAAATTTGATTAAAGAGTGACAGCATTCATAAAAATTAGATTTGATGGAGCAGGAAGAGTGAGAGCTCAACGCACAGGTAAGTGTTTCTGAAATTAGATAACAGAAAAGAGTAAGAGCAGGATGTGCAAGTGGACATTTAATATATTTGATAAGACGTGCGAGACTAGAGCGCGACGGCAGTGGTTTTGAACAAGTTTCTGATGATATCAGCGCTATCGCATATCAAGAAACAGTCTTGTGTGGTTAAATTCCATTTTGTATACAGTAAACTGCTGATAGACTGAAGGATGAAGCTGATAACATTGAGGCTTTTTACTTAATACATCGGACGTCACCCAGACAGGCTGTCAGTCTTCAAGACTACGACCCGACTGACAATGGATTATTGTTGTCGCTGACTCTTACAATAATAGATAAAAAGAACGTCTGAAATAACATCTGATAACAATAAATTGGTTGGTTTTCTGTTTTTATGTCAGGACAAACATTTTATGTTGACAAATATGTCTGATTTAAGATATTTTGCAGTTAATTATTACACTTTCATATCAAGGATAGTAGAGGACATAGTCCTCCTATTAAATTAAGATGGAGCATTAATCACCTGACCTTAAAAAATGCACTTAAAACATGGCTTGAAGCAAACCAAACTTACAATCATGAGTCATCTTACTACTATTGCTGCATGTTTTTTTCAAACAGTTAATCTAACCATTATATAATTAGCAATTAATTTACCTAAAATAATACAAAAAATGTATCATTAATATTTCAATATTTATTGAATCATAAACCTGAAAAATAGACACAATGCAAAATAGAATAATGATAATAGTATCATATTTTAAAATTAGTCTTTCCACCCTACTTAATAAACTATTTGTCATCTGCATAATAAGAAAAATACAAGACCTTCAAAAGGACTGCTGTGTAATCGCTGTCTTTACTTAAGTACCTGACTTCAAAATTAAAATGGTGGTGACATGGATTTGTTTCATCACTGCAGTAACATACAAGACGACATCTGGTGTAATGTTGACAGCAGCAGTGCAGAAACTACAGAAGAAACATGAGAAAACTTAATTTTAAGTGACTACTAACAGAAACATGTTGGTAATCCTAGTATATCATGCGTGGGCGCTGACAGAAAGTAAACAGGACGGTGCCGTCTCGCTGCTGCTGTTCAACAAAGCCTGTGCAGTTTGCAGAGTCATAATGTTAAATCTCTGTCAGTTAATACTCCCACACTTTACATGATCGTGGCGAGGTTTGTTAGCTGCAGCTTGTTCTCCAGGTGAATGCAATGTTTTTATACACCTTTTACTTCTGTAATGTATTTATGTATTGTAATGTACTTAATTCTTTTGTTTTGTGGTAGTTTTTGAAGCATTAAGCATCTTATTAACTAACTCTTACACTTATGTGTAAACTTTGTGTGAACTTTCCTTAGTAAGTGAATTAATGAATAAATGAAGATGACAGCAACTTTGAACAAGGTGAATATATTTGAACAGTAAATGACACTGAAATTCAGGTGTGCTGTAACCACTAATTTTATATTTACAATGGCTCAAAGTGAAAGGGGTCACTCATACCAATGAACCCAAAGACTCTGCTGTTCCCCTCCGCAGCTCTGGAGAAAATATCCTTTGACTGCTGGATGTCTGAATATACACCTGTGACCTGTGACATGTTTGCCTCACAACTTGAAAAGAGACAATATGTCACTGTTGTGTTCACATCTTGTTTTGCTGCCATCAAGTGGACAAAAATGTAACTGCAGGTCTAAATCAGAGGTTTTCAAAGTGGGAGACTTCCTTCCTTCCTCTAGGGGGATCCAGGCAGTTTCAGGGGAGGCTCAGCACATGGAAGTGAAAAAATATTAGTCTAAACCAGGGATATTCAACTTCTGCACAGGGGCCACCTTTGCAAAATGATGACAACAAAGCTGACACAGCTCCTAGTTAGCAGCAACCAACCTACTACTAGTTACTTAGTTGCTTCAAACGAGGCTTAAGACTCACACAGTTATGAAATGCCATGGTAGCTGAGCACATCGTGACACAGAGTTCAACAGGTTAACCTACAAAATAAACAGTAAAACAAAATAAAACAGCTTTCAAGATGGGTCACAAACAGCCAGTATTGATCCACGCTTGAGCTTGAACTGTTACTGGCCCTCATATTGCTTGTTGATTTTTTTTTTTTTTTTGAAGCATTGATTCATTCATTTAACACACGCTGAAGTGAAAACAAGAAGGGCCCTGCCTTTAGGAGGACAAGAAAAAAAAAACAACCTGAACCGAGCAGTTCTCGCCATCCCCTGCGGTCAGGCTTGTCAATAGCGCGGTATTTCAAAACGGCAGCCCTTCTTATATCAGGCAATAGAATCAGTGTTCTAATGTATCAATCAGGCTTTGTTCGAGATGACAGAGATTAGAAATGGGTTAAGTTACACTGCCCTCAGAACTAAAGTATAATCTGATTCCCATGCTAATGAACTCATTAGCACAGGAGTCAGATTAGATTACAGTCTCAGCGTCTAAGGAACTGAAAGCATCTCCTGAGGCTTTTACATCCCGAAAACAAGGAAATTCTGGCAGATTCTTTGTTCCTTTTTTATGACATTTCAAACAAGTAAAAACATAATAATAAATACTGTTACAAAATAATACCTGTCAGCTGCCTCAATGCCAAATAGCAGCAGCGACAAACGAAATGAGGTGGTTTAAATTTCTTCACTTAAATCCAGATCTGTTTTGAACTTTTTGTTACGCTTGTCTGAAAAATATTTTGAACTCGTATTTGTCTTATTTGACTGTCAGCGCATGTAAAGGTGATTGTTTGCTGGTAAGAGCTCCACAGTCAGCCCTGACTGTTAAATAAAGATACTCATTTGTGCGCTTTCAATATGGGAAACAAATCCAAGGTGATATTTAACTTCTCTTTGACATTTTCACTCTCCTCAACATTCAGATCTCAATGACTCAAACTAAGCCTGTATCCTTAATTAGCTGTCTGGGGAATGGGTACTCGTCTCAGAGCAATTTAACCCTTCGCTGAGAGCAAAAAATAAAAAAAAAAACTTTAATGGATGATTGCTGATGCAGATATTGTTGTCAGCACTAAACGTGTTGGAAAAGTGTGTAATTATGAGTCACTAATTTGATGTTTGTGTTCACTTTGCTGTGTTTCTGTTATCTATCCCACTTCTCATCAAACAGCTCACAATCCATTCAGGTGATAAATCTCAAGATTCCTGTCTTTCCTAGAGTCTGTCGTGATAAGTGGTCACTCCACATCCTATCTCATCTCCGGAGTGCTTCTCATCGCCCAACAGCAGCATGATATGGGTCTGTGATCAGGCCTGTTTACTATGGAAGACCAGCTGTTCATTTCTGGCTGCTCCGTGAGGCAATGAAATCAATGAATTTTCAGAATGGAAATGCACTGTCGCATACAGTACATTGCCATTGTGTGATGGGCAAATAAGAACAGCCGGAGTCTGAAGGACTGTGAAGTTCTCGCGGTGGATTTCAGCCTTTCTCTACTTAATTTTCCTACTCAGAATAATTGAGTACTTAGAGGATAATAGCTCGCCTCATGGATGACACACTGAGTAAGTTCATGGAGGAGGTGGAAGTTTATCACTAAAAATGGAAAGGAAACAAATGAGTTATAATAGTTATAATTGCATATGGCAGCATTGAAACATCATGCATTTTTTTTTAATTTGCTGGCTGATGTAAATGACCTCAGAAAGGGTCAGAAAGGTAATCAAAGGTTTATCGGGTGTGAACATGAAGAAGAGAATTTTATAGGACCGCCTTTGTCTTATGAATGAAATAAAAATTGTATTTTCACTACAGTTTTGCGCTCCACTCGTCTAGATTTAATAAGATATTCATAGATTTAATGTCTTAGTCTGAGAAAATATTATGAAAAACTACAGAGAGATGAAACACCGCGACCAGGACCTGGACGTTCAGAGCAACAGCTCAAGAAACTTGCATGAATAGAAGTGCTGATTGAACCTTACACAATACAAAAGTCTGAGATCATGCTATGGCTTTAAAAGCGTGACAAAATAACAGCGAGCCTGGACCTGGAGCAAAAAAAAAAACATGAAAAACAAACATGTTCCTGTCCACAAGTCAATCAAATTCTGACCCCAGCACTATGTCACGGTCTGTCATCCATCAACCCCGACCTCCTCCATCTGCACACTTTGTGGCTCCACAACAACATCACAACAACATCACAATGCTCTACTTGCTCCTTTGCTCCTAACAGTCAGAATTTCTATGACTGAGCTTGGGATGAAGACTTAGAAGAGGACATTTCAAATAATAATAATAATAATAATAATAATAATAATAATAATATTAAGAAGAAGAAGAAGAAGAAGAAGAAGAAGAAGAAGAAGAAGAAGAAGAAGACAATAACGAGACTCAAAGAACATTTGTATATTCTACTTGGAAATGAGACAATATTCTGGAGGGAGGTACAGGCAGGGTTCCTACGCCTTTTCCAAAGTCAAATTCAAGCACTTTTCAAGCATTTTCAAGGTGCATTTGCAAACTTTTCAGCCCTTTACAACCACTAAAAAAGTAAGCCATAGAACTTTCGCTTAGGCAACCATTACCCTAAAGCTGACTATAAATTTGTTTAGCTGGTGAATTCACAGGCTAAATTATAGTAAATTTTCAGGAGGGATTGAGGTTACTTGTATGTCAATTACAGTCTCTTCTTCCATGGAATATATAAAGTAACAGCTAACGTTGCCTTTTAAATGACATAGCTAATAATATTAAAGTAACCTTGACATTAACTTAAAGATTTCACACAAAAAAAGAAAAGAAATCATTATAAACTCAGCCCTGTGCCTTTCCTCATGGGAACAGAAGAGTTCTGAGGAGTCCTGCCTCCCTGGCTTCTGCTCAGTTAGCTTCTGTATCACAGGATTTTCTCAGAGAGGGATTCTTTTGTCAGTGTTTCAGAAAAACAAAACTGAAACATGTTCCTGGCCGTCTGTCCTTATTCTGAGCTAAAAGAATATCTGCTACTGTACTGAAGAGAAAATTGTGAACCAAGATAAATTAACAGTTTTTTTTTATCATTCAACAACAATATATCCCATGAGCTTTAGCAGCTATGCAGTCAGTCCTATGCAAATAAGTTCTTGTTGGAAGCTAACAAAAGCCATGTTGTTTTTTTAATCCTAAATTCGTAAACCAAATTATTTATAATTGCCAGAACGCTAAAGTTTTAACATGTAGCACCTGAGTGAATTATCGCCCAATTAAACATGAATGATTTTGGTTTCTCTGTTAAATTTTTACTCCTTCAATATCTTAACTTCAAATGGGAGAAATAACATTAGCATATTTTAATTGTCTTTTTTAATCAGTGAAGCTTGGCTGCAATAAATTGGAAGAAGAGAAGAACTTTAGGGAAAAGCATAAATACAAAATTCTCTGTTAGAATTTATCAACAAAATTATTTTCATTTGGTCTGTGAACGTTCCACTGAACTCCAAGATGATTGCTGCACCTGCATCCAACACATCTCAATTTGAGAAACAAAGAATATACAGTACATTGATTTTATTTCCCCACTTTTAACTTGAAGAAAACTGTTGCACCTAATTTGTGCTTGGATCAAGAATATGGCACAATGTATGTCAATGGAGACAATGACATGTACTGTAAAAACACACCGGGTGTTTATAAAGGAATCTGGAAACTAATAAGTTGATAAAAATGGTAATATAGGAGAGCTCCTACAGGAGGAACAGACAGAATACTTAGAGAATTAAAGAAGTGGAAGAGCCCAGGAGGGGGATGGAGGCATGTTTTGAAAACTTAAACTTAAACTTAAACTCTGTTTAACTTTGTTAGAGGTGCCATTGAATTGTATGATTGAGACTGTCATGTGCTTTATCAATATAATCTCCCAGAGAAGAAGCTGCAGAGAGCAAGCCTTGCCGTGATCATCTTAAGTGAGTACTTTAGACAGAGTCGCAACAGTACGGCTCTCTTCAGGCTCCACAAACTGAATATGTGTTATCGCAGCAGTACAGCTGCTCCGCACGAGTGCTGGAAGTGAAGCACCGGATGACCTGTCCTCCTCCTGCAGCAGCAGCAGCAGCGAGACAGCAGCATCACCCGGCAGCATCGTTTACATTTTGTTGGCACCCAAGCACAATTTATCAGGATTATCAAAATATGGAGCACGTTTCTGTGAGTAGAAGTCACTTAGGATAGATTTTCTGGATGTTTCTAGATCACCCCCATGTTAAAAGTGATGTCTGCACCGCTGCTGTTAACTTTACACCATGCGTCGTCTGACGGTGTGGCCGTTCTGTTCTTTCTGTTCTCTTTGTCAGTCGTGTATGAGTCAGAAATGGCTAAAACTAATGTAACAGACTGTCTGTGATTCATTTCAATTACTTGTCTTTGCTCCACACCGATGCAAAAATGAACTACCAGGGATCATCTTACCTGCATATGTCTCCAGGGATGAAATAACTCCAGTTCAGTGAGGGGTTGAGAGTGATTACAGATTCAATTAATGCATGCGTGCATGTACAACAAGATAATACTTAAGACATTTAAAATCATTTGGATCAATTAAGTCATCTAAAATCTTTGAGAATATTACATGTTTTGCATCCAGAGTTGTTCTATTGGCAGAACAGCTGCAGAGAAAATATTATGCAATCCATCCGAGTAAAGCAGGTGGTTTACATGATTATTATCAGTTGATATCTGCTTCAGCAGATTATAAAAAGGTCTCTAGCACCTCCTTTATACCAAATGAAACCTGAGTCGTAAAGGGTGCGTGTTTGAAGTGGTTACATGAGGCATTGTTATTCTGCTTGGCCTGTTATCCTGATTATTAATGGCATGTTAGGTTCGGTGAAGACCCACCTAATGTCTCATAACTGTCTAAAGCTCCCAGGAGCCGCCTGGCAGTCGGTTTGTGTGATTGCTTCTGCCTTCGCTAGTTCATAAGTGAAATGAGCCAATCGCAAACACGAGCCATTTGTTAGACTGTTGGGTAATCAGCCAAAGTAATGAAAAGGTACCGAGCTTCTGTGGCTTTGCAAATTTGAGGAACCAAATCACAGAGGTGTGTAAGGTACACTTGATTTTTACAAACAGTGTGAACTAGCAGCCCAGAAAAATAAGACAATTAGACTTTGCATGGAGAAAAATTTATGCAAACAGTTAAATTCTTTTGAATTAACAGCCTAATTATTTGATTATTGTTGAGTAATGGGGTTAAATTATCCTTTCAGGGACTGTAATGTTTTCACTGATTAGGTTTTAAGGACTATTTGTACAAGTCAACAGTTACTGTTTCTGACAAATATTCTCTTTTTGTTAATCTGTCTTCATGACTTGGATTGATGATCTTTAAAAATATGGAAACAGATCCTATATCAGTGAATTACAGCCTCTGCAAACTCAAATCCACAACAGCCTTTTAACCATAATATTTAGGGTCTCATCCGCGTAATTGTAGGTTTGAATTGGACATGCTTGTGCTTGGACATCTATTGTCAAAATTCTGCACTAAAGTCCACAAGCCAATCATAAAAATTCTGCAGCAGTTGCTATGTTGTCATACAACAAAACCTCTCTGCTCCTGCAGAGGAGGAGCTGGAGCCGTCATATCGCTCCAAACAGTAATTTTAGCTTGTATAAATCAGTTCAAGTCCTCTCTATATTCAGAACATTTTCACTGCTTTACTTTGCCATCAGACAGCCCTTTACCGACAGTGAACTGAACCCACCGTCTATGCTCTCTTCACAGACTTCTTTGAAAAAGACTTAAACTTTACCTCGCAGGACTTTGGAGATGGACTTGTCTTCCGCTGCCTCCAGGCTGTGTCATGCGAGGTAAAATAATTTTTTCCACCGAGGAGGCTTCAATTCCCCATTGAAAAAGGTTGCCTGACAGCAAAGTAAAGCAGTGAAAATGTTCTAAATAGAACGTATACTTTACCGATGCACCGATACCACTTTTTTTATTTCAGAGTACAAGCACTTACATTTGGATACCTGCTGACACCTACCAATATTAGTACTTAAGAATGCCATTACAGTTCTTACAATAACTTTAAGAACATGTTTTATTTTCATCACTCTCTAAATGTAACAAATTATTGTTGCTGTAACTGCTACTGTAACCGTGGTTACTGTACACATTACATTTATGGGTTATTTGTATTAAATTACTGTGCTAATGTTGTGTTCCTTGTTAAACTGTGCAGTTTACTGTGTACATTCCATATTTATTTATGTCACTTTACTGGTTTATTAAACAGGGACAGTGTATATTAATAAACATTACTGTAAATGTGCCAGAGTTAACTGCTATTTTTCATCTGTAGTCCCTTCTTATTATTATTATTTTGGTAGAATAATTCCACAGCATTACTGTGGACCTCATTTACAGCTCTTCAACTACATTTTAATTAAACATTTACATGTCTAGAATTAAAAGTTGCTTCTTCACGTCCCCCTCGCCTAAGAGCTAATTAGTTCCTACCTGCCATTGTGTAGGAGGGACAGGTATGAGTGTTTACTCTGATGTGAACCTGGGAGTGTGAAGTTGAGTGTACTTTACTGTCATGCTGTATTGGTGAAGATTAACAGGAGAATAAAGAAGAAGAGAAGTTTATTACCCGCAGCCAGAGGGACTGGAAAACGGTAAAAACCTAGAAAAGAGGGTTAGAGACTTGTGGCAGCAGTTTTCTTCATGATTTGGATTAGTTAGCTGAGGCATTCAACTAGTTTAGACACAGCAGGACTTATTGGAGAGCGGCTGTGGTCTGTCTTTTTTTTTCTAAACTAGATTTTCTAACAATTACAAATGTTTTTTTTTACACTCAGTTTGGTGATTGCTTAATGAGAAATTAAACTTTCATATCATATATGCATTTTTACTGTACAAAGCCATATTTCCAGGCTTTAAATTACACCTGTGCCAAGGATCAGGTGCGTAAAGGCATTCATAATAAATGTGACACCTTCAAACTAAAAGAGAATGCAAAATGAGAGGGATAAAGCAAAGCCGGGCACAACGCACAAGCAGTTTTACTGCTAAAACAATGACAGTTCATGATTTAGTTGATCAACGGTAAACTATTTTGAAAAATGAGAAGGAAAAAAAGGTCAATTATTTGTGGCTCCCTGCTTCTCAACTGTGAGATTTTTCTCTGTGTTGTATTATTGTAAATGTAAGCCCTTTTTAGGCTGTTGGTTGTGCAAAACAAGCAGCTCGAAGACACGACCTTGGGACTGTGGGAAAACGGATGTGCATTTTTCACCAGTGTCTGACATCTCATTGACTAAATGATGTACTGATTTAGAAAAGAGAATAATGGGGTTACTTTAGTCCTCCAAAACCCACAAAAGAAGAACACAATGAAAGGTACATAATAGAAATAAAATACCCTGTCAGTGTTTTATTACGCCGGGAACAGTCCACTGCACAGTGGGTGCGTGCAGACATGTGGACTACTATGTCAATGAGATTAGAACAGCGGACAGGTGTGTCTGACCTGGATATAACTTATATCCCACTGTGATAATCCTATTCTCCAGGCAGTATATTCAAAATGATGACACCTCCTCCACTTTTCAAAGCATCTGATCTTTGAAATTCACTTTTGTACGTTTTATTTCCCTCAACATCTGTCCTCGCAGCACCAGCCTGTCTCTACAGCAGCAACTGTTGCTTGGTAATAGCTCATGACTGCATGGATTTTTAAATATTTATGGTAAACAAATTAAGAGGCTATTAAATATATAAAATCTTTACAAAATCACCATAGAATTATTATGTTAAAACTGTAACCTGTTAAAATATATGCATGATGAAGTTACATTTGAATTTCATACACCGCATTGGCAATGTTAGTGGGGGAGAAGTATATTAAAACATTACTTACAAAGTGCCACAGCACCTCTCAACACTGTGAAGAAGTCACAGACAGAAATGACACATGAGGGGTGATAGATTTCTGAGGAAGTGTCACAGCACGCTGTTGAAGATGATTTGACATCACCTTCAGGTTTACTTCTACACAGGTTAAATGAAGTTGCACCCTGACAAGAAGTGTCTCAGACTGAAATTGTCCCAGATCCAGCTGGAACTGAATCTGGCATCTGTCACTTTGGATTCATGTTGCTTTTATGCTGGTGACACTCATTAATTCGCAAACCAGCGCTGCAAAACTTGGAAATATGACTTATCTTTAGTTTTCCAGCCCGTCTGAACTAGAGAACACTCTGCTGGCACCGTCCTCACACTCACATTATGAACTACTGCAACCACTTTGTAACACGATGCCCTCTGATAGACAAATTCATGTTCATAAACACTGTCCGTGTTCTATCTAGATGCATCAAAGCTCAAAAACATTCTCCTTATCAGCTATATTTCTGTATGAGGCTGCATAAAAAAAAAAAACAGGAACACAGGCAGGCGGTGTCATGTAGCAGTAAATAAAGAGACCAAGTCAGTCAGCAGTATTTTCTGAGCTCTCAGCCTGGCAGGGCTTAACCAATTAACATGCAAACAGGCATCGCCTGCTGTCTGAGAGCACCAGAGGCTGAACTCTGCATCAGTCCTACTGCTGATTGCTTGAGCCATATTTACAGTTGCCATTGCCGTGCTCATGCAGAGCGAAGGACATTCCCATGAAAAATGAAGCTCGCAATCTACAGATATATGCAACAGTCCTGCACCGACCACTCATGATGATAACAAGGCACTTTTCTTTTAGACTTTCTAATCAAATCATAATGATTCTTTTTTTCTATCCACTTATAGCTACTGACGCACATGGCTAACCACTTGTGCAGACGTTTGCAGCTATCACACAGAAGCCGCAAAGATTTGGATCTGAAAAATAATGATTTGGGGCATTCAGCTATGCAGTTTAAACAGCCCAAGCTTTGAATGGTGTTGCATTGTTTCCTTGAGGATTTGAAGGAGTTGCAGCAGCAGAAGTAAAGCTTCATCTGTGTGCTAAAAAAAGTTGACATTACTAAGCCCCATATCACCCACTGGTGCTAACTGGCTATTAGCTATTCTACTTGTTAACTAGCTATTCCACATCAATTATTAGCTAGCTGGTTAACTAGCATTTTCCTAACATTAGCTAGATAGCATCAAAAGTTTCTTGTAGTAGCTTTAAAATCTGGCCTTATATGCTGTTTTTACACGAAAAGTAGAAGAAAAGTTGACTACCAGGTTTGTTATTGGAGCACAAAGGGTAAAGGAAGGGTAAATTATTCATTATTAACTGTCCTTTTTTCAATAATTAACTTGCTGTTAATTTACTTAAATGTAAAGGCAGGTTACATTAATGAGCTTTCTGTCAGAGAATTCTATCCTAGTAATATGTAACATTAATATTTCAGTGAGGCAATGGCAGACTGTCTGACAGACAGTGGCAAAAAAATAATAAAAAGGGCACCAGTGCGCAAAAAGTTGTGATGCAACACTACCAGTCCTGGTTTGGATTAAAATTGTTTCATTATGTGACTTAAAAACACAGCAACTACTATACCTGTGTAATAAAAATGCAAAGGGGAACTACACTTAGCAGAACATAGAAGCCAACTAATTTTCTAGCATGTAGGGCAGCCTGTGTTTTCAACATGTCACCCTACAGGGCACTACATAATGCTTTATCTACTGTCCAGAGGGCAGTTCTCGGGCATAAATTCCAAACGTGAGACCACCAGTAGGGGGCAGTCGTAAGTTTACATGCTTTGCTCACAAGTGTGTGAATTGACCTGGATATGAAGTGTTTATAGCGCAAAATAAAATACAGTTAGTTTATAGACATAAGACATATGTCAGACCTCTCTCTTCTCCTCCCCTTCTTTCCTCTCTCAGATTGGCAGTCATATTGTACCTGCATGTACAGTATGAGCATTTTACTGGAATAAACTGTCAGAAAATCAAAAATCAATCTGTTGCATTTTCTGACTGTAATCATTTATTATTATTTAAGGTGCACAGGTCCTCTTTATACTGACTGTTCTGTAGATACACTTTCTCTACATTTTCTTTAAGTAGATGGTAAGTGAACATTAACAAGAACAACAAAAAAAAATCCATCTAAAGCAAAGCTCCTTTTTAGTCACTCAAGGCCTATTATGGCTTAATGGCTTTCTGGTCTTCAGAGGTGACTGTGGGTGGAAGAACTTGCATCTCTGCCTCTTATATAATGGATTTCCTGACAGCTAAATGTAGAAAATTCTCATCTTACAATGATTTATCTTCAGTTTTAGATAGATAATAGTATAATGTGATGTTTACCATTGTTTCTGACTGGAAAGACTTGACTGTAATAGAACCTAATTTCCATACAATAGCAATGATGTCTACCCCAAATCATTTATCAACAAAAATGAGAACATTTTCCCACCAAATAGCAAGAAAATCAGAGTACAAGGTGTACTATAAGCCTTAAATTACAGTATTAGCTCAAATCAGCTGAGGGGTTGTTCTGTTAGCCCCATTAAAGGAGAAGTGAACTTATTTTGAACCTGAACCTTCTGTTCTGAGGATTCGCCATCATTAACGGAGCTGTGTTCAAAACCTCAAGTGCGCTCGATCATTATGAAGGTGTAAACTGGCAAAATAAGGCACAGGTTGCAAATAAAGTCTGGTCAGTGTTCGTGCAGCATACTGCCAGCAATGGTACATTTCCATTTTGTAAAATGACTTTTATGTTGCGTCTTTAAAAAAAAAGTTACAGTTAGCTCATCATATTTCCGTCCCCAGGCAAGTTTAAGAGCCCTCACTGCAGAAAAAAAAAAATGCTTGATCATCTCATCTTTGATCTAGACTTTGAAACATACAAAAGAGCTTTTTTTGAAGACCCCAAACTATTCTTCAGATTACACGAGGAGAACAAACTCCATGTCCTTGTGTGTTCCTCTGTCTCCTCTGTAATTTGTTTGAAATACTATCTGTTTTTACAATGAATCTGAAGGAAAGAGGATGGATAAAGATCCAAGTTAGAGTCTGTATTTGTGGGAACAACTTCTCGATAACTCAGTATAAACAAGATACCGCTTAAGGTTGCAGCATAATAATTTCCAAAGATTTTCTTGAGTCAGATGCTTCAAACACTTAAGCCTCAGTGTATTAAACTGAGCAAGGGTGTGCTTTAATGCTCATGAAATCATCTTATTTCTTTTTTCAAAAGTTACATGTATTGAGATCCCTGTATAATAAATAAAACGTCAAAAATAAAATAATTTAAAGAAAAATCTCCTCCCGCTAGTTTTTAACTGGGTAATGTACTATTCGCTCTAACTCTGTCCACAAAAATGTAAACACAGGCTCGTTTCATCTGACTCCAAGCAAATCTTCTGGCACATGGTCTTGTTAACATATGTAGGTCATGTAAAGGCATCTGTAATACACTGAGACTGTTTCATAACCAGTTAAAAACTCCTCACAGGAGCCTTAAGAACATTAGAAGAGACGCAAACTGTGTCAATGTGTAGAAAATTTAATTCTGGACCCAGTCACAACAAATTGAGCAGATTAATTTGATTTGCTATCACACATAAGTGATTAACTGCAGAGATGTCAAGGAGATAGAATTCAGTTCAGGCACAATCAGATGAGGGGGATTTGTCTAGTACTGATAATCTCAACCTGTAATGATGTTTTTTTCTTTTAATTAAAGATTTAGAGTATTGCATCTGTCATGGAATAGTAAAACATATGTTTGAATCGGCATATCATGTGAAAGCTCTTTCGACGGCTCGTGAGGCCTGTTGAATTGTGGCAAAAATGTCATCAAAAATGACTTTTTCAAGACACAAGGCTTTTTTCCCCACTAGATAATTATATAAATCACATGAATAATGGCAAATTCAATGAGATGTGAATGTATGCATGGTTAATGATGTTTTGAAGTGATCCGTTACGCAAACAATTTTCATGTTTTAATAACCAGGACACCGTTGACACGATGAGGATCGGTTTCATCAGAGAAGCGGAAAAAACCCAGACATCACTGCTTTTATTTACATGCAGCAGGACAGTCTCTTCACACCGCATATTATATGAACGTAACACTTTTCAAGTCTCAAAAAGTCACCTCATAAACGGATGTGCGTAGTGTAATAGGTAGTGTCAGCTTACCCTGTTTAGCTGCAAGGAGGAGTCGCATCAGGACTTGATCATTCTTATTCATGCACTGTTTGTGTAAAACAAACATTGATGAATGCATTGTCCGGGATGTTGTAAATCATCATCGCGGGCGGTGTAGTAATCAACTGTCTCTGGTAATCTGTGTGGAGTTTCATCACCTCCCTCTGTTTGATATCATGGTAGTGACATTACTTCCCGGGCTGTGCACTGGTAGATGCAGGCGATAACGATGTTTTCCTCCTTTTTTTTTCCAACTGTGCTGCTGAACTGAAGGACAAACTTCTGTTTGTGTGCACCGGATTGTTCCCAAAGTAACATAAAAAAAAATCCTTCCTTGATTCTTTTATGTAACAGAACTTGATTGTTAAATGCTGTAATGAATTCAAAGACTCCGTGTACACCAATAAAATATGATTTTAACAGTTCCTATAAAGCCAGATGACAGAGACATATTTGCTTCCTGGATCCCTCCCTCAGGCATACATCATGTTATATTGTAATAAGTGCTGAGATGCTTTAACCCGGTGAATTACTCCAAGGCCAATGGTGAATGACGAGGGGAAGATTACTTAGCATACAAATCAATTACCCATAATGCAAAGACCATGTGATGAATTGAGGAAATGAAATGAACATATTCGTTTTCTTTAAACGGGAGTCATATCAGGGGCACCGTGGTAGAACAGGAGAACCACTGAGCGAATGCAAACTAATTCTTCAGCGATGTGAATTATCATTTTGTCCAATTCATTTAAGAGGTTTGTTGGGATGTAATTTTTTTGTCATTACTACTACTTTAAAAATGATTTCCAAAATTAAAAAAAAAATGATTTAATGACCTGCATTAATTTGTTCCATTTTTAAATTGGTGAATACAAGATTAAATACTTTTAAGAGCAGTTTAAGAGTGGTTGTGGTTGTGTTTTGATTCTGACAGGTAAAAGTTTTCACCAAGACCTTGATTTTTACGATTAGCATTAAAAGATTTTCATCAAACTCCCACTACACTGCAGCTACACTAGAAACACGTTGATATTAGGGGTGGGAACCTCTTGCCATTTCATGATGTGATTCTGAATAAGAGGAATATGATATGGTTAGAAAATGACTATCAATGCATCTTGATGCATCAAAATTCAACTTTTTAAAGGAGCCCCTCCTCCCCAGACTCAAGGAAGCTCAGGCAGGCTGCAGGAGTGCAAGATGAGTGCAAACAAACAAACAAACAAACAAAAGCCCACTGCTCTGAAAATCACACTGTGGAGTTCAGTGACTGCCTGCCTTCTACCTGCCAAATACCATTTACATGTTGTTCAATTTAATCGTATTAAACATCTACTCCTTCTAACAGATTATTAATGATTTCTTACAATTCATAAACAGACACTAACTCATTAGGCACACATTCGGCATTAATTTGAACTCTGATTAAGGAGAAAAAAGGAATACAAAAGCAGTCATTCTGGTCCAAAATAGGAAGGAGGACACTGCAGTTCTAGCACTGCAGCAGAGAAGCAAGTAGCATGTTTCCTTAATTTCTGATGACATATCATGGGCATTTTATGATTTATTAAAGTAAATATATGAGACGTTTCTTCTGTAAGCCAGTGGGTGTCTGCAAGGATTGTAGCTGCTCGCGCTCAGCCATCCTCACAAAAAAACAAGAAGTAGCCTATAACACAGTAACACAAACACAAGACACATGCTTACATCCATTACATCCAACTAGTTCAGCTGTAAGGAACAGTCCGTCTTATAAATTGTTAAAGCTGGTCATAATGTTGAGCATTGAGCTTTAAATTTCCAATGATTATTTCCTCATTGATTCATAATCTTTCATGAGAGAATCACAGTTCATCTAAGAATCGATTATTTCCCCCACCTCTACTCGACATAATGTGATATAGGACTCACAGAAAATGCAATTTCAGTAAGAGTCACGATTTTAGTGGCAATGGTAATTTGTGCATGTCGTTTTGCCTAAAAAATATTGGTGATTGGTGCAATTTCTAAAATATTTCTTGATGATGTATTTTTTGAAAAAAAAAAAAAAAAGAAGAAAAGCTTGGTATTTTTTGGATTGTGAGGACATACATATATATAATGTGATTTATAGGGTTTGTTATACCGGCCTGATATGTATCAACTGATATATGATGAATTATGGGTATTTAAGATGGTGACTGAACATACTGAAAGCAGTCTGAGGAAGAGCCTAGAGGTCGAAACAGAACACAAATAAATACTTTAAAGAGGGGCTCTTCAGTGTACAAATCTCTCTCTCTCTGATTCATTATCAAAATCATTGATGATTATTAATCAGTCTGTATTTGACCAGTTTTACGTGGAAATGAGGTAAATAAAACAAAATATAAATGCACACAGTGTTCCTTTTATGCTGCACAAAGCACTTTTGGACACAGGAAGCAGCAAATGGCTTTGAGAGCTAAGTTAATGCAGTATTTGCTCTCAGTAGACAAAAACATGACGTCAGAAAACTGCACACAGAGCGTTCATGTTTATCATCCAGGCAGGTCGGTGATGCTTTAGGTTTTACTTTGCTGAAAGGGCCAAGAGAGGCCAAAGATATACTGTTGCATTTGAATGTGGGAAAGTGTCTGGTTTGGGTGGAAGGGCCTCTGCACACCAACTGCGGATTCAATTTAATTTGTCATTCTGACTGACCTCACACCTACATTTCATTTGGGCAAATAGGGCAAATCTACAGCTTTATAATTAACGAGGACGGGGTGCTCCTCTCTATTTCTTGACCACTCTGTTAGGCTGACAGTTTGGTGTATTTGCACCTGAATTTCTGCCCAGAGCAGCTATAAAATAAAAAAAAAGTTTTTCCAGTGTTTGGATAATTTCTAGAAGCCGATTCCAAATCTGTAAACATTTGATGACGATGCACAAAACACTAAAGAAGTGAAGATGCAGAAACTATTAGGAGTTACTGCAACAAAGAAATGTTTCTGATGCAGGCATGTTAAGGGATCAAGATCACCTGCATTCATTTCCATGACCTAAAAACAAAATTTATCTTTGCCTCAGCCATGTCCTACATTATCAGTCTTGTGAGCCTGGTGGCAGAGTAAAAATGCAACAACAAAATACCGTAGGACCACTCATCATGTCAGCTACCTGTACATGCTGACTTTGCACAAAGTATCCATAAATACTGTTCGGGGCAGGGACGCGGATTTAACAAATTACTTTCTCGGTTGAAAACAACATGATGTGTATAAATATATATACATATATATATATATATATATATATATATATATATATACGTATATTTATATATACATATATATACAGCCCAAGTAGATTTGGCAACCCATTTAGGATTTTATTCATATTTGTAATTTTTCAAGAGAATGACGCCATCTGCAATTGATTAATGAGGTCTAGTAGAAGATCTGCACTCGCTCTGCAACGCTTTACCCCTCCCACAAAAAAACTTTAAACTGTTATTAAGTACCATACTACATCTTTTTTGCCCATTTCTCAATTTGACACAGCAGAAACTGAATTAACAATTGCACGTGATGTATTATAAGCATTTCTCACTGTTGTGTCTCTCCCAGTACCATCTCCTGGCAAATACTGGGTGACGTCACTGCACTCTGGTGTTCGTACCAACTCAGATCCATTGCTGTGTTATCTCCAGTAACCTGGAATCTTGGTGGCTGCATGATAAGCTATACAACAGAGTGTTTATCTAATTTGCTTCATGACAATCAGATTGGGATTGCTGTGGATGGTTATGTTAAATTTCATGTGCCTGGCAGCGCACTGTGTATACTGCATGTGACTCATTGCTCTAATTGGTTTGAGTGTTCCGGTGGTGCAGGGCAGCAATGTTTTCATCTCTTGGGAGGCCAGATGTTTTTCACAGTGAGACCACTCACCAGACATGTGGCATGTGAAGCTAACAAGCAGGCAGAACATAATAAATATATAAAACTATATATAATATTAACATAAGCTGGACAAATTCAATCATACAAACGTTTCTGTTTTCGTCAGCACAGACAGAAGGTTGGATAATTGGAACCATCCTTAATTGTCAGTTTTCACATGAATGGAACATCCATGTTTATTTTCAGTCCCTCTAACAGTGATTTCATAATGACACTACACAAATGCCGGCGGCTGTAGTGGTTTAATTAAAAACAGTAAAAGCAGTTTTTATGTTTTCCATTTAAACTTTTTCAGTTTCTACGTCAGTGGATGGAAATACGCGTGCAGCAAACAGCATAAAAAAGCTGAAAGGTAAGTCAACAAAAAGACTGCACTGAACTTTATAGAAAAATATTTTAAAAACCATCCATGGCGTCTGTCTAGTTCTCACTGTTACTGCTGGTGTTCACCTCTGCACATGCAGCATTCAAAATGCATACTCACACACAAGAGATTCACAGGAAACACTGTGTGAGCGCACTCAAACATGCCTGTCATTTGATCTCATCAATGGAAGTATACTGTGTACTGATTGCTCTCCAGCAGTAATATCAGAGCTGTATTAAACCAGCATCAAAAGGGTTCAACTGGCACACCAGGGTGGCTTTTATTGTGAAGCCACATGAAACTCTGTGCTTTACAAAGCCAGGTAAGTTTAGTGGTCTAAAAAACAAGACATGGTAATTTTTCTTTTTTCTTCTTTTAGATGGAGATGTGTAGATAGAGAATTGGAAGTGAGAAGCTCTTTCTGCTCTTTCTCCAACACATCATCAAGGTGACGAACACCTTTTAACACATTGCCCTGTCGTGTGGAAAACCACTCCCAGCTTCCTTGAAGCATGAGACAGCAGACGACTTTTGCTTATAGTACGATGGAAAAAAGATAATGTATTTACTTCTTTCTTAAGCCCTTGAAAACCAGTTCTTCTGTTGCACTGGCGCTCAAGGTATGTTCCTTGATACACACCATTTCTATCAAAATTACATTTAACTCCAATCCATAAAGTAGGACCCACACCCTCTGTAGATAGAAACAGCTCATTCTAAGGTAATGAAAACACAATAATTCTTATTTTCAGGTGATTCATTAAAACATACTTATGAATATTATATTCCTTTTCTGCCCTATTCTTCCAATAAATCCCCATAAAACCTACACCTTGGACCTTCAAACTGTATAATGTAGCACTGCAAATAAATAAGAAATTATACAACCTATTATACAGATCCAAATGATCGCAATCTGATTTTGCCGTCAAACAGAGCCTTCCCACTGGTTTATAATTCTGTCTGACATACCTGAAAACAGTGTGCCCTTTCAGCAGGCCCCGAGGCACTTCGCTCTATGGCTGCATACAAAGTTAGAGCAGGCACGGCCAGCAGCAAAATATGGCCAGATACTGTTTTATTAAATGATTCAAATTTTTCAGCTAAATGATTGATTCTGGTGGGCATCTTAACACTGACCGTTTTAATGATTTAACTTATTACATCATGGCTTGAATAACTTCGATCTGCGACTAGTTGCCATTGGCAGAGATGGCTCCTTGTATTTGCACATGAAAGACAGCAGACATCTGTGTCGTGGCCAACTGAATCATTTTCGCTGGGACGGGCTCTCCACTCCGGCTGCATTAGTCGTGGCCTGAGATGTGTCACAGCGGGAAATTTATGTAAATTTTCTTGACACCTGTCTCCCACGGGACACCCGTCCGCAGTGCTTAATTAATATCACGTAATTCATGTGTTTTCTATTTGGTTTTGGTTCAAGGGGTGGAACTGTCTGGGTGTGTCACCCTCCTGTCTTTACCAGCTCTGCTGAGTATTACTCCTCCAGTGGCAGCACTGATGACAAGCAGCTAAAGTGAAAGATTACACTACTGGCTAGCTGTAAGTGAGAACCATTAATGTGATTTTGGGATAATGCCCATTGATTAATACGGCCCTGGGGGCTTTGACATTGAGTGAGTGTGCTTGTCATCTCAGCTAAAAGCAGGGGAGCCTCAGATATCTGCCATCAGTACACAACGGCAGAGAAAAAAAATTCACTGCCAACATTTTAATTTATTTTTTCCCCAAAGGTGAGGCGATATGAGATCTAAGCTGAGTCTGAAAAGAAGATAGGCAATATTGCTCGCTGTGGGCCTGATTAAAGCCAGTATATTGAAGAGTCAGACTATCAGTTCATAGAAAATGCTTTTTTTTAGTGTCAGTCATGCAGGATCATTACACATCAGCCGCAGGGAGGACGGATATCAAGTTATCTTCTGTTTCATTCTTCAAGGTTTAAGAGCATCGGCAATCTTTCTTCATCAGCCCTTGCCAACCCAGCTGCTGCTGGTGGAGACCGCAGCCACAATCGTAATGCCTTATCGCTGCACTTGGGTGTATTAACGCCGTCTCCTCTCTCTGTGGTCCGCTGCCAAGTCACATGAAGGAAGAGCAGCCTGGAAATATGTGTCTGGCCAATTAAAGTCAAGCACCGTTGAAACTATATCAGGCATCTACTTTCTTTCTTTTGTTTATTGTAAGTTCCAGTAGGGTAATTTTGCACATTGGCAGCTCCGACGGCAGGAGCTGAGTGAGTGAATTTGCAGGACTTTAATTCCCCAGTGTCATGCAAAATGTGCACAAGGCTTAATAACAAAAGGACACGAGAAATAAGAAATCTATTGTAGTGAGTCATCTATCTCTCAATGTGTAGGAGGTTCATGAGGAGTTTTCACACTGAAAAACTCTTAACACGAAACACTTTCTGGGGAAAAGTAGACCATCCTGCCAGTGACCAAACAAACGTCAGAACTGTAAAAAGATGTTTTATGAGGAAACAGGAAGATAAAACTGTGCACCTTCTTAATTCACCTTCTTTAACAGCCTTGGTAACTCATCTTAAAACACACATCATTTGAATTTGACAGACATAAACAATGTAAAACTCCCAAAACCGTCTTTGTCAGTCTTTTGACCATCCCAACAATCACCAACTCTGATTTGGTTGAAACGAATACTTAATTTGCCACCTTAGATGTGAAAATATTCTGGCTCTACAGGCTAGCAGCAACTCTCACTCTGCCAACCATCAAATTAGCAAATTAATGACAAAAATATTGGCCAAAACATCAACAACCGACAATATCTGATATATTTATCCAATCACAAAACTATACAGGACAAGGTGAAGGAAAGCTTCTGTGTGTAATATCAAGGTCACTGTTGAAAATGGATGGACAGCATTTCTTATTTAATTTCCTTTATTTCTGTCTGTGTGCTATTGATATGATAACTAAATGTATAACTCTTATTACTGTTGAAAACCAGTAAAATTCTGTTTTAAAAAAGATGTTCAACTTGACAAGCATTCTGTACAAGGTCTGCAATTTCTAAAAATGTGCATTTCAAAGCTTTGCACAACCCCGTATACTATACCTTTTATAAAAGAAATAGCAAATAAAAGCTTCACAATGAAACAAATTCAAAGGACCAGGCAGGTTACAAGGCTGTGAACTGTAAAAGGTATCTATGTCTGCCTTTGTGAGGACTCAATTGACTTTTACCTTGTAAGTAAGGCCGTTTTTGACAAGCTAGCACATGAGTTCCTCAAAGAGAGCAGGTTTTAGGGTAGAATAGAAGCACAAGAATAGAAGCACAAAGTGCCTCTCTGGTGCAGTACAGTAAACCTACACTGTTAGATATACACATTGTTCTGTACTTGACTGTATAATTGTGCCTGCCCAACAAACTTGTCTTCAGACAAATTCTGCTGACAATTTTATTCTTTCTCAATCAACGCAGCTCTAATTGGTTTTTCATCCTGTGCATATGTGTGCCAACAAGCACATGCATTTTAGTTTTATCCACCGGATAAGACACTATTGTGAAGTAGTCAGCAAACTGCAGCAACAGAAATAAAGTGAAAAGGAAAGGAAAGGAAAGGAAAGGAAAGGAAAGAGAGAAGGACAGATAGTCATACAGAAAAATCCTCGGCTGTCTGGGTAATTCCTTTGAAGGCAGTCTCAACTGATGCCTTCTGGGTGATTCAGTGAGAGCTGGAGAATAATTTTTCTCCCCCAGTTGGGTTTCTTAATTTGCACAGGAAATTACAGCCTCTGATGTTGATGTACAACAATGTAACTTGCACTGCAAGTGTATCATTAGTATGACTCATGTGGTAGGCACCATTTTTACAGAATGTGGAGTAACTTGTTGTGTTGTTAAAAAGCCCCATCTGCAAAACAAAATTTCCTTGCAGGAAAATAAAGATGCATGTACAGCAAACACATCTGACTAGGTTCAGATTGTGGTCAGTGGAGTTCTATTGCATAATCAGATCTTACACTGTTGTAATTAAAACACTTACAACATGAGATGCAATTCTTTCTCAGGCCAAACAGCTGATCTCAAACCATACTAGCCCTCCCTATGTGTCTTTTCTTTTCTGTAAATTGTAGTCATAAAATGTCCAGGATGTTCACTCTACGCTGACCTTCAGAGGTCCTCAACAACAGTAACGTCAGTGCTAGAACATGCAGATATACTGAACTGGAGCAGAAGCGTCAGAACTTAAATGTCAACAGTATTTTTCAGCCAAGAATATCCTTCATTCAGTCGTAAAAAAAAAGGCTGCTGTGGCTTCGGCTCGTTCATCCATAGATCTGGTGAAATGTGTCATTTTCAAGAGCAAAGCACACACATCTTCTGAGAGACACACTTCCACTTTTAATTAAAAACAATCCCTTTTTAAACCAAGATGCAGCTCCAGATACTTGAATGCAATGAATTGCCCTCTTGTAATGATAGTCTCACTAATGCTAATGTAATAATGTGATTTTGATCTGTTTTGTGGACTTCTGCTGTGGTTACGTCAGTTGCTTTGATGCAACTTCCAACATTTGATGATGCCATGCTCCATTAAAAGACAATTTTCTCTGCCTTGGCTTTAGATCTGCTAAAATGCCTGATAAAGGCTAGTGATCATGTGATCAGAAATGCTTCTAAAGCTGTAATCACAAAGACATCCATGGAACGAATGTCATGACATATGATAAGGTTTAGAAACATCTTGTCCAGTGGTAAACTCAGGCTATCCAAGCGGCATGGGCAAGAAAAATAAAAAAGGGGCCAACTGTACATGGCAGGGCACTACCACAGCAGAAGTCGTGATGCATTTGTGGTCAAACAGATACAGTTCCTGGTTTAGATTAAACACTTTTCTAGCATGTAGGCCAGCCTATATGGTAAATGGGCTGCATTTATATAGAGCTTTTCTACAACCACTCAAAGCACTTCATCACAGTCACCCATTCACACACAGTCATACACTAATGGCAGAGGCTGCCATGTAAGTCGCCTCTGCTCCGAAACTAACCATTCATACACACTCACACACCGAGGGCCATGCCTTTGGGGGTAATTTGGAGTTCAGTATCTTGCCCAAGGATGCTTTGATATGCAGACTCAAGGGAACCGGGAATTGAACGGCCGATTGTCCATATACTGGATGATAACGAGGCTCTGCCGCTGAGCCACAGCTGCACTGTTTGGCACTGTATTATGTTTTCTCCACTAGAAGGACACCCTAAAAGGCATTTTACTTCATTTTTACTCTGTAGGACACCCTAAAGGGCACTTTACCACATTTTGTCCAAAACTGAACTGCAAATCAGTATCCTTTCTCTTCTTTCCTCTTTATTTTTCTTTCCTCACTTGCAATTAGTTGCTTAAGATTTTGAACAGTTCTGCCACATGGAAAGGTTTGACCTGTAATAGTTGTTTAAAACTGCAAAATTGACTAACAAAACAGCATCATCACACCTCTAATTAGTTATTAATTCATTTCAAAGTTGTCTTTGTGATGATACTGTTCAGGCAGGGCATTTTTTCCTGCTATTTTTTTTAATCCTGATTTTTACTTTCCTGTAGCTTTGAGTCCCATGGGAGATCATAAAATCCAAACTCGCCAATCACAGATCCAACACAGAACTGACATATCCAGACAGAACCTGATCTGATATGATTGGCTCATGTAATTGAGGACAGACAGGAGCTATATGGCAGACGAGCAGCATTCACCTCTACTTGTGCTTTATTGAACAAACAAGTCAGACACTGGCAGAAAGCACCAACAAACGCTCACAGACCCACTTCCTGGAGCAGCTGTGGCTCCTTACAAATCTGTCGGCTTGTTTGCTTTTCAAAGGAAATGATGCCAGTGGGGAGAACAGTCATTTCAAGGCCCTGAATCTGATGATGACAAGGACACAGAGAGCAATCCCTGTCAATCTAGGACTGCTGGAGAGTCCCAACAGTAAGGCCCATTGGATTACATGATCTCTTCTTCATGATCTATTCTCTTCCTGGCTTGCCTCTGCTGCAGCTCTGTGTGCGACCTACAGCATTAAGGGCAAGGCAATAATTCCCCTTGCACTGTCTAGAGCCTGAAGCAACAGGACAGGCCTTCTCTTCAACACCAGAATACACGCCAATAGACACAATAGTGTAGGGCGGGGCGGAGTGGGTGGGGACAGTGGGCGTCTAGAGGGTGAGGATTAGGGATACAGAGGTGAGAAAGAGAAGCCTGGCGCAGCTTTATGTTGTGAAAAGCTTTTATAAATCTGACATGAGGCACTGACCATATTGATTGCCCTGGAGGCAACTTTAATTGTAGAGTGTAAATAAACAGAACAAACATACTGAACCAGTCTGGACTGCTGAGCTGCTGTCGGACTAGAAAACAATGCCATGGAGGATTTTGAAATCCAGACTTTAATGTCTCTAAAACTTTTTTTTAATCACAATCTCAAGTATATGTGCTAGTTTCAAGCCAGGGCTGCAACCAACTATTACTTCCATTATCAGCTGGAGGTGGGGCAAAATGAACTGATTCTTAGATCCCAATTCTAACTTCTAAACCTCTAAACTTGATGTAAACATGTGCATCATGTTTACATTCTAACCTAAGCTACTTCTTAAATTAAGGTGAGGATGGCTGAGCATGAGCAAATGCATACGGATACAGTCCAACCAAGAAACCTTGTTATTACTGCATCTATGAAGAAAACCACTTAACTGCAATACCCTGATCATGTGATCCCTTCCGCTGACTTGAGCTTATTATCATCGTCACTGCAAATTTTATTTTGAAGGGTCAAATTCATGTTGTGATCAGTGCTTTAAAATATTATTACACTTCAGGATCAGCACTATTGTACACTAGTCAGGACCACAGCCTCTGATTGACTCCACCCAAGGCATCTTGGGTTTGCCAGTGGGCTGCTAACAAAATGCTAACCACAACACTAACTGTTTTCAAGTCAGAAAAAAAAGGATAAATCACTACAGAAGTGTTGGATTAATCATTATGGATTTATTTTACCATATCTACAAAAAAGAGGCTGGAGTTCACGTCTTCATTACAAAACTGTAGAAAGTAAAAGTTCAACACTAGCTTTAGCATTACCTTAACATGAACCTTTCCTGCTCCTTCACTTTTCACTGTAACATATACTGTATATTTACTGCCAGACTGACAACTTACTGCAAAGTTTAAGTTTCTGCTCCACTATGAGCAGCCTGCCACTCTCTGTTCTTCTCTTACACACCACACACTGCTTGGTCAAATGAATGTGAGTGTGAAAAATGACTAATGCAGTTAATTGATGTTTTTTTAAAAACAGCCACTGATTAAAGAACATCTTGTTGAAAGTCCAGCAAACAGTGTTCCTTCTCCCTGCCTTTTGCTGACACAATGCTACGTTCCTCAGCACATTACCGCCATCAACTGTTGATCAGTGAAATAGCTTGAAACTGAGGGATCTCACTTTTAATTTGGACAGACGGTTATTCTTTGAGTAAAATGTCAGTGTTTATAATTGCATTGTTTTTTCTCCTTCACTTTTCTTAGAGTCAGGATGTTCTTTTGGTGTGACTGATATTTTACCTTTTCAATTTAACAAAGTCCTGTCTACACCTTGCTGTCCATGTTTAAATCTTAAATTCTGTGTATTTTATCGAATGTGTAGCACCTCACCACTTGCTTGTACGAATGCTGGTGGATTATAATTATACACTATGTACATTTAATTACCGGACTTAGATATATTTTTTACTTCAATATGTCCATGTACTTTCAACAACTCCAATATATGTTGGAGGAAAATAATGTTCCACCTCATGTACTTTAAAGCTTTAGTTGCTGGTTAATTTGTAGAGTTAGATTATTAATACAAAATATAAATAACTAATAAACTATGATATAAGAGATTAATCTACCCACCAGTATATAATAAGTAATTAAAATGTGCCTACCTTTACCAGCTGTAACATTAAAGTGTTGTACATATTAATAAATGCATAATTATAATATAACAGTATAATATATATGGAATACATAATGAACTGCCTAATAAGTGCTTTAACTTTTAGCACATTCGTTCATCAAAACATTGCATTGTGACCTTGGGGTAGTTGAAGTCTTAGTCATTGCCAATTAAAATCTATAAGCTCTTGGATGTTCTTGGGACGTGAAAATTAATCTTTTTTCCCAGGACAGCATTCATCATTAGTAATTAGGCCTACAATTAACCCACTTTTTTAATGTATACTGAGGCATGATTACATAAGTCATATCTCTAAAATTATAACGCGTAGCTTTATCAAAAGGAAAGGAAATATATTTTCTGCCAGTTAGACAAAGCCAACACAGAATATGCTCAGGGTTTCTGGGTAAATCAATACAGTTGCTAAGATAGCTGAAATGAGTTGTGCCTGCATGAAAGTAAATTATGATATCTCATTATGTGAACAACGATTGGATCTAGTGTGTCTTCCAACATTTTAAAAGGTGATGCAGAAAATCAGATGAATTAAATATTACAAAGTGGAATGAAAAACATCTGGGCACTGAGAATTAAATCCAAGTCAAGTTTCCATCAATTTAAGTATTTTAATTGAATGCGAGTACACACACTACATTGTAAAATTGAGAGATACAGTATGATGAAGTGAGGGCGTCTGCTGTGACATACAGATACAACATATGTGAATGCATCTGTTCTTTTCCTGCCAAGTTGATTTTGAGTTACAGTTTGAGGAAATGTCAGCCCTTGAGGTATCTCCAAGGCAAACGTTTTGTAAGAATCAACACCAGGACCTCATGTATTGTCATACATGATAAATCTGCTCCCGTCTTGTGATTATTCAGCAAAATTTAGCAGGTAAATACATTGGTTTCTGCACAGGTGGACTTAGGGTCCCTTCCAGCGGCCAAAATGTAATTAAGTGCCCACTAGGATGCCATTCCTGTGGACAAAATGTGGTTTAGTGCCCTCTAGGGTGCACTTGCAGGGGACAAAACATCATGAGGGTGCCCCTCCAGTGGACAAACGTGATTAGGTGCCCTCTAGGGTGCCCTTCCAGTGGAAAAAAAGTCATTAAGGTGCCCTTCCAGAAGGCAAAACATGATGAAGTACCCTCAAGAGTGCTCTTACACCAGACAAACTGTGATTAGGTGCCCTCTAGGGTGCCCTTCTAGTGGACAAAATGTGATTAGAGTATCCTTCCAGTGGAGGAAAAGTGACGCATTGCAAACGAGTTGTAGCTACCTGATAAAACAATTTTAATCTAAACCAGGGACTGGAACCCTCCAGATACACCTGGTGTCCTTTTTATTTTTTCTCCCCTGCCGCTCACACCGCCACTGCGATTTCTGATTAATCATCTAATTTAGGGACAAATTTCCTGCGAGAATCTATTCTCTTCTCCACCTTCTTGGATTTTCCTGAGGATTATGATCAATTTGGAAGCGCTCAGCGAAGAATATGAAGGTACGGCGGGATTAATTCACATCAGCAAGCTGGGCTGGTAAAGCTTACTATGTTGAGTGATACGACAAATTAGTGAAAGTCTTTGGATTTTAGATGTTAGAAACTTCTGTATTACTCCAAAAAGGAGCTTCCAATCCTATCACAGTGCCAGGTATTACTCTGCAACAAACAGTGGATTGTGATGTATTTTCTGCCTGGGCTCTCACAACACATACACACACATATCGCCTTATGTCAGCTGCCAAACCCACACTGATGCCTCATTCAATATAGCAAATGGGGCAGAGAAAAGCTACAGCTAAACACACAGTGAGTCTTAAGTTAATTTGCTCAACCTTGAAGCCTCGAATCTCTCAACCAGAAAAAAAGCCAATGAGATTGTCATGTTACATTTGGAATCAAATCTTAAACACTGTAATATACTAGTACCTCCGTCATGGATATACGGACAGATCAGAGCGCTTTGTTATGTCTATACAGCTTGGTGTTTGTGTTAAGGTCTTTGGAGCAGATTAAAGCTACACCCTGCCTTTCATTTTATATAATACATTATCACTATATCTCCCTCGAGTTTGTCCATGTGTGACTCCGACCACATGACTATGCCTGACCTGTTTTGTTGGTACAGTGAGACCTTTTCGAAAATGCTAATGAGATTACAATGTTCCAGACCAGCCAGTCTGCATTATGTGGATTGATGGCACATTTTAACGGCTTGGCTCTGCACAGAATGCATGCATTATATTTTAAAGAGCGATGCCTCTATTGGTTTTGGCTGTTGCCTGTCCTTGTTGCCTTTGTGGCTGAGGCTGCAGCACTGTTTGGACAGGGTGGGGCAGAAAAACAGTATTCTATGAAGGCAGCCTTGATTTCTAAAAGCTCTGTTTTCTATTTCAGTTACATAAAACATGTAACCCTGCAGCCTTTCCTGTACTTTAAGAGGAACACTTGCATCCAACAATTACAAGCATCAAGGGGGAATTTAGAGGTTCAAAATGACTGAATGATACCACACATCACCTGTTGGGTAGGGGTAAAAATAAGTTTATTCATGATAAGATATGATATATCGCTTTTTGGACATCAATATGACATCTCATAAAGCCTGCCATGGTACAATTTCAACTGGAGTCAATTCAGAGGCCTGAATATGGGATGATTTCATGCCCATTTAACACAATCAGTTGCAGAGGAAGCTGCCACTCCTTTTTTTTCTGCTCTTGGCCATAGTAAAAGACAACAATAAATAACTGAAGTGCAGTAAAATTTACTTTAAATCGACTCCACTAACACACATGAAACACAGCTTAACAACATAAAACATTTAACAAAAGTATAAAATTTGGCTCATTAATAAATGTCATCATTTTTAGCTTAAGGCGATGGCATTTTACATTGCATACATTGGCCCAGCTAGCAGACCTTTTCTCTACTCTTAGCTTAACAAATTGCATGATTAATTTATCTTTTTCTTACTCACCGCTAGTTAAAGTCACTCCATCTCCCCACAAAAATCAGTGCCGAATTTCAGCCTGCATGCGTGTTTTCTGAGCCAAACATCGATCAAACGGAGCAACAATGCTGCCACAGCCAGAGCACTAAGTTAGCAGAGTGCCACGTGAGTTGACAGCATTGTTTGCATGTGTCATGTTCTTTCGGTTGACTGATCTTTTCTCCAAAATGCAAAATATTTCCACACTGCTAATTTATTCCCAAGTGAGGAGTAAATATCCTCATCATCTTTTTCTTGGCTGCATGCCATTATGTGCCTGCTGCTAGTTGTGTTTGAATGCTTAGGAAAATGGTGTGCTTGGACAGAAATGGTGATACAGATGTGCCATGAGAATTTCAAAATAAAGGCTTATCTTAAAGACGATGATATGGATCAGTGTTTTCATTTTACATCAATGCTGTTGGATTGTTGATCATTTACTGCTGCATCAGCTATTTATAAAAAAAAAGGATATAAAAATATGTAGTGGCTCTATATTTCAGATCCAAAAACAGTATGATATCAAAGAGCTAAGAAATGGATCACTGTGTTGATGGATCAAGGAAATCTTATCAACTGGCTCCAAAACGGGGTATCAGAGCAGCGTGAAGTGAGTGCAGAGCTGAATGGAACAACTTTCTTAAAAGTCAAGACTATCTAGGTTCTGCTCCAAGATAAAGCATCAACCCACCGAACAAGATGGTTTGAGATAAATTGTGTACAATGTGAAGTGAAATTGGGTGAAGTGGAAGTCCACACCGGCTGTTTTGGCCACAGACAATCAGTGGATTACTATTTCTTTTTTTTTTTTTCTCATATTCCTCCTGACTGTTTCGCTCTGTGCTTTCCTGGGGTCACAAAACTCTGTGTAACAAAAACTTTTTGCTCAAGTTGAAATTGATCTTAAACTTGAATATATAGTACTATATATACATTTATATAAATTGTATATTGACCCGAACTATATGATCTGACTGTATCACTACATCCCTGCAGGGTAGTCATGTACCGCTGTTCAAGGTACAGCTGTGTTTACAGTAAGAATTCTACCTACAGATATATAAAACTTCATCATATTGCTGCTTGGTGCTCAGGCTCAATCATCTTCTTAGGTTAGTGTAGGTATAAAAATATAGTCTTATGCATACATTTTGCTCATCAGGGAGTATATTGCCTTGACATGGTAGGAATGTTGTAATAAACTGACTCCTATGGGACTAGAACCTGAGATTTCTGCTTCAAAAACTGGCCTACAAGTCAACCACAAGTTTATAAGTCTCAATTTCTTTCCTGTCCATGTTTTACATAGCTGTGAAATTACTGGATTAAGTCTGTATGTGAGAGAAAATGACATGAAAAGACAGGAAAAAGGAGACAAGGGGGGAGGACTGCAAGCAAAATAGACCCTTCCCTTTGTCAGAAACCCTGTTGAATGTATTATTGAGTAATGCATAATGTATCCTGTGACATCTCTCAATATCTGTTGGTGGCGAGCAGGAACTGCTACAACATCAACAGATATCTGATCTTTCTACACACATCGAGCTCCTCCACCTCCCCCATCCTCTTAACCTCTGTGGCCTGCAACTGACACAAACTGTTGAAATTAAATTCACAGGAAACGCAACCAATTAGCGCTGAAAAACCCAAATAAAATCTGAAATTTAACATACTTCTTTGTCGTCCGCTCGCACCAAAAGTATTTAAGTCACAGGTCCATAGTACTATATTAGAAAATGTGAGTAAGTGGGTGGGTGAGTGGGGTTTGTTGGCATGTAGCAGTGTGGATTAGTGTGGGTGTTTACACTTGTCCACAAAGTGAGCTTTGAAAGACAAAATTCCTTCAACTGCCCCAGTAATTACTGAATAATTGATAAAAGGTTTCATCGGCTACCATAAACATGTTATGGCAATGTCTTATGCAGTATATTTACATTAATGTATATATCTACATGTAAATTAATGTTAGACTGCAGAGAAATGGATTCAATAATGGTTTTTTTCTAGCTTTAAAGCCTCATTTAGAATATGGTTTTCCTTAACATACCACAAGAGACATAGAACATATTAAAAATTAAATTAAATTAGGGTTATCTTTGATTTTTGTTCCTTTAAGGACCCAGAGTTGTGTTGATGTTACGGATTAATCGTATCATACATGCTGAAAAATTAAATGGAGATGCTTGGATGTTGGTGTTCCCACGTGGTCAAACCATGTTGGCCTTTTTTATTTTGCCAAAACGTCTCAAAGGAGAAGCAAAGAGAAATTTTCTCTCATAGAGAAGTAAAGAAAAGTTTAAGAAGCTGGAATCTGAGAATTTACACAATTTATTTACTCAGATTAATCGATCATCAAAATGGTGAGTGTATTTTATTCTGAAATACAGTCCCATGGTGGTCCACTGGAAGGGGAGGGACTTTGCCTCTCTATATCTACTGCAGCGTTGTACATTATAGAGTAAATGAGTCCAAAACCTTTCCCTCAACTACTTTGTTTTCACCACTTTCTATATTTTTATGATTAAACATCTAAGATAGGGTCGATATTTAAGAGTCAAGGATGTTTGAGATCAATTTTGATGACAACCTACAAAAATAAACATGACTCAAGCTACAGAAAGGTAGAAAGACAAAAATATGTCAAAACTAAGGCCGTTTGATGTAATGAGTACATCAAAAAGCTACATTTCTTCATTTGAAAGCACTGTGTCTAAACCTCACACTGAAGCCAACATGACCTTCACTTCACTTCACTCGAAATGATTAGTCTCCGGCCCACAGGACCCACATCTTTTATCATCCCTAAATCTGAAGTAAACGCATGGTCCAGAGTAATTTAATAAAAGGCTGTGTCGTAGCCGTGCTCTGCCATAATAATTAGCGTGTCTTGTCTGTATTCCCTACAAAAAGACCAATGTTCCAGTCACGTTCTCGACTGATACGTCTCCATAACAAAACAGATTACTGGTGGGAAACAATCTCTCATGGTTAAATACTGTCCTTGACAAACAACATGAAGGATTTATGCCTCTTTAACACTCAATTGACCAACTGACAGTCACGCCTTACACTGGTTCTTATGCTGTGTAATATAATATAATTGTTCTGGCAGATTCGTCTCCAAAGAAACATTAAATATGAGAGGATTTATTAAGCTTGAATTGATCTTTGTGTTTGATATGATTAAGAGGTTTCTATTTTTTCTTTCTTCTAAGTAAGAAGAGGAAAGAACTGCAACAGTTGACCACTTTCTTTCAATATGCAGAGCTTCATTCTTGATGCTTTTAATGTTGAGAATGTTCAGTTGATTTTATAAAACCGACTTTTCTTCACAACAGAGAAATTTAAAACATCTACCCATAAACTGAGCACTGCACGAGTTAATCTGCCTGTTGGACGCATTTGGTCTGTAATAGTTTGACATTTTGGGAAATACAAAACACAGAAGGGTTATGTACCTGTTTTTTCTTTGGAGTCTCTACTGGTTGCCTGGTAACTGGTAACTTCTAGCATCCCCAAAACAAGAGTTTAGCCCATAATCGTAAGTAAAACAGCAAAATGTCATTTTGACATTTCCATTTTTTGTGCAGATTAAACAAACCAGACACAGTGTATTCATTGGTGAGCTTGAGTTACTGGTAGGTGGACACTGCTACATTTAGATAAAACCAGTTTAGCTTTTTCCTCTTCTTTTCAGTCTTCATGCTATCCTGAGCTAACGGTCTGCTGGCAGTAGCTTCATACTGGGTGTATAGATATGTGGTATTAATCATCACATCTAAGGTCTGTTGAATTCTGAAAGTTTGGATGATTCACTAGGTCTGGGAGGATATATTTATCACATGAGTCAATATGTAATATATATGTAAATGTCAACTCTATATGTATAATATATAAGTTTTTTCATTATGCAAGTACTGTGATTTGATAATACAATTTATTACAATTTTGGTTTTCTTTTTTAACACTAGACCATGTGAAAAAGTTGAATCATACATGTCTAGAGGCCGTATATTATTTACAAAAACAATGTACATCACACGTCAGTCAGTTTGAATTATATTTCTTGCTATACTACATATTAAGGTAGTCAATAAAAAACTCTTTGAATTAAACTGCTACATTTAACTGGTCCTCTTCCTCAAGTGGGGAACAATACATAAAATAGAAATTTGCTGTGCTCCTCTGGCACTCAACGTCTCCACCAAGAGTGGCTGTATTTTTAAGGCTGAGTTTGAGTTTTGACCCTCTGAGGTTGCTGTAGCTGGTCAGTGTGTTGAAGCTGCAAAGTAGCAGATTGAGTTAGCAATGTGAAGTCACCAGCTGTTAGTTTGTGTCCACAAGTCAGCCTGAAAGTACGAACACACCTTGTTTTCTGTTGAGCATGTGAAGTTCAATGGATCAGTTTGGCGTGACAATACTGCTGTGACTGCAACGCTAATTGTTGTTAGTGCATTAAAGGGAATTCCCATTATATGTTAACACTGAGCTAACAGACTATGCACTAGTTGTTTATGTACATATAAAATCGATTCAACAATCAAAATATCAATCTAGGAATCGTAAAAAAGAATCAGAACACTTCAAAGAATCACTTTTTTCTCCCACACCTAATATTCAGTCCCAGAGAATAAATCCTCGTGATTTTATTAAGTATCTCATTTTTTTGTCAAGTATTTCTCTCAGGTCAAAGTCTTCCCTTGACCAGCACATCATGAAAACCAATGACTTTCCATGTTATTTGCTGCAAACAGTCATTAATTTGATTAGTTTCGGTGCCCCCAACGTTTTCTTTAGTACAAGAACACTCAACTTACTTCACCTGAGGGCCACTTTTAAAAAAATAACACGAGGCCAAGGCCCGTTACAAAACAAATATTAATAAAGTTATTTTTCAGAAAAAAAAGCCAAAAGCTCATCTTTCTTTATTTTCAAATTAACTGATGTATTCAGTTGGCTTACTAACTAAGGTATTTTAGGATTAACAGATAAATCAGATATTTTACTGCATTTAATAACTACAACTTTGGTAACGTTTGAAAAAATTTCTACATTAAAGATAACTGGAACCTACTGAAAAAGTTGGAATGATCCACAAATATAAACCATAAACATAAACTTATTTAGGCAATCATAATTATCCAGATTATTTCTGTGTAACCTTTGCTCTTCCTCAGCTAAAAGCTGTCTTCTGCATAGCTTACCTTCTGATCCTACTGCACAACCTGAAAGGCTGAAAGATCTGCCTTCTCTGTTACTAACAGCCTTATTCATCCCATCAATACAAAACTGGCATATCTGCCCCTCCATCCTGAGAAAAGCACTGTGGGTCAATTTATTTTCATTGTAAATTAGAAAATGGTCGGACGGTCGCCCTACACCAATTTTTTTTTTACCACTGAAGTGATTGCATTCCTGCTCCACAGAGAATGCACCTTTCCCATTCTGGACATTTGATGAGCTCTCCTAACAGGCGGATTACCATTACATTTCTTGAGTATGCTGCATAAATGGGGCCAATCCTCTTGATTTTAATAATCCCATGGTCTTTCCTGTAGTGCCATCTTCATGTTCTTAAGCCCTGGTAAAGTAATTGTCATTATGTGAGACTTAAGTCTTGTGGATACAGCAATATGTCACTATTATTCAACACATCACTATATGTAAATGTGGGTCTATCTTATTGCATATTCAGGTATCTAACTTGCACAAAGTCAAAATGTTTTAAAACTTTCCAAAATACAGAAGAATGATAAGCTATCAGCACCTCGTGCATTAATTTCCCCTGTGTGCCTTTTATAACCTTGGACTTCCACCTGAACTCCCAGGTTTCTGGCACTTCACAAAGTTTGCACACATAATTGCATACATCCTCATAATTACACCAAAGCCTTGACCTCAATCCCAATGAGATTTTTAAAGATAAGGTGTAATTGACTGTAAGCCATGTCTTCATTGATTATTAACGCATTATTTTTAGGCACCGTAGAGAAATTGAGTGTGTATTTTAGTCTAATGATGCTCACACAGGTTTATTAAAGCTTTAGGGTTTGAATGGATGTTCACTTAATACTGCTTTCTCTGGACAGATTGCTCAGCACTTCACTGTCAAGCTTTGACTCATCAAATCCCATTTATACATATATCTATCTATATATCTATCAAGAGAGGTGTAGTTTTACATTTAAATCTCGCATCAGTTTCTTTTTGTTTTCAGGATCATCAGTTTCTCTCTGCTGTCAAGATATCTGTGGTCTACGTCGACGTGAATACGGTTTTAAGAGCGACAGCAGCATCTGCATGGTTAGCTGGAAAACTTGCCAGCCACCTGAGGTTCAGTTGCTTGTGACTGCTCTCGTGTGTCAACATCGCAGCTCCATCACAACAATCTCATGAAGTGATGACCATATGAAATCCCAGTGGGGGATCCATGTTTGACCGTTTGGTATTTCTCATTTTTCACTATAGGACTCAAGCGTTTTATTAATAGCGCTGTTTTCTTCACCGAGAGGCTCTTTCCAGACAGTGATAGCACCTGGATCTGAGGGCTGTTTCATCATGTTTTAAAGCAGCCTGTTGACAGCACTGCAAGATAAGAAACGGTGATAGATGATGCTTGTCAGGTTATGTGTCCACTCTAGAAAAGAGCAGAAACTTATACTTTTATCTGTCCAGTACTTGTCTTTATATGCCAAGTGTTTTTTTTTTAAATTGATGGGAATAGAGAGGGAAGGAGCCTTGGCTTCTACTGCATGAGTCAACATAACATCCAGGCATGTTTGCCATTATGACAAAAATGCTGAAGCCTTTACTTAAAAGTTCTGTCGCCAAAAATAGGTGGAACCATTCATCAGTTGGACCTGATCAAGTCCTTAAAAAAAAGGGCGGCTATTTCATCATTATCTTTCTGCTGGGAAAGATAATAAACAGAAAAATTGCCCAAGAGCAATTCCTGAAGGTGACACCAAAGTGCTGCCCAAAGTACTTTTGTATTAATGAATATAGAGGAACTCCTTATGACTGGACAGCTGATAAGTCTCCAGCATTATCAATTATATTAATAGTAATAATAAAAAAACGGTATTCCATAGGCCCTACATAGGTTATTGTAACTAGCAATACCAAGAATGGCCAGTAGGTGACAATGGTTCATTATACATGGGTGTTGTTTTATAATCACAGTGAGTATGGTGTGATCACTGCTCTAATCTCAGTAGCTTTACAAGAACATGAAGCTCAAAATAAACACAGTATCGTTAACTTAATATTTTACACACCGTTTGTTGTATTGTCTTTTATTTAAGTCTTCATTTATTTTATTTTTTTTATTTGCAAATCTCTCATGAGATTACTGATCACTCTCGCCATCTTTCATGGGCTTTGGAGTTCCCTTCTTGACACGACCCTCTCTGTGGCGCTGTCTCGCACTAACTCGGGTGAAAAATTTCAAAACGCAAGTCGTATTTTTTGGGCGACTTAATAAAACCTCCTGCTGATGAAGAAAGTCAACAGATCAGACACAGACTGCACGGGGAGAGAGAAACAGAGGTGGGGTGGGGCGAGCGTCGCTGTGTGTGTGCAGTAACAGAGGTGTGTGTGTGAGTGTGGAGAGAAGAGAAGAGAAGAGAAGAGAAGAGAAGAGAAGAGAAGAGAAGAGAAGAGAAGAGAAGAGAAGAGAAGAGCTGATTAAAGTGGTTTGTGATTAAAAAGTAAAATAAGGTGGCAAATTAAGCAGGAATTATTGGTGAAATATGAAATGACCAACTATAAATAGGGTAATGTTTTCAATAGACAATCTAATTAACAACAAAGTTCATTATGTCTTTTTATAAAAGACATATTTTCATCTTTATTATTAGCTAGCAGATGCCTAAAAGAACCTTAAGATAAATCAGAGCCTTTCAGTAATTGTGGAATTCACAGATTTCTATCTGATTTGTTGATTTTCTTAGTGTTTTCAGAGGATATTATGTTTACAATGACCCCCGTTACACCCATAATTTACATGGTCTTATGCTTCATCACACACAATCCACAACATTTTCCATCTGTTGTTCACAGTTAAGATTCCTTTAAAATACTAATGCAGCCAATCTGGCGTATATTCTTTATATTCTCTGCATTTCCGTCATTGATGCTATTATCACATCTGTTGCCATGGACAGCGAAGAAGAATTGGATAAGACAGGTCTTTTGAAGATGAGAGAGGGGCGAGAGAAATTTAAGTTAGAGGAAGCGTTAATGGGGCCCAGTGGCCATGTGCCGGTGCCCTGAGTGGCTTTGATCCCTCCTCTCCAAATCCAGCAGACTCCAGTCAGGGTGCTGACAAGCGTAATTTCCTGGTTGGGATGGAGGAGGAGGTGATAGCGCTGACAAGCCAAGAAACCCACAGAGACTCGCGCTTTAAAAAGCTACGCTCCATCACCGATCACACAAGGTGATTATTTGAGCTTGAACTTAAAGAGCCTTTGGGTGTGTTCTAAAATCCAGCTGGATGGAAACAGAAATGTCAGTACAGCTGCAGCTAATGACTGTTGTCATCATCGATTTATCTGCCAGTTATTTGCTGTTAATGGGGCTATTATCATTTAGTCTATGAAATGTCAAAAAATAGTGAAACCATTCAAATTACCTGTTTTGTTGAACCAACACTTATTTCATTTAGAAGTACATAATATACAATACTTTAAAATAAGAAGCTGACAAAATGAATGTGGACTTTTGTGGAAAACTGACTTATAATTAAACAAACTAGAGATATATGATCCACATCCATCACACAATACTACAGTGCAGCAAAGGGCAACAGGTGGGAATTAAACTCCACTTGCCACTCCGCTTGTGGGACGAACACTCTACCTACTGAGCTACCAGGCAACCAGTTCTGTATTTTTCTGTATTTTATTAGTTTTCTTAATTGTTTTTCCTTTTTCTGGTTGAGACAGGAGTCTGCCAAAACTTCTTGAAAGTGATCTGAAAGTCAAAACATCCCCCCAAAAAAATTCACACTACAAACAAATCAAACCAAGGTTCAGTTTGATCTGGTCCACCTCTTTTGGTCGGGTAAAGGTTCGGTTGTTTGGTCCGCACCAGGATTTGGGGGAGGTTTTACATTTTACAGCTGCAATATTGGTCCAGATCAAACTGAAAAATCCAGACCAGACAAGGTCGATGTGAAAGTGCCCTAATTTTCTGTCAGTCAGCTAATCTATTAAAGGTACAGAAAACTAAAAATCATGAATTTCTAACTTAATATGTGTTACTTATGTACTTACGTGTGTGTTACTACTTTCCTGGTCACCACTTGCTGTAAATTGTTTCTGTCATTTCTTTATCTAAATTTTATTCACTTTATTCAGACACTGGCTTTCATGCCCATTCTGCTTTGCGACAGAGGACTATAGGGAACACTGCTCCACCTGGGTGTCTCTGATGTGTGACTGACAGGTATTAGTCTAATTAGTGTTGACAGGAAGTGCGCCTTGACTTCTGCAAAGTGATGGACAGTCCAGCACTATTTCAGTTGAGACGTGTGCATTTGGTAGATTTTTCATCATGAAACCTCCACAGAGCTCAAGTGAGAAAGAAAAAAAAGGATGTTTGAGCACAGTAGGGCTGGGCGATTGGATGAATATATGTGCGACTGGCCAGTCCACCACCAGTTTGCGATTCTGTCATTTTGTTTTGATAATTTAATGGTCAGCCTTCGAAGAACGAGTGACAGCCGCCGCTCATTCAGCAGCACAGTCCACACCCACTGAGATAAAGAAGGAGTAGGACAAAAACAGCCTGTAGAGCCAGAATATCTTTGCATTTAATGCTGTGAATTAAAGCTTTATTTCGACAAAACCACAGCTGAACAGTGAAAACACAAACCGAGACGGTTTTGGTGAGTTTTATCATGTTTTGAACACACAATCATGCTCGTCCTGGTCTGTTATGTGAGCTTATTTTGTTTATTTATTGGACATAACAAACCTATGTAGCGTACATAATGGCACAGCTCCAAGCTGAAACCTGGTGGACACACACACACACACACACACACACTTGCATAAATATATTGATAAACAACGGTTGCTGGCCTGAGGGTGGCCAGTTGGAAAATTTGAATGTATTGCCAAACCTTCTTGTGCAGCATAAATTTCAAACCGAACTGGATACAATAATATTTTGTGGAGCTTAGCAACAAGTTTTTTAAAGGGCAGTTTTAGTTTGTTACTTTCACAAGTTTTATTGTTACAGCAGTTGAAGTGCACATGTAATGGTTTACAGCTTGTTGCATCAGTAACATGTCCCATCTCCCTGCCTGTCTACTGCACCTGTACACACAGATTGTAATACAGAGCTTGTTTTGTCATTATTGGGGTTGTTGAGTGGATCTTTGTACCAGTATTTGGGTCACTGATACTCCCTAAGTGTTTAGCACAAACAAATTTCTCACTGGAGCTTCTCTGTTACGGCTCATCCTGGTCTGATATTCAGTCTATTGCAGCAAGATTCCTCTGGGCCCTGTTTCAGAAAGTAAGATTAGTGAAAACTTTAAAAACTTTGGGTCCGTTGGGTTTGTTTGTTGGCGAGTTTCTCTGTGAGTCCTCCCCTCATGCTGAGCATGAAGGAGCTATGTGACACACAGTTTAATTTCCTCATTCACACAGCTGATATCAAAGCACAGATCAAAGCACGATCATTTGCAGAAGTTTACATAAGCATATTTAGAAACAGCGAAATCCCTGTTAGATATTAAGACCTATATTTAACAAGACCACTTCTATGATCAATCAGTCAGTGTAAGGACAGAGACAGCGATCTCATTGTCCTTTATAACCCTGAAAAATGTGGACATAAGGCAGCCGTCAGGCTGTCAAACAGTTCCTCTGCACTGAAACATTTATTGTACATTACTGTATTAATCACTGTTTAAATAAAACAAACCTCTATGAATTTTTATACTCATAAGACACTGATCAATGAACAATCAAATTTTATCATGTATTGATTGTTTACACTGATGGATCATTCCTATCAGAGTTATCATATCATGTTGGAGATAATGCGAGTATTTCTGAGTGAGGATGATCTTAATGTGCATTTCATGTTGAAATATTTACACACAGTGAAAAATAAAATACTGTTGAGCAAGATTCAAAAAAATGTATGTCTAAAAATTTTCAGTCAGTTTGAACCAAGACACCTCCAAATGACCACAATCATTGTTACTGGGTCGGACTATGAATTTACAATCAGGTCCAGAAGTAAACTCTGTTATCTGTTTGATCTATATGTTGTTTCATGTCATGCACAAGTTGTTCACAGTCACCACATTAATTCTTGAACACATTTCACAGACAAAAAAAGCGCAGGAAGCAAATAAATCTTATTTCGCCTGCCTCCTACTCAAAACATCAATACACCACGGAAATATATGGTTTATTCATTACGGTAACATGACGGTACTAGAATGTCAAACCTTGATACAAACTACATAAACAACACAAAAAACAAAACAACACCTCCCAAATTACCACCACAAAAAAGTCCTAAGATCACAAATTAGGACAATTCCATGACATGACGACAAAGACCGACTGAGCTTAAGTCCTGAAAGAGCAAGATCTTTTTTTTTCCCTTTTTTCTCCTTTTTTTATTTACTTAAATATTAATATATAGACGATTTTCCTTTACCTTGAGTACTCTCATTACTACAAATGACAGATGTTCTATTCCTATTGTACTGTTCCAAACACATGACATTGAGAGAGCATTAAACTACGCTGAATAAAATTTAATAGCATTAACTTCTTGACTCCTTTCTCCACTCCTGTTTTTGTAAGATAAATGTCATGGTCCACACTGCCATACATTTATATTTCTAGCTCCGGTTGAATTAACACAGAGGCTCGGTTCTTTATTTACCCGTTGCCATGGTGAATCATAGTATCGGAGCTACATTGGTGATGACTTTTTATGTTCGCCGGGAAGGAACTGAAAACTCGGGGCATGTCATTTTAATTCTATTCAACTCAAGAGTTCAGGTTTAGGTTCAAGCTTTGTTAAACCGCCTTTCTGAAATACCCCTCTATAACCTTTACACTGTGTTCCATGTTTGTGCATCACCATGGCAACCTTGAAAAGGAAGGCTTTTTTTTGGACATCACATGTGTTACTACATATACATTAAGAAGAAAAGTTATTTGAAATGCCAAGTGGAAAAAAGTTCAAAATGTCAGAGAAGAGTTTCAGAAACTACAGAAAAGAAAATATTTATTATGTTCGAGTATAACACCTGTTATTTAATTATTCAAGGGAAAATCTGCTAGTGTTATGGTGCAATCTTACAACAGCATTTTACTATTAGAATTTTCCTGAGGCAGTAGAAGTACGAGTGTGAGCCTGATCACTCAGCTATTAAGAACACAGCATTCCTCTAATTTAACCACATGCCTTGCCAGCAGATGCTTAAGTATCTTAATGATAATATATAGTTCTTGTTTACCTAAAATGTAAATATTATTAAGTTCTACTGGATCGCTAAAAAGTAATTACAATGCTTGTGGGTGATGTAACCATGAATCATTCTGTGATGCACCATCAAAAGAAACCTCTCACCAAGTGAAGAGTAGGACAGCGAGATGTGCCCCATGTGAATGTATTCCAGGTGGATCTGACTGTGCCGAATACCAAAGAAACAAGACTCAGCATGTGTGCTTTGATAGACGTCTATGTCGGTACGAGGATCTCCGAAGCAGCACGGTTTGCTGATTTTTTTTTCCAGCTGCCTCCCGTGAAGATCCTGAAGGATGTACACATCCTCGAAAACTGCAAACAAAATCTCTCCTATGGAATTTCTGATTTTATTAAAGAAGAACTGCTGCACAGGCTGAGTGATGGAAAATATGGGAGAAAATGCTAAAAGATAAAGAGGACTTTGATGCAAAGTACATATGTACACAGTGTCCTGTGTGTCTTTGCCTAATGAGCCTCAGCAATGTTTTAAAAAAATGTACAGTATATGAATTAGTTTTTAATATTTTACTTTTTAAAATATTATTATCATTTTGTTTTGAGGATCCACAAGGCAAGATTTTTTGCAGAAATGCACATTCTAGCTTTAATCACAGATGTGGCTGCAACAAATAAGACAAACCAATTTATTTTTGATGGTTTAAATCAGCACACAGAGGAGGTGCTTGAATCCTAAAAAGATAAAAGTATTTCAGTATGATAATATATCAGATTCTTCCATTCCTGTGAATCTTTTCCAGGGGTGGGGGGAAAAATCAATTTTTGAATGCATCGTTACTCTCTGTTTAAAGATTATGAATGGATGCAATAATCAGACATCTAAAAGCTAATTCTCAACAGTATACGCTGTAACAGTTTTATAAGACTGAGCTGTATATTTCCTATGGCTGAACCAACTGGATGGTGAATCACAAGGTAAACGTGTGTTGTTGTGTTTACGTTCTGAACTAGGCTACTTCTTGAGTTTTGGAGAGGATAGCTGTGCACAAGCAGCTGCAGATTCATACAATTCGACCGGCACCACCTGGCTTAATGCAAGCATATGGAAGCTTCTATGAGGCTGGAGGGAACAGAGTACAGGACACAAGCCTGTCTAACTAAACTGTATAAATATGCGATAGAAGTAGCAAGTAGTCACACAATGACAAAATGTAGAAAAATAAAAAATTCTGATGCATCAAGATGCATCGATAGTTGTTTGTCTGATCAAAAAACCTTTCATTTTGTGTCACTGCATCGGAGGGATTGTTAGTTAAGTAACAAGTGTGTCTCTATAATGTGTCCTGATCGGTGTGGTGTACTATGCATTTTAGTTTGAGAACGTTTAGATATAGGAATAACTAGCTTTTAACCAGCTAATTTTATTTTAATCTAAGACCTTGCAGTACTACAGCTTCTGTGGTGTTATGAACAGGGTCATATGGGATTTGTATTGTGTGATTTTTGTTCTCTTTCCCTCTCTGCCTCAGACTGGTGACAGTGTTGCGCTCTTTAATGAAGACTGATCCTGATGTTAATGTGCTTAAATATCTTCTAGAAGAGCAGAAGAGTGTGACGCCTTTTTTGCTCACAACCTTTTCTCTTCTGTGTATGTCAGGAAGTCAGGTAAAATTCCTGTCTTTGTTTCTTTTTGCAGTTTATATAAATTAGTTGTTAATTATTGAGATTATTTTGGTTGTTATTAAATGATGAATAAATCTTTGCTTGTTGGACTGCATCTGCTGTGGCACTGGTCGTTCCTGGGAGGAGGAAAAGAAGGGAGTCACTTTTATCTTGTGCTCAGGTTTCCCCCAGACCGGGCTCATCTGGGATTGAACCCCGGATTTCTCACATTAATCAGCCCACTCGATGGAGCTCTAAGGCCCACCAGTGGGCAGCAGCCCAGTGGTTGAGAAGGACTGCTGTAAGTGATACAAGGCCATGTATTGGTGTATTTGTATTCGGAACATAATGTTGGTCTATCGCCTCTATAGTATTTCAGTCATTCTGTGTATAACACAGCGAGCTTGCCAGAACTACAGGCTCCATAACGCCATTTAATTCCTTTCCAGTCAAGCTTTAAATGCAAAGTAAGCTTTATGCAAGGTCCTTTACAGTCAGAGTAAAGGTGCTGCCCTCTTTAGCCTGTTAATGAATTCTCATATTAATCAATCTATAGGTAAATTAACCGTGGAAATAAAGACTGATGAGCATCTAAATGACTTAATTACTTCACAAGCCTCCATATTTAATCTCCATGAAAACCAAAGGGAGTTTCATTCCTAAGGACATACCTGCTGCAGTACACTCTGTGTACAATATGCATGCATTTACTGACATTGAGTTGTGAATGTTGCATGTAACAACTGCAGTAAAATTTGTGTTTTCTCAGAGCCATTTACATATAAGTGAGGCATGAGGAAAACAGCGGGTATTCTTATGATTTCTTGCATTACAACCTGTACTGGGAGCTGATAAGAATTTGACAAAGGTCAATGACGTCAGTACTCCTCTAACTGGTGAATACTTTCATCCTACAGGCCATGGATTGGACCAGTATAACAACAAAAGTACTTTCTGTACCGGTTTATGTACAAGTGCGAGACACGTGTTTGTTCCAGCTGGGTCAAACTTATCCTGATGTCTCTTCTGTGAAAGACACCACAACAAGGGTTTCAAGTGTGTGTGTCCTTGTACATACACAGAGATTGTCAGACAACCAGATATTAGTGGGCAAATTGACAGCACAAAAAAATGATAGAACATGTAAGCTTTATTGTCTGTGCAGAAAAAGGGCAACTCTCACTGATGGATTACGGCTTTAGATTGACAAGGATTATAGTCAGCACGATATTTAATGGAAGTTTCAAGCACTTCTTATGAGCAGCTGAAGGTCGCACTACTTGAATTGCATGAGAGTGCATGCAGTACTCACTGAAAAACAGTCTGCGGGGGCTTACAAAGGATGTTGCATAAATGTGCATAAATGAGTGAAGTCAATTTATCTGAGTTAAAAGTTCATTTATTTATATAGTCTTATTGGGAGTCTCAAAGGACTCACTTGTTGTAATATTCATGATGAACTTGAATATTCAACAAATGCAGATCTACTGACATGGGAAGCTATGGATACATGCATAAAGTTTTTCTAATCTGTGCTGAAATTAAAAAAATATCCATCTTTCGCAACACCAGCTTAATGCTGTACAGTACATAATGACTTGACTGTTGGAGCGGCTTAGAGCAGAGCGTACAAGAAAATGTACTACCAACTACACAAAAATGCTATTAATTCGTCAGAAAACATCTAGTTGTGGTCTGGGTTGCATTAAGAGGTCAGCATCTATGTTCTCAACCAGATGTAAATCTGAAATCTGTGCAGTTTCGCTAAGTTGTAAAGAAAAGATTTCACCAAAAGATCACCTAACTCTGCCTCTCAAACTCACGGTCAAAATGATAAACACAACCCCTTCTTCAGCCAAACAAAAATATGGTGGAATCCATACAACAGGGGCCTTACAACAGACACGTCCTGACTCCAAAATCCTAATCTCAGTGTGGGATGACATTTAGGATTTTTGATATCACAAAAACCTGTTGCCTGACTGCAATTAGGAAAACATTCTCTTTTCTCAAAGGATACAACATTAGATATTAAAGAAAAATAACTGTCAGAGATTGCACTGTTCCACTGTTGAGAGGTCTGTATGGAAATTACAATCAAGATGTGGAACAACATGAACACAAAACATTATGATTGAAGGGCTCCTCAGACCTTTTGATGATGCTTTTAATTTCCCTGACCACGTATTAATGGGTACATGTCGACTGCCAACACAACTCATTTTGATCGACATGATCCATCTGTTCAGATTCTTATCAGGGGTCGAATTGCCAAAAAAACTTCCCAAAACGGCGGCGTTTCCTCTTCTCCAATTAATTTGTCTGACTCAAAGATAAAACTGAATGCCCGTCTTTTCTTGTCCATTCACGAGCTAGCCAGTGACAAGTGAAGCGAGACAGCTGTTGTCATGGATACAGGTACATCAGACCAGAGATGGAGGCATGACATGACGAGTACCGACTGAAGGCTCAAGGTTGCAACTTTAGTTTGGATTTCTTACATTAAGAAATGAGGTCTGAGAAAGGATGAGACACAGCCATGAGTTCTGGATTTATAGGAAAATAATAGAGACAAGGATTGGCGTATCACCTGCACGCAAAATTTGACTTTGACATATACACTGCACACTATTTGTTAAAGCAAAATAGATTGAGTGTAAAGTCGTGTTATTTGTACGCAGATTGAAGAGACCAGGCTGATTGGAGGTACTAGTACACAAGATCGCCTCTCAACATCGCATTAAACTGATAAATGGTTGTCTAGCTCTTTAGATGGAGTCAATCTGATTCTGGTTCTCATTTTATTACAGCCAAATCACGTTTTAGCACATCGTCTGAATCCTAATAGATGTGGTTTTATCAAACAATGGCTTCAGCAATCCAATCAAACAACGAGTATTAGGTCTCTGGAATAGAAGTAAGGTTTCATTTTAGGGACAAAATGTCACTGCTTTTCACTCAAGAGAGAATTTGATTGTCTTCAAACCAGCAATTCAAGCTTAAAAATTTTGTATATTTGATAGGAATGCCAGAAATTTGACATTCAGGTATAACAGCGTTTGGTAATTTGACCATGAAGCATTTGAAAATATTCTTGGTATCATGTTGTGGCTCAAAAGACTCAGGATCACTTTCTTCTACATTTGATAACTGCAATTCCAGTTATTTTTCTGTCTTTTTGGGGATGTTGACACCTCCAGTATATTATGCCTCGTTTTTAAGCTATTTAGACAGTCTCACACTCCTTTAGACAGCGCTACGGGGTGTCTGGTGAAGATTCAAAGGCCACACACTACTTTTCAAACATTGCTGGTGCAAAGACTAAATTTCGGACTGGCTTCACATAGCAGTCAGAAAAGTGATGCGGGAAGAGGGCCTCCCAGGTCGCCTGCCGAAGGCTCACAACGCCGGGGATGACTCACCATGCTGCACAGATACAGTCCAACTTCAGCAGCTTATCATGTGAAAAGGGAACATTACAATCCTTTTCTTCCAGAGGACCTAGGGCGAAAACTTTCTCCAAGTACGATCCTCCTTTCAACAGACCAGAGGGTTCTACCCGATGGAAAAAGGCAGGGATTTTTGAGATCTAAATACTAAATTATCTTGACAGGCCTTAAAAGAAGAATTAAAAGAGCCATTATATTGCTGAACAAAAGAGGGTAGAGGTTAAAAACCTTCATTATGTTCAGTTCTTTCTTTTCATTATCAGTTCGCTTGTACATCAATGACTGGACGGTGGAAAACATTTAATTTCAGGCCAGATTTCAGAAAGGCTATGACAGAAATACTCTTGGGCTGTCCTTGAAGGATTTTCTCTCTCGGGCCATGCATTTGGACCAGGATTAAAGTAAACAAGGTCAGAAGCGATGAGACTGTTCATGTTTCAGGATAAAGAAGCAAAATTTATGGTTGATATTATAGAAAGTGCCAGGAAGGAAAGACAAGCTAGTCTGTATTTAAAGGTCAGAGCGTTTTTGTTATTCTGCAGGTTGATAGCTTCGGATTCTTTTTTATTTTATCTTTTTTTTTTATAATTCTGCCTTGTAAGAAATACAAGGGTCATCTCATTGGTCTGGTCTGCTGGGTAATAACACAACAGCACTTACTTTAGCTCAACAAGGACAGTGCAGTCTATTGAATGTCACTGTAAATCTCAATAGCAAAGAATAACCAATTTATAAGAGACCTTCCAGATGAAATATAGCTGTCATGTATACTCATCATTTTGAAGATTCAAGTGGATTCCAGGCGTCTGTGAATTCAAATCTCAGCACAAGCAGCGTCTCACAGACGGTGGCTGCTCTTGTTAGCATGTATAATTCAGCTGAGCGCTCACCTTGCTGCCAAAGCAGAGAAATTCTCTCAGATTTTCACTTAAATTCTTTTGCAATTGGCGGCCACTCCACTGCTCAAGCTCAGAGAGAGAAGACCTGCCAGACTAGAAGCTTTGCTGTTATGTGGCCAATTTCCTCTCCCTGGAGAAAAATGAGGCGAAGAATGCACTGAAGGTCAAAGTAGTATCAGCAAAAGAAAGACTAAAATAATGATTGCATTAACATGCAGCTGGGGATCTGTGTGCTCTTTAAAGAGTTCCAGGGAGGAAATAATACAATGGCAGGCACCTTCTGTATTCTGCCATCATGCTCCAAGGGGTGCGACACACACAATACAAGTAAGAAAATAAATTCACGCACTCTGAGGCACGCATGCTTGCAGCTATTCTCACTAATGTGTGTGGTAACATACAAGGAAACATGTACTTGGGATAACTGTTTGTTTCGGTTTTATTTTTGATTCATTGTCATTTATTTTCACCTTTTTAATGGTTTATTTCTGCTTGGGTGCACTTCCATTTTTCCGGCGTTTCAAATCTGCTGTTTTATTTGCCTCAGTGACATTTTCATCTAAATAAATCTGTTATGCTATTCTCCATCACAGACTGAGTTCATGAAAGCTTCATTATTTGTTTCTTTTAACACCTGGTGTCCTGTAGAAAAACTGTAAAAGATAAATCACAGTTTTTGGACACGCTTCTGACAAAAGCTTAAGTTTTGAAGGACAATTTGAGATCTGTTCTTCACTAATGCACAAAAACATTCGTATTCTGATATCAACAAAAAGGAAAATTTACCCGTTAAATGATTTTTATTGTTATATTCAAGTAATTCCAGACATTGAAATGCAATCCTGGGATTAAGACTTGGACTAATGAGTTCAAAGGTGACTCTTTAGGGCATGGCCCACTGTTTCTGAGTGAGATATGACATCCTAATACACTGAGCTTCTAGCTGTGACCAAAAAACATGCTCATATTCAGGAAAAATTACAATGGCTGCTTTCAGTGTCACTGCAGTTGTTTCAATGGGCAGATGGGAATATCATTAATTTTGCAATAAAACAAAGCATTGGGAAATAAAAAAATTTTAATTTGATGGTTCTGCTAAAGGAAAAGAAAATAATTCATCATCTGGAAACAATGAATATCTGTCCAAGGTTTTGTGCTAATCTAACTGCTAGATGTTGAGATATTTCACAGAATAAGTTATACTTTTGACTGGCTGATGGCTCTAGAGGAAAAGTAAAGGGATCACCAAGTTAATTCAGATTCACCACTGAGGCACCATGGATGTCTATACTTAATTTCCTGGTAACCTCCATACATTTTCTTCAGGTCAAGGTGCTAGCAGGCTAAGCAAGGTAGTGCAGATGTCCCTCTCTCTCCACCAACATTTCCCAGCTCCTCCTGAGGGACTCTCAGGCCAGGTAACACAGCCTATATAATCCCCTCCAGCATCTTCTGGATCTACCACGTTCTGAGTATCCAGCCAGGTGGACGTGCCCAGAATACCTGCAAACTGAGGCACCCACCGGTATTCCTGATCAGATGCCCAAAGGTGCATTGGCTCTACTTCGAGCTCCTCGCCCAACCTATGAGGGAGGAAACCCATTTTGACCGCTTGTATCTGTGATCTCATTCTTTGGGTCCCATCCCAAAGCTGATGACCATGAGGGTGAAGGTTAAAACATAGATAAACTGGTAAATCAAAAGTTTTGCACGCCAGCTCAGCTCACTCTTCACCACAAAGGTACGGTGGACATTCATCGTATAATTTGAGATATGTCCAGCGGCAAACGGCACGTCAGAACTTTAGGAGACTTTGGTTATGCCAAACCAGCAGTATGGAGGCATTTTATGTTTTTTCCAGTTGTTTTTCACGTTTGAAAACTGGTCACCAATCGCTTACATTGTTTGGCAGATTCTGCAAAGCTCATATCAGTATGGCTGCTGTGAAAAGGTCTATTGCTGAGATATTTCAGTTTAGCTAAAAAGTGGAAAAAGTCTTCTGGAGAACAAGAAGTGATGCAATTTATATTCTTAGTTTATATGGAAAAAAAAACAAATCCAGAGTGGCTAAACAGACCAAGAGCATGAGCTACAGAAACTCAAGCGTAATCCAGAGAAAAACCAAGGACAAAGATCACAGAACAGGCTGAACTGATTAGTAATCTCTGGGGAAGTATACTGCAGGAACATCATAGAACCTGACTCCTTAGCATAAAAGGAAAAGACTCTAGGGACTGATACAGGAAGAAAGACATTCCCAGAGATGTAAACAAGCAAGCCAAACCTCTGGAATATCATATACTTCAGTTAAATCTTACAATTATTATTTTATACTCGTTATTATTCTAGTTGTCTTCTGCAGAAAAACATCAAAACAATCTGGCAGGCTGACAGCTGTAACCATATTAATGGTCTATCGAGTTGAGGGGCTAAAATAAATTGAACTATCGTCTATTAAAACATCCAGTAGACACGGAGCAACATTAGCATTCATCTAGAGTCATGTTTGTGTCCACATGGTGAATGTTAAGTCCAACAGTCACTCTCCTTTTAGCTTTTCTTTTTTTTTTTGTCTCCACGAACCCCGGACTGACATATCTGTATTTCATGCTCATATTCTCATTCGTAGTCCGTCGGCGTTCACACTAAACAAACTGACCGTCCAGTTACGTGCTGTATTCAGGCTGATGTGCGCTATTTTCATCAGCTCCTCCAGAGCATCATTAAAACTCCACTGGCTCAAACATACGATACATGGCTGTGGGTGTCTTGTTACCTTCATGCTATATGCTTTAGTTAGTCTACTTATCACCATAGCAACTTAGTCATGAGGATACATTTTTGTGTCAAATATTCATGTCAGGTACAGTATTTGTTGGTATATTTCATTTATTACATGAAATATGTCCTGCAAATACTTTATCATGGCATCTGGATAATTTAATACATTTTTTAATACGTTAAAGGCATAGTTCAGATTATTTTATGCTGGGTTGTAAAAGGTAGTCAGAGTTTTACCTGGAGAAAACAGTGGTCGGCACACCCTCAGTTTAGAGATGCAGCAGAAGTACCGGTGTAGGAAATGTATTTTAGACACTTAAAAAAAGGTCCATTGAAAACAATATCAGTTTTAGTGTATGTTATATTTAGAATACTTTCAGTGCTTCACCTTGTTGTCAGAAACCTTTTCTGACGGGAAATCATCGTAATACAAGCCACAAATTACTCTCTCCAAACCAACCAAACTCCAAAGGGGAAATGAATAATACTTTGAAGTTTCTGGTCTGCCACTGCCTTGATTAATTAGTTTGTTTGTGCTATTATGCAACTTTGGTGAATCCAAACTATCATTTTAGAACACTAAAGTCGCACACAAACAAAGAAACAGATGGAGGCAGCAGTCTTTCAAGGTAAAATTACTAATTTCACCTGCAGAGTTCGGAGAGAGTGACATTTGACCATTGTAACAGGAGAGGGCTGTCTGACAGCGAGGCAACGTGGTAGAAATATTTTAAATATAGCATACACTTAATCTGAAACTGATTCTTTTTAAGTGGACTTTTTTTAAGCAGCTAAAAGACCTTTTGTGGCTGACTCATTCATTGTTCAGCTTGGTACTCTTCTCTGCTTCTCCAAATTGGGAGCATGCAAACACCCACCTACTGTAGATAATACACTGACTATCAATAACTACTCCATACAACCCCACATTAATCTAACTATCCATTTAATATGCAAATCAAGTTATTTAGATTTAACAATGAGTGGTATATTCACTGTTGATAGTCAGAGTAGTAAATGACAAAGATATATCCTGGGTTAAAATTCAAACAGACTTCAAAAATTTACGTAGGTTATGCCTGGCAGGTAAAATTCCATATTTCAACATCAGACATGGTGAAGCAGAAAAGCATTTGAGTCAACTGTAAAAATAAAATGAGCAAATATATAATTTTAGATTATGAGCAGATTGTAACCCACAAGTTGCCTAGTTTTGAGTCAATGTCTTCCTTCTGCCCACACGCTGTTGAAGAGTGATTCAGACAAGACAACACTATATGTTATTTTTGCAAGGTGCAGGAAAAAAAAAATAAAAATAAAAAAGAAGCAAATCCGTGCATGGATTCTGGGTTTCAGCTGTGACTGAAATAGCCTCAAGTTTGCGAGATGTAAGACTACATTTGCAGCGGAGGTAAGACTTTAGGTTATGTTTGTCACAAATGTCACTCCAAATCACTGCTGCAGAGAGAAAATTCATCTGGGTATGCATTTTGCACCTTAGGTCAGCTTTGACAAAGTACACCCAAGAGCTGATTCACTTCTTTAAAAAAAAAAACATGCACAAAACAACTTGTGTAACATATCTAATCTCTAACATCTATAAACTATGTCTATAAACATCTAGCTGAACATTTCATTGAACATATTCAGTGTCACTGTTTTATTACATTGCTAATCGTCTAAATAAATTTAAACTAGGTTAATATAAACACAACACTGCTTGAATACATGAATATTTCATGCTTCACTGTGATGCATTAGCATAAAGCTGTTTGGTTTGGCTGAAAGTATTTCCACAATGAATACAAGGCTGATTTGGCAAAAGAGAAGCAACTCTGTGCTCAAATAATGGAGAATGTGGCAGTGAAGTGGAGAAAGAAGAAAACAGCTTCTATTTCTACAAGCAGCATTGAATGCAGGCGGTGGGGAGCGATGCTTCACGGAAAGAAAACATAATTTGTGTTATGGAGAATCTTTTATCGGTTTTGAATATTGGGCAGAAAAACAAGATGACCCAAATAAGCAATGACCTGTTGATGCTTTTAGCTTTTAGTTGGCAAAATAAATTAACGTTTTTGTGAAATTTGTTTGCAGCCCCTGGCAGGGCGGTTCAGATAAGGGATGGATTGAGCTGAATTCTGACTTAAAGCTGCAGTAATTGCAGTGTCGGGGTGTAGTGAACTGCATGCAATTAAACTGGTAGTCTAACTATATTTTGCAGTAACATTGTACATGCATATTTATGTAGTTATTTAAGTAGTTAGATAACTTTTTTCCATTTTTTTAACCAGAAAATAAACAAGAAAAGAAATGTTTAAAAAAAAAAAAAATCTACCATTGCTTCTCTGCTAATTGGTTGATGTTTGAAGACATTCCTTCCTTTTTCAAAAATTATTTTGGTTTACAGATTAGCTGTGAACAAGATGATTTTTTAGCAATAAAATCAATTGAGTGTCATTTCTAGGTTCTTTTTCTAAGTGGCTTTAGTCAATCAAACTGGATTTCTTCCTGGTATGGCGATTAATATTTTTCCAGAAAATCAGACTTTTTCTACCCTGGGAAAAGAAGACAATTTTTTCTGGGAATCCCGGGAAATAAACCTTTTTTTTTTTTTTTTTTAAGGCATAACTTCAGCTAAGCCCTGGTCCTTTCAAGTCACACTAAATGCAACAAGAATAATTATGCATATATCTGTTCCTACCCTGACATGTTTGTGTATTATTTTAACCAGTATTAAAGCAAAAGAACACAATTTATGTCCATCAACATTAGAAATAAAATAAGCTTTACATCCAGCTTGAACTTCATTATATCTGCTGTTCGACTGCGACTGACAGAATCATGAAATGCCAAGTTTATTGTCCGTGATTTGTCTTCTGTGAATAACAACCTCATGAAAGTGATATTTTACAGATCTTCATTATCTAAACTCAAAATTTCATTAAAGCAAATCATTTGGTGTTTTCTAGGCCGTTCTGTTAAATTGAGTATTCTGCAGCTGCTCCGCTGGTGTGAGGCGAGGCTGTGAGCGTGAGCTACCTGCAACAGATGAATTCAGTGAGCCAACCATATTAACTGCGGTTCTGGCATAATCACAAGAGGTCAGCCTGCAACAGTATGAATCTGATGGGCCAAAAGGTGTTACTGTACTACCTATCATAAAGGTGCAATCCCACAGACTCAGAGAGCATGCATGTGCTTTTTAATCATAGCGCTTTGTGTTAATTAAGAGGCTGTGTTTTACTGGTGCACAGCATACACACATACATATCTGCTGCATGTTTTATGACAATAAATTGTCGGCCTACATTTTTCTATATTTTGATATATTCTGTGTTTATAAAAGATAAATAGATAAAATATTTTTTTTCCCATTTCCAGTCATTGTATTTCCTGGGAAACAGGAATTCTGTATCACTGGATTAAACACTAGTTTCTACATCTGCCAGCATGAAATAATTGGCAGCTTGCAAAGTTACGCTTTCGAAGTGGCTTCGCCAACACTGACTAACTGATTGTTCTGACCACTTGGGGGCAGAAGAACAAGTTGGAAACACAGTTATTACCTTATAAAGTGGTTATGCTGAACATGTTAGAAGTGTCATGGCCAAAATACATGGGACATGGACGCAGCGTGACACATCTGCCACAGCATACCTGCAGCAGAACATGCCTGGATTAATTTTTCTTTCCACGCGTGGCAATGTAGCCTTCAAAAGGTAAAAACTACACATTTCTGCATAAAAAAAAACAGTACAATCTCTTTAAAAAATCCATCAAAACAGCCAAATAAATACAGTGTATATCTGTTGGTGTTTTTACATTGTAAATCAATCAAATCAATGTGTATCCATGATTAAAATAGTCTAGATATTCGCTTCTAAGCCCTGCATAACCAACTGCATTATCATTTGGCAAAACTTAATATGCACACAGTGAAGCCAATCATCTATCATCTATCCTACATTCAGTCTCCTCAGAAAACACAGCTGGCATGTATTTCAGCTGTCAGTTTCTTATTTACGCATCCAGCAAACAAGGAGCAACATAAGGATTCGATTAAAGATGTGCTTCTTTTCATCAGACGTGTCCAATACTCATTTTGCTTTTGCCTCCACTCTGTTCACCAGCTGGTCACCTTTGGGTTCCTGCCGTTTAGTGCTGGGCAGGGAGCATGAAGTGAGGCTATCCGAGCTTTTTCACTACAAAAAAAAAACCAAAATTAAAAAAAAAAACCTCTGCCTCTGAAAATACGGTTACTTAGAATAGAGAGTTTACACAAGATTGAGCTAAAAGAAATTAAATGCTGTCACAGACCTGAGGGGAACTGCAGAGTGAGGCGTAAATTCTCTGTGGCTTACAAAGAGTGACCCCTTTGACATAGCCATAGTCATCTAATCCATTTATAACATTAAAAATATTGATTAGTGCAGCATTCAACATTTTGATCTATTTGGAAGGGCCTGTCTCACAACATGATCACGGCCAAAATGTCTAATGCTACAAATTTTGTTGTGTTCAAATGCAGAAATCCAGCATTGTAACTCAAATCCAGACTCTGCTTTGCTCTCAGACAAATATTTTTAAAAGATGGTAGAAAGTTCAGCAGCTTGTTTGAAGCTCAGCCATCGTGGGTGAGTTTTAAAAGAAGATTGCATGCATAGTGCCACAGAGCTCCATGGCCACAACCTGGATGACCCCAAAAAAGGTTCTGCACCTCTGCAGGGCAGGTGATGGATAAACAACACAGCTACAGCTACCACTTGCGTGCACTGCGGTGTGTAAAAAAATATAAAGAACTATTATCGTGGTGCATATGCACACACACACACAAAGCCAAAACAGGTAAGACATTACACTGAAAAGAGAGAAGAGTGGTCAATGTTTTAATTAAGAATTTTTTAATTGCATCCTAAATTCACAGATAGCTCCTGTTTCTGACTCCATTATTATGTTTGTTCTATTGTAAAACAGTGCTATTTGTTCTGTGTTGAAAAAAAATCTTAAAGCAGCCAAAACTTAATTAAATTACACACATAACATGGCTGTGATAATAACTGAAAAAAATGAAAATAGAAATGTTATTTCTCAGACAGTCTTTGTTTGGAAATGTATTAAATCATGATGTTGACATACTTTAACTTTCAGCATCAAACTTTGTACCTTTTCTCACCAAGAACTGTCTCCAGCAGAGAAAAACATCAACAGTGTCAACTCTTGTGGTGCTTCTATTTCTGTAGCTCCTTCTTCATCTCCTCATGCTGGACTGAGATACTGGCTCAATCCCAACGTCCCCCCTTAAAGCCTTGAACCCTGAACTCTCACAGACTTCAGCAGACATCTCCTGGTAGTGTTTGAGCGTGAGAGGCTGTAGGGGCTCGAAATGGTGTGGAAAAAAAAAAGGAATGGGAAAGCGCTTTGCAACTTATCACTTACTATCACTTACTTTCAGTCTGAATGACCTCTAATTTCTCGTCTTACAGAATGAACAACCTCATCAAACAGTCAGCTTAATTGTTTGTCAAAACATCATCATAAATTTACATATAAACTTCTTTTTTTCTTGTCGCTGCTCCTTCCATGTTTGTTTCACAATGCTATGAACTGTGGGTAATTCCCCCAGGCAAAGTCTGCAGAAATGTGGACTTACAGAAAGCGTGCATAAAGGGCTCCAAAAGTCAGTGAGACAGCCCTCGTAGACTTGACGATTTGACGGTGGGATAGCCTGGGCAGACTTCCCAGGACTGCGCCTCAACGTCTGTGAGTCTGTGAGTGTGGACATTGGGTTTGGGCCAATCACTGACTTACCATCACCCCTTCAGGTACAAAGTGGTATTATGAGACAGGAAGGGTTGGGGCTAACTGGTTAACAACAAACTGTTACTCGTTCACATTCTGTTGGTCATTTTTTAAAGTTTGACACTTAAATTCTACGTGTTCTTTTGTTATATTTTGATTTTCTGCTCCTCCAACCCAGCTCTTGTGAATACTGTTTCTAGCAGTAGCAAGCGGCTTTTGCCGGTATAAAATCTCTGATAAGCGGACAGTTAACTACCTGCCCAGCAGCGGTGACAGTGGTGCAGCACCAGCTCAAGAGCCAGATATTTCCAAGAGTCGGTAGAGACAAAAACACCAGTGTAAAAAGGAGTAGAGCTGCAAGGATTACTTGACTAATCGATTTAGCTTCTGAACTGTGAGGATTTGCTGCTTTTCATTGTCATTTATGACAGTAAATGAAGCGTGTTTGGGTTTTGGGCTGTCAGTTGGACAAAAAAAGCATTTTGAAGACATTACTCTGAGAAATTGTGCTGATCATCGGCATAAGAGTAGACCAAACCATCAATCATTAATCATTAAAATAATTTGCAGGTTAATCCCTAATGAACATACTCATTATTTGCAGTCCCACAAAGGAATGGATAAGGAGCAAGGAGTGAGTATTAGACTTCAACACAACTCTGAATGAATTCTAATGCTGCTCCGAGGCTGCCGCTTTCTAAAACATTCACCTAACAGCTTTATAAAGCACAAATACTGTCTGTCAGTGTTTCAGCTTCTTCAGTTGCTCACAAGCAGTTTTAAATTTGGTTTTATTTTAGCATAACCTACACAGAAAATTTAAATTACGTGAATTTAAATAAAAATTAGTAAAACAAAATGTTCCCAGGATTGAGAGGTACAGTGTCCTCCCTGCAAAGTTTCAGTATGTTTTGTTTAAACTGGCTGAATTATTAAACTATAACATGCCGTCTCATCAGGGAAGGTGAAGCCGTTTCATATTTTTGACTGAACGCCAGTTATTTAGCCAAACGATTTTCAATCAATCTCATTGAAAGTCGTCATACGACACTTTTTAGCCGCCAAAACCTTTCTTTATTGGTTATTTGGGGAGAAGAGAACATTTCAGAGCTATTGCCATCACTCAAATAAACAACAGAGCCTATGCAGAGCCAATTATAGCCCTATTTTCTGCTTTCACATTATGACCTCCATCCTGTATTCTTTTGTGGGTTTCTTTTGTGGATTTCTGAGGTAATTCAAGGATGCAGAACGAAAACCAAACCACAAAATGACCATCAAATATCTCATTATGGAAAAAAAGGCTCTGCAACGGGTCATAACAATGAATCTTTAAAAATGACATGAGCCCACATCTTAAGGATGATTAATTCCTTTATGATTTATGATTTTGTGAACAACAAATCATTACAGTTTATGAATATGTAGAAGGCCAAAGGTTTGGTGTTCAACTAAAATGCTCATTATACATTAATAATGACTTAAATACGTGCATGGACTAGTGAAACTGGACTATTGGACTACTGACTGCAGAGCATTACTTGTTCCGCTATTTCAACCCACTAGTTCTGATCCTCACGTGCCCATTGTTGGCGCTTTCTGTGGTGCACAGGGGTCAGCATGGACACCATGACTGGTCAGCCCCATACGCAACAAACTGCATTAACTTCTTCAGCAATTTGAGCAACAGTAGCTCGTCTCTTTAATCAGACCACACGGACCAGCCTTCACTCCCCAAGTGCATCAATGAGCCTTGGCCACCCATGACCCTGTCGCTGTTCCTTCCTCAGACCACTTTTGTAGATACTGACCACTGCAGCCTGGATCCCAAAAACATCCCATAAGAGCTGCAGTTTTGGAGATCCTCTGACCCAGTCATCTAGCCATCACAGTTTGGTCCTTGTCAAACTCGCTCAAATCCGTACGCTTGCCCATTTTTCCTGCTTCTAACACATTAACTTTGAGAACAAAATGTTCACTTGCTGCCTAATATATCCCACCCACTAACAGGTGCCATGATGAAGAGATAATCAGCGTTATTCACTTCACCTGTCAGCGGTCATAATGTTATGCCTGATCGGTGTAGATAAAAACACAACAATTTTGTCACTAAATGTAACATTTGCATTTGAAATAGTTTTGGCCCCAAATGGGTGAGTGACCTTTAATCATGATTGAACCAATAAATATTTTAGAACTTGTTTTTCTTTGGGCCCTCTGCAGTTTACTCAGCGGTTAGATTTAATAGTTTTAAACTGTGATTTGTCTGTCTATAGTATACTCAGCTGACATCCAATGCACTAGTGCACACTACAACTAACCTTCTATTTCTGTTTTGAAGTTTTAAGAATAGCTTTGCTAAGGTGACACTCCTCTTAATTACAGCTTGTTTCAGGCATTATTGTGCATCTGTCAAGGAAACAAGGAACTGTTTCTATTTAAATCCCAGATTTTGATGCTTAACTTCCAATTTCTTTTACCATTTAACGGTAATTATTCTTATTTAACTGTTGCTCATTGGTATCTTTGTCTCTTTCTGGCCTTTCAGTTGTCAGTCTGGTTGAACCGTTGTACAGTGTTTTCTCCATGTACAAAACATTATTTTTTTTGCAAACACGTCACACAAAACATCTATTTGTAAAGAGGACTTTCTACAACCTAAAAGCATGACAGACCATTCAAAAGCATAGAATAGTCCTCTCAGCTATTTGACTGCATCAAATCAACCATTGTTGGCAGGCTATTCCAAAATTTTTGAAGAGTAATGCACTTTTTTCTTTAAAGATCATTTTGTGAAAGATATGTCTCAAGTTAAAAGAAATATAGAACTTTAGAAGAAGTAAAATGTTATTCAACACAAACTAGGAGTAGAAAGAAAGTCTTAATAGGGCTCTTGAGGCAGGTAGGTTAGAGAGCAAAACTATTTAAAATACGACGATGAGAGGAAAATTTCAAGGCTAGAACTTCATCTGCAATCCTTGACTACAACATTTAATTCTCCCTTGAGTTATTAGACAAAACATAAAATGGGTCAAAGTAGCCGATGCCAAGACACAGAGATGATCAAAGCTAAATCTATATTTAATGGAAAAGTAGTCCAGGACAAGGAAGCCAGAAGTAGGGGCAGAGGTTGTGTTCCTGACTTGTGACAGCACTGATCAATAGATGTATTAATAGAACAAATAATGCACTGATCGCAACATGAGATTGACCCTTCAAAATATAATTTGTGACTTGACTTCAACCCTGCAGCAGGCATCACATGACTGCAATTTGGCGGTTATCGTCCCTGGTTTCAATCCTGTATGTCGCATTGTTCTGTTTGAGCTGTTAACCTAGCTAGCTGAACTAACCTTAACTATCAATGTTGCAACAGACTGCATGCTTCTGCAAACATGTCAAAAGAACCTGTGAATTTTGACGTTAACTTTCCCAACTCCGCTGGCCTTTCAATCCTAGAACAGCCAGCACGGGCAGAAGAACTCAAAAGCAGCAGCTCTGTGCCCACTAAGACTACTGAAACACAGACATGGAACTAAAATCAGCGAGTGCTGGCTCCGACTGCATGAAGGGTTACTGTCTGGACAAAGAGAGAAACTTACTTCAAGGCCGAATGGTCATGTAACGTCTCTGGTCTATCTACTGTACCGCTATCTGGCACCCTTCCTCCAGAATACAGATTTTCATCAATCAACCAAGTATATTGCAAATAGAAACTCACATTTTAAGCAACTTAAAAATAAGAGAGAAGAGAAGCGCTTTCCCTCGGTGGGAACTACCCAGGCTCTGTAAATAATATCAGAAATACACCTGTCTAGACCTGCTGTATATGAAAAGGCCCCTAAAATAACTTCTGATATAATTTGGCGCTTTCTAAATAAATCTGACGTGACTCGTCTTCCTTAGTTCTATGTCAGCTGTGACATTAAAATCTGTATTTATTAACAAGTGGCAAGGGGTATTTTCACAACACACCCAAACTAAATGACATGTTTGAACTGTAATGAAACAAAATAATAGCATCAGAGTGAATAGCAGCCCCTGCTATCTCTCAGACTGTTGTCAGCTCTACAATTGGTCATTCAAATTCAATCAAAAAGGTTAATCATAGTAATTCTGAGCAAATTACAGGCATTTTGAGGGATATTAGTTTGGTGGACAAACATGCTGGGCACTAAAAAGAAAGCCTAACTAATTCCCCGTAATCCCTGTAAAAACAACTAGGACAGCAACTACCGATTGTTTTCATTATTGATGAATGCGATTATTATTTTCTTGATTAAACTCTGCATTGTGGTTCACAATTTCCCAGAGCCGAAAGTGACATATGTTGATATAAGTGACAAACTGTTTGTTTGGTCTGACCAGCAAAATCCAAAACTCATCATCAACTCAATCATCACCTCTGAGAGAAGAAACCAGTATATTTGTGTCATTTTTGCTTGAAAAATAACCAAAATGTTTAATTAACAGATTAAAAAAAAGTTGCCCCCTAATTTCCTGTTGATTGACTTAACGATTAATTATTTCCGCTCTGACAGCATGCTGAAGTGTTTCTGCTTTTTTAGCATATCTTCATAATCTGTGGTCATTAATCTGCATAACCTCCTTGACACGCCCAGATTAGTTTTGCAAGAAATAATACTCGAGGGAGGAGTAAAGAAGCAGCCATACAGAACACGTTAGACAGGTTTGGATGAACTCAAACCTCAAACATTTCATCAAAATCTTTTCTGGTGCTGTTGCTGTTGTATTGAAAGTAACAATTAGCAGTTATCTTGCATGGACACCCATCACATGTCAACCACAGATGAAGATCAATGCCCTAAAGACACAAAAAAAAAATGTCATATCAGCTTTACACTGCTTATTTTAAGAGCACCTGATTGCAGCACAGACCACAGGTGCAGCGGATGGCTACTTTTGGCAAGGAATCCCCACCCAAGGCACCCGCCTCAGCCACTCATAGCTTTATAAACCTATTTACCGCTCTAGTGCTGCCACTGCAGCTCTGCCTGCTGCTACGCTGCCTCTACCTCCTCAACCTCCACCTGCAGGATGCTCGTCATCCAACGGGGCATGTGCTCCCACCTGTGGCTTCTGCTTTATTTTATTAGTTTATGAAACTGTAATGACAAAAAACAAATGTTGTCTCCCCCCTTTTATGTTTACCTACATCGTATTTTACACACAGTATGTAAATCAACAGAAAGGCCAACTCCTGCATCTGTTTTGTGGTGAATCAGCCAGTGGGGGGTTTTAATTGGGAACCCCCTTAAGAATTGGGCCATTAACAACAAACACAACTGTATTTGTACATAGCTGCAATAACATGGATAATCCAGTGAACCATATGAAAGAAGTGTGCATGCTCAGCGAAATCCTACCTGAGAAAACATTAATAAGATGCTCAAGCTTTATCGGTTTCCTTGCTGTGAGGAAGAGATTCGACAGCACAATGCAGCTTTTGTATAAGCAAAAACACAATTAATGGAGGTTCTTCCCAAGTCAGTGTTGTATCTCCCACCAGACATGCAGGTATATGTAAATGCTTTGCTGCATTATGGATATTCTGATCATTTATTACAGTGTTGTAGTCAAACCACCTAAACCAAGACCAAGGCAGGGCAAGACAGAATCAAGACCATGACCAAGTTTGTCTCACTTGAACCGCAATGTTTTTGTTTTTTTTTTACAATAAAGTGATAAAAAAATATCCTTCAGTTAAAAGAAATAATCTTAAATTCAACACTGTGTTCAATACTGGACTATTATACAGCACTGGAATATTACACTCAAGCAAAATAAAGTACTTGAGTAAAAATAGACCTGGATAAAAGTTCATTCTGAACACTACTGTGTTACATTTTGAAAATAATTTTTTCCTGAATAATAAGCAACTTGTGGTTGGAGAAATATCTCTCTGTCTTTCGGTCTTTATCACAAGCAAAAAACATAAGGTAGCTATATAGTTTTTTTAGCATCACTTTACTTAGATTACCTTTCTTCATGCTCACTTTCTAAGTGCTGTTAAAAGTTTGATGTAGTCCCAGACGTCTCAGTAAGCGATGCTTTGCATAATTTACACGCCGCTGTGTGTTTTCTTTTGGACGCCGTTTTGCAGATCACCTCGCCAGTTTTATCACTGAAGATCTGGCGGGCATCTCTTCCCAGACAGCTACAGCCTCTTCTCTTGACAGCCGGTAACAGCAACAAAAAATGCCAAAAGAGAAACGAGTCAAGTTATTGGTTTCATTTGAAGCAGGACGTTTTACATCCAAGTGCATTGATGATGTTAAAAAAGAGTAATAAGTGATATCCCTGCAGTTGTGGTCTTGACTGGCCTTGAAATAAAATCCCTTCTCCCTGTCTGTGACCGAGACAAGACCGAGTTGAATCCAAGAGGAGACCTTGAAGAAGTTTTTGTCTCAGGACCAATTTTGAGTATTACAACCCTAATTTATTGTGTCTGAGCTCTAGTGAGATGCTTGCAAAGTTCACTTAATTTTTCATTCCTGTATCAGAGAATTTGCTTCTCACCTCCTCACTTTGTTAAAAAATTCATTCCCAAAAATTATCTATGGTATACTAGAATACAATATAAGTATGTACAATTTACAAACATGCCCCTATAACCACAGAAAATAAAACAACACAGACTGCCAACTTTTTTATAACCTCACATGTAGGTCTAAATGTGAGGTTCTGGGCAGGTTTCCCAGAGAGAAGAAAAAAAAAACTTTGGTGGAAGAAAAGGAAATGATGCATTTTATGTTTTCTGGCAAGAAGCACCACGGCTGCACAGAAAAAGAAGTGGTTGCTGCTACCCACAGAAACATACCATCAACTGGAAATCAAAGGAAAAAGAAGTCAAAAGAGGAGGAGGATGACGCGGACTTCAGTATAAGAACCAGAATTATCATAATGAAGCAGTGATTTTTCCTTCACAGTTTACCCCTAAGCTTAAATCTGAAAAAAATCTAGTTTCCAATCACTGATAAGTACTAAAGCTGAGCTGGGTATAAAATATATTTGAGAAAAGATGTTCAGCTTTTAAATGAGCTAAAACAACTTAATTTCTCTACACCTGATGCTAACGAGCTCACAGTTAGGCGTGTATCCTTGGAAAGGGCGCCAATCAACGAAGCCGAGCAACTGAGCGCTGCTGGAGCTCTCCTGCTCAGGTCTGGAAAACTGCTTGGTCTTTGATGAACTGTAAAAGTTAAACACAAGGGAACGCTGACGACCGCAGAGCAGCGTGATATGTTGTGTGCATTGTTCCCCATTGCTGCTTTGTTCCAAAATTATCACTGACCAACAGATCTTTGGTAAATCGAGTTCCCCAGTGACTTTACTGAAAAGCCCAAAGTCATGCTGATCTGCTTCCCAGACAATCTTTCAAGTTAATTATAGAGAAAAATACCCACGTTACGTTGCAGACTTTTTTTTCCCAAAAGACTGTAAATCATTGATATTACAAAACCTGCAGGTCAGACAGATTAACTTGAGTAAAGTCAAAAACCGCATGTACTTAATTAGAACTTGTGTTATGTCATATCAAATGATTAAAAAAGTAATTGTTTTCATTTGCCTTTAACCCCATATGAAAAGTTTCAGCTAAGGATCTTTTAATGAATCAAACGGTACTTCATGCCCACATGGTACTATGTGTAAGGTTATTTCTGTGCAAAAAATATTTTTGTGCTTTTGTGCTAAAACAGAACAACAGTTTAATCACATTGTGGTAAATAGATTAATATTTCTTTGTTATGAAATTGCTCTAAGTGGGTATAGAGGAGCTGAAAAATTAAACTAAACATTTGTACCATGATGTGAAAAGTATTTTCAGTTTTGTTAAAATGGATTTTATAAAACTGGTACCAAAAGAAAAGAAATGTATCCTTCAGGAACTTGTATCAACATCAAGGTATAGCTACCGGTTCAGAAACCTTTGAACAATACCTGTCACTAAAGGATGACTGGCTCTTGATTTGCTCTCAACATTATCTGTCTCTGACATGCCACACCAATACAGTCTCATGGCAGTTCATCAAATATAATACAAATTTGTCTTTTTTTTTTTTTTGTGACTTCCACACATATGAATGTATATGTATTATCCACCACATTCCACAGTCAAATTAGCAATAATAGATATGCAACGTCCACTTACGCTTTTAAAATAAAGCTCGCTGAGAAACATTTCAGGTGACGAGTGCAGTTTAGTTTGTAAAAAAAAATCTGATTCAATTCAATCTTCATTTGAATGAATCCAACACAGATCGTTTAATATATGCGTTTGTGAAGTGAGTGAAGCTTGAAGTCTGTCTTTTGTCAATGTAGTTTGATATTAAAATTTTAATTTTAATTTATTAAAAATGAATATCTTTAATAATGCTACAGGTTAGAGGGCTTCTTGAAGAATTTACAGCATTAGTTCCCTGAAAATCTCTTTCATATTCAGCCAAACTGTCACTATAACTGGTGCATCACTAAAAGAATCAATACTGGAATGAATCCGATCAGTGGTGATGCCCAGCCATATTAGTTAGGTTTAGGCACCAAAACTACTTGGTTAGGTTTACAAAAAGTAGGCTTGGATTAAAATAACTACTTCCTTACTACTTGTCTCACACTGGAATTGAATCCTGGTTTCCTGTGTTTTGTCGCTCTTTATACATTTATACTATATTTATACTACCTTCATCTATTTCAGTTTTGAAAGTCCTACTTTTCATGGAAACAATGGACAGTTCATGTCCATGTACATGATTCTATAGATTAAATTTAGCAACTATTTCACAAACTGCCATGACACTGGGCAAGGCCACAAATGTCAAATACCCACAAGTCTGGATCTTTCAGAGAAAAACTGGTTAAAGTTAACTTGAAAAGCTGTTATCATCAGCAACAAGCCAGTTCTGTGTAGGCGATATGGGAGTTTTGATTACTGTCCCCACTCAGTGTACTCGGGTGGGCTAAGCACAGAGCAGCTACATCCAGACACATCTAGCAATCTGTAAAATTACTTCTGGGCTTTGTGCTCTCATCTGCACATTTAAGCCCGAGTGCTGCTATGGCAGCTTAATCTTGATTCAGTCAATCTCTCTGACCTCTTTCTTTCAGCCCTCCTCCTGCTGAGGGGGACCTGAGGCTCGACACTTCCAGGGAGACGTGTCAGACGGGGAGAGAGAGACAGCTGGTATACATTTCTCAGAGATGTGGAAATCAGATTGTCAGACGACCCTGCGCGCTGCTCCCTGACTTCAGAAGGCAGAAGTTACTGTCAGTGTCAACGATGCCCTGTGGATGATCCCTACACCGTTCAGCACACACACTGAATACTCTGCAGAATCACTGTCCGTTTTACTGTATTGAAGGTGTCACATTTTAGTCATAAATTAAGGACTGAAGGAGGAGTTATAATTGCCATCTTGGACCACTTAGTTAAAGTCTAACCCATTCTCATCCCAGGTCATCAAATATTGGTCAGGAAAAGATCATGGTTTTGGTCAAAATCAGTACATTATGCTACACATCATGTAACACATTATGTAACTTAAAACTTCAGATAACACTGCAATGGCAAAAGTGGTGCATGCAGATGCTGCAGCAGAGAGCTCGTGCTTTTTTCAGCTTTATTGCTGAAACATGTATCGCATATGACAGAAATAGATTTGTAGGCACTGGAAAATGAAGAGCAAGATTTGGATTAAAGAAGAGCGGATCTTTAGACGATCAACTCATCAAATGATGATCAAATCTTTCAGCATCTTTGTTGCATTGATGATGCTTGATGCTCAAACACAATCAGTCTTGATGGAAAGCTTTTCCAGACGTCAAGATTTTAAATTAATGTGAAGATGTCAACCATATTATCATCACTATCTTAATGCTGCTGTTTGTATTCAACCTGACACAATTTTAAAAAATGCACTACAGAATTATTTTCTGGGTATGTATATTCATGAACATGTAAATAACTGTATCTTTTTATTGTTTTATTTTATTTTGTTTTATCCTATTCTACTCTGCATTTAATGAATTATCTGTATATGTGTCTTGACTTTTAGTCTCACATGGGACATGAAACCCAGCTTCCTGGGTGAAATTTGTTTGTTTGACGCATCACTCCACCCCACCTCCTCGATAAACAGACTTTGTCGCTCCTTATATTACATCACCTGACAGGGATGGGCTTACATTGATGTTTCTGCAAAGCCTGGGAAAGATGTTAAAGGGGATCTTGTGTGTTTTTTAAGTGATGCAGAGGGACAAAATGTTGTATTTGATGAGGTGGGAATGAATACAGGCTCTAAAGTAAGTGCAAAAACTAACTGTGTAAGGACTATGTGTATAAAGTGTACTTCACATCTTTCTTTGGCAACAAATAGAGCAAGAATACATAAAACAGCTGAACAAATATGAAAACGTATTGACCTTGATGTACTGCATGGACTGCAAATTATGGCATTGCTAGCTCCCATTCTTTTCTTATACACACTGCATTTCAGCAAAGTCTTCTCTAAAAGCAGAATTCTTTTTACACTTATGCTGAAAACACATTTTGCCTGTAGGTCAAACTGAGCTCTCCAGTTCCCCAACTTTCTAAATATGAGTGTGTAACCCGAGTTGAAACAGTGAGGTTGGTAAATAACCAGTTATATTATGGTTTATTCCTCTGTCTGTGTTGTTGTGCGGCAAAATATTACTAAACTACATCCAAACTTCAACTAAAGAACAGCAGACACTTCATTTATTTGTTTTTCCAAGAATCTGGTTTTCAGCTTCACTTCAGAAAATGTCAGACTTAGTCATCTTCAGCTTGTGCAAAATGCTGCTGCCAACAGGATAACATCACCAGGCAACAGCTGGCCTGTCAACCCTCAAACGGCTCCCAATCCCCACCAGATGTGACTTGACGGCGTACCTGTTACAGGTGCACACCTCATCTCCATGGTGACCGAGATGGTGCCGTCATCCCTGCACTAAATGTGGCATCCGTGATTACCATGACAACAGCTGGTTGCCAAGCTGGTGCTAATATACCAATGCTAGATCCAGATGTTTCACTCAAGCACAAGCTTCAAGTTTTTTTCAAATGCAAGCTTGTCAAAATGAGAACAGGCCACACAACTCTTCTCCGTCACACCGTACTAAATACATCTGCTAAAAGTTTCATGACTGAAATTCCCCTTTTGATATGCCAGCTTTCTCAACATTTGATTACTGTTTAAGTGTTCTCAGTATCTACTTCTCAAAGTTTAGTTTTACTTTAATTGTTTCATAGTGGAGATCTTTAGAAACCTGTTGAGACTCTGTGAGGTGAAAATACAAGTAAACACAATAGGCACAAAATTCCGTATGAGAGAAACAAACAAAACAGGCTTGGAGAGTAACAGATTACAAGTAACTGAGTTGTGTAATTGGGATACAATAAAAAGTGCTGTCATCAGCCAAGGACTCAACATCTACTTTAAAGAAACATTTAAGGGCAGGACTAACTGATAACCCTGCCAACCTCACCAGTTAGCACCAGAACTTCAAGGCGTTGTTCAAATTGTCTGCCCTTTTTCACAGCTTTGTAGCAGACGTCAAGATCTCAACTAATTGCTGCCACTTTACCGGTTACAAGTCCAGCTTTACCTTCACTTGTCAGATTGGTCATACTGCAGAGGATTTTTTAAGAAAGTTTTTCTTGACCTGCGCCACCCCTTGCCAGGAAAGGCTGGAGCCAATCCCAGCCTGCACTGGGCACTGGCATGAAATTACCATAAACAAGTCTGCAGTTCACTTGCAGAAAGGAAGATAATCACACCAGTGGGGGAGCATGAAAACTCCAAAGAGAAAAGAGAGAAACTTGGAACAGAACTCACATCCTTATAACTGTTGTGCGGAGTTGCTTCTGAGACTGGACTTTGATTATCCCCTTGTCATTAACAGAAACTAAAATGAATTGTACTCACCTAATCCACAGGTACGGCAAGGAAGACATCAGCATGAGGAAAAGAGGAAAATAAGAGAAGAAAAACATTATTAGCAATGTGTTTAAACATTCAAGTAATTGCTGTTAACGTCAACATTAATATGCCAGTTGTTTTTGCATTAAGGTTTGAAAATTTAAAGGTAATCTAATTTAATCGCTTAGTCCTGATTAGATTAATTACAACAATGCATGCCTGTATACAAGACCTTTAAAGCACCAACATTTAAGTATTCATTAGTTGGCAAACAAAACAGAATCCACATTTACATAAATAATGACAGATCTCAGCTGTATGTGGTTTCGGTTTATGCTGTGATGAATTTCTATTGACGAGATTCTGATTCTGATTACTTTTCCCATAAATCTTTGATAGACTGAGGGTTCACTGTGGTGATTACAAAGGCTGATAAAAGTGTCAAATGTGCAAAATAAAATCAGCATATGTGAAAAATATCTCACAGTATGTGATGATGCTCAATCCTCAGCATGGTGTCGGAAGCAAAATATTTTTGTGTGTGAGACTCAGATCGGCACTCAGGGAGGACGGAAGAACTTTGTTTGGTCATTAATCAATTGTATTTTTAGAGAATGCTTTGACAATATCACTGGCACAAGTTTGGACTTATAAAACGAAGATAAAAATACTTTCTAAAAGCTTGATGCATATTTAATTTGGCAGCTTAAAATGTTTTTAAATTCATCAGTTGTTAAAATAGAACACAATAGGTGAGATTATTCATTAAAGTCATGTCACAGAGTTTATTTAATTTAATTTGTTTAGTAGTTAATGATTAAAGATTCAAGTGGAGCCCCAGATCTGCCCATCAGTTGCCCGTTACTGGCTCCACTTCAAACTTTTCCAAGTATTCTGCAAATGACACACAACTCATCAATATCAGTGAGGTTTATTACGGTCCTTTTGTGAAAATGTTCCGCTAACTTACATATTCTAATCATACTGTCATACACGACAGACTCTGGAAATAAAACATTCTCTATGCAACATGTTGGGGGGAAAAAACACAAATCAAGTGAGCAAGTTCGGGTTGTACGGATGTCAGACATCTGTTGGCATACATTATCTCAATTCCTGTGTCGACAACTGGTGGGTATCTGACTAAAAAGGTCAGCGGTGGGAAAAGGAGGCGTCGGCGTCGTAGCGGTGATGGAGTGGGCCCCGGCAAAGTTCAGGTTCACTTGGACTGGGAATCTTTATGCCCTTATTGACAAAAGGTCAAGGTAACTAACGATCTGTGGGAAAAGGTTACACCTGTCTAACGAATACACCTCATGCCATTTACATAGTCTGCCATCATGCATAACAACTGGCTGTTAAAGAACAGAATGAACGCCTCTGGCATATTATAGAATGTGTATGCTAAATGTTTGCTCCAAGACATGAATAATCAAAATTAAAGGATTGACTGTACCACACTTAGAGCATACACAATTCTCACTTAGCTAGCCAAATTATGCAAAACACTCTTTGCATTTTATTTAGTAAACAGTAGCTGCAACATGTTCTCTGCTTAAATATTAACTATGCAAGATATCTGATGTTTCTGGTGCAGAATGCATTAATATTTGTTGCCTGTGGTCAGATTTAACTTTAAAAATTAATGTTTTAGCAAAGCTTTGAAATCAGTGTCTGCAATGAAGCAGTGGGGTGGGAGATGGGTGAGACGCCGGGCACTCACTACAAGAAAATAGTTTGGGCTTTAGAGGCTGAGGCCACGCTTTGTTGATGATATAAACCTCAGCGTCTATCCCTTCGGAGAGCGTGGACAGGAGTGAACCGCGGGCCTTTTTGATGCTTTCAGGTGCAGGCTCTGAATATTCTCAATCAGCGTGACTTTAGAATATTCAGTGAAGCTCACGACTGAATGCCGCTATTCAGAAGTTGTCTCTTCTTCGGAGAGTGGGGATCATGGCAGTGTTATACAAGCTTTTCATCTCCCACATAAATAGACCTAGAGGTATTCAGCTGGAAACCTTCTCCCTCTGGATTTGTCGCTGAATGTTTCCCCACATTTTTCCCCTGGCTAAATGAAGAGGAGACATTTTATTTGTTTGGCTCGTGGAAGATAATAGTTTTATTTTCTATGAATATGAAACATGATTGCTTTGTTGGCATAAATAAAATTATGCATTCAAAGAGTGAACATGGCAAAGGAATATTTTGAGACAGCATGAGAGCGATGCAACAAAACATTTATCATTCTTTTGTTCTTTGAGTTGATCAGTTGTAAGGATTGGTTATTACTAAGATTTATCTCTTGACTTATATGCCAAGTTAGAACATAACCTTGATAGCAATAATCATCCTTTGCATGCCCCTACAGAACCAGCTGTGCCAGCTCTGTAGGGGGTGTTAGATGTGAAAACTGTTTAATATTCACCATGTTGAAACTGACGAAAGGATTTACAAAAGTACTTAGCTTAACATGGGATCCTTAAGAGCAATTTTTTGGAACCTCTTATGTACTGAACGGTACACTGGTGTTAAGTTGCAGTGCTGCACACAACAGGTATCACAAAGATGATGTTACAAGGTGCACTTGTTTCTTCATCCAGGCTGCACATCTAGAAATATATCGTGATATGTTATAGAGCTTTAAGAACCACATGATAAGCCATTCAAAAGGAGAATTATCGTCTTAAAGGACTATATCAGCGGCTTTGCATGTTCTATCCCATTAACTGTGTACTTGTATATCTTCTACATATTGCCAAACCTTATCCAATTACTCGTTCAGCCTATGGTATGCCATGGAAAATGGTTGACAAGATGTAGAGTGCAGAAGCTTATAGATAATGGGCTACAATGTGGAAAATCACTAGTATGGTCCTTAATTCAATTGTAACTCAATGCAGTTTGCTCATAAGCAGTCAATACGTGAAGTAATTTCCTTTGCAAAGTGTTTTGCACAGATGCAGCGCTTTCAGAAAGTAAACAGTAACAAGGAGCACTTCTAAACTATTAAGAGGTAAAACTCCAAAACATAACAGTGCCTGAGGGTTACCTCACCCGGGGCCTGGAGGCTACAAATATATAACATAAACTTATGATAAACAGGAAGACGTGGGTGTTTCCAAGGTGTGGACGGCCTAAGAAGAGGATGCCATTATCTGTATTATGGGAAATTTATAGAATGGTTCTCTGGTGTGAGATTTCGATGCTGCACACAACAGATATTTTAAAGATGATGTTACCACCTGTACTTGTTTCTCCATCCAGGCTGCACATCGAAAATATACTGTTATATGTTACAGAGCTCGATAAAGCTTGAACCACTTGATGAACTGCTCAAAAGGACAAAGCAGACTTGAAGGACGAGATCAGTGGCGTTACGTGTACTATACCATTAACTGTGTACTTCTATATACTATACATAGTCAACCATTATCCAGTTACATTGTGCCAACCATTTTCCAAGGCATAACATAGGTTGAAAAAGTAGATTGCAGACAGCTTATATAAAATGGGCTCTGATGTGAAAAATCGTCAGTATGGTCCTTAATTCAATTGTCCTCAATTATATAGGCTCATAAGCAGTCAATGCACAATGTAATTTCCTTTGCAGAGTGTTTTGCACACATACTATGCTTTTGGAAAGTAAGTAGCACCAAGGGGGATTTCTAAACTCTTTGTCAGGTTAAGAGTTAAAGCTCAAAAATGTAACAGTGCCTGAAGGTTACCTCAGCCAGGCCCAGGAGACTACAAATTTAAAACTTAAACTTGTGTTACAAACATGGAAGATGTGGGTGTTTCCCAGGCATGGAGGGATCTAAAGAATATCCCTTACCTGCATTATGGGAAATGAATAAGAGTTTTTGAAGCCTGAACCACAGTAGTGACTAAAAGGAGAATAATCAGGTCAAAATTGATGCAGGAGAGGCAGAGATATACTAACTTTTAAACAAGTCTCTTGTGAGTGCCTGAAATGTGTGGAAGTGCAATAGTAAATTGCTTGAGAGGCCCTTTAACAGCAGAAATCCTGCACACTAACAGGTAAAGATGAACGGCACACAGCAGCTTGTATTTACTACAGTAATCAGTCTGTTGTGCATTTTACCAAAGGGAATACCAAGGCAATAGTTTTAACCATCTCACTGCTGTTGTGAAAACAGTTCTCCGTTAAATTCAATCTGATTTTAGCAGGTGGCAGATAAATTGCACAATATTTTTAAGAACATTTTAGTTTGGTTTGGTTTACGGAACAAAACTACTCACTTAGGTTTAAGAAAAGTTTGTTTGGATTAAAAATCAGTACATAAGTGTATAAGTACGTCAATCACACTACAGAAGTTAAAGCTACTTAATGTTTCTTTCTTCTTGGAGGCCTCTGTGTACCTTTGTCTCCACAATAACCACAAAATATAATGTCAAAAATAAAATTATTTCAATAAGCATTGCCTTTTATTTCTTTTAACTAGCTAATGTATTATTTACTGTAATTCTGCTTGTAAAAATATAAACACAGGCTCATTAAATCTTATTTTCAGAATCCGAGCCGGTAGACAATCTGCTCACTAATGGGCTATCAACGTTGATTTTTGGCTTTACACTAGACACAAATAAGAGTTGCAGATTTTGTGCATTCTACTTAAGTGATCATTGAAAACGCTAGCAATCGATAAATCATCAGTAATTAATAAATAAAATTAATTTTAAGTTTAATTCTAAGCTTCCAGATCCAGAAAATGTCTCTGCCCAACCAAACAATGTGAAATGAGGCACAAGTAATGCCATTTCTGGACTATCAATTAATTATCGATTAATACATTTTTAATCAGTTAAATTCTTATTTTTTTCACCTATCCATCTCATCAAATTCTTCCATATGCAGAGTTTGTCACATTTATACTACATCACCTGACATTTTTCACTATATGACAATCACACAAAAGACTCAAGGCATTGGCATGTTATTCATATGCCATTAAATTTTAACTTGTCACTAATTGTGGGATTTTCTATTACTGATAATACCTACAACAGTAATTTCATAAAATAATGTGAATCTTCAGCGTCTCATCAGTTTCCAGTGTGCCCCTCATATTGATATCCAGGAGTATTTTTTACCAAAAAAAAAAAAAAAAAAAAAAAAGCCTAATGCAGCTTTAAAACCTATTGATTGATGTATGGGCCCATAATGATCCATACTGGACGAAACAGCAGCAACAGGAATGCATGTTTTATAAAGACAAACATGACTAAAACATTCCTTGGGTGTCTCTGCACAGTAAACAATCCATTCTGCTGTTTCCTTTGTCTATCATGAGGCAGAACCGAAAAATACAGGGTCATGTCTATTACTGGGGAAAGGAAATGGCATTCTCAGACAAAGTCACATTTGTTGGCTTGTCTGAAAAGGGTGATCAGTCAATGTTAGTGCAGTTTAAAAGGGAACAGAGGGATCATGTGGACACAGAAGCAGCCTATAAAACAAGCGAAGCAACGGAGAGGAGAGATGAGTGGGTTCAGAATGTGATTATCTGTAAATAGATGTGGAGTTTCTGACCATTACTGAAGAGAAAAACTTGCATCGAGTGTGAATCTGAAACTTTAATAAGCCATCAGCCAGATTTAATACTTTGCCACCGATCCTGTGGGCTCTTAAGATAAACCCTGCTACCGTTATCTCGGTGAAGAGCCAGGATGCATGGAGAGCTTACTGTATGTTCAGGAACCGGTCCAGTTTTTAATGAGGCTAAAAGGACACGGCTCTCATCTTTTTTTCATGGCAGTGTGTGCATCTGTCGAGTACTCTGGAAAAAAAAAAAAAAAAAAGCTTGGTGATAAACAAGGCCTATGTGGAGGAGGCCTTGCAGCGGTAAGCAGGCCTAAATCAGGCACTGTTGCATGGCAGATAATATGAGCTGCTGGCACAGGGGAAGAGGAGGGGGCTGCAGACTGAAGGTAGAATCTGCTCCATGGGAAAGGGACACCACCGCCGCTGCTGCTGCCATCGATGTCCAGTAAGGTCCCTTCATTAGCCTCTGTGTCCTCTGTTTTCTCTCCATGCCTCTCTCAGTGTCCCGTTCACCCTCCACAGAGTGATGAGGAGGGCTCTCTGAATAGCAATAACCCTGCTCAGCATCAATCCATCTTCTACTTCATTAAGGGGGCTGCAGCGTTATTGCTGGCCTGTAATGATTCCACAGATCTGCCTCCCATAGGCTGACTTTCTTAGGCTTTCGGAGATATCATAAAAGAGAACACATAAGATGTGCCAGAAATGTAGGTGAATTATTAATTTCCCCAGTCCCTGGAGGAAGTTTGTCTGTGCGTGTGGGTGCGTGGGTAAGCGTGCATGTGTATGCACAAGCGCATGTGCGTACTGCTTTATACTTCATACAGGTTGATTCAAAATTTATGTTGCCAGCTCCTTTGGCACTGGAGAGTTATTGCAAAAAAAAAAAAAAAAAAATCAAATGAAAGGCCGCAGTATTAGTAATGCGGTTCAGATATATGGCCGCTGCCTCTCATTCGCATCTCGGGATGGTAATGCAAAAGAGATGATGCTTTATGCAGACTAATCCAGCAGAAACACATCAACAGAAGCTGGAGAAATGAAAGAACAAGACAGGGTTCAGAGCCCTGAGTATACAGACTACAGCAGGCTCATACCCTCAAAAAAACCTTTTTATGTTCTCCATAAAAAAAGTCCTGAAAAAGCACAAGCTTGGAATACCTCACTAAGAAGACATTAACAGTGAATGCAAGAATACTGAGGGTCTTTCTTTTACTTGTTTTTGTTTGCATACAAATGTGCCACGTGTGTCCTTTTTAAATATTCAGCCTGTCCTCACCAGAGCAAATGCAAGCAACTTATTCAGACTGAGGAGTGAGGAAGTTCGCATTCGGTTTGGTGGATGGCTGGATCAAAAAAGCACAGGAATTTGAGTCTTGTGTGTGACAAAAAGTAAACGTAGAGGTATTTAAAGTTTGAGTAACCTGAAATTTCGTTATGGATGTAACATCTGGTGTGTAATTTGTGTCGCAAATTCAGTCACATGACATAAACAATGTAGTTATTTTAATCCAAAGCCACAAAATTTTCCTAAACTGAGCCAAGTACTTTTCATAGCTAAACCTAATCAAACTGCAACTGTTTTGCATCATAAACCATGTGTGAAATGTCACAAGTTACATCACATAACTGAATGAATGACACTGAGATTTTTCAGAAATAATCATCAGTAATGTGGATATAATGACTTCAGTGGGCAAAGAAAAATAACAACAGCTAAAACAGTCTGGTAAATTGAGAAAATTTCAGACGATACCTGGTGTCATAGCGCAATATCAATATAATATCTTTATATCGCTCAGCCCTACAATCTATTCTGCCATTTCATGAGAATGTGTTAAAATATTTCAACTATAATTGTCAGAATTGAAAACATATTGAGAACAGCCTGACAAACATGCCAACGATATGGTTTTATCTGGTGTCAATCAAATTTAAGATTACATTTCCTACTAAATATTCAAAACCTGTCACTGGGGATGAGTAAAGATATGTGATGATAAATAACAGTGGATGTGGTGGATTCTTGGGGTGTTGGAAATTGACCATGTGAGGCCGCTGGCAAGAACGTCAAGGAGAGGAGAGAAGGCCCACAGTGCAGGGTCAAGGGCAGCAGCAGCAGGGGGCAGGAAACTGGCCCCCCCCCCCCATGGAGGTACAATGATCAATATTTTATTTTTTAATTATTCTTTTATGTGGGGCAGAGGGAGAGAGATGAGGAAACATGCATGGAGGCATATGACATGGGCAGACTGCAGCAGTGCCCCCCAGCAGACCCAGCAGAAGGGATTTTTTTTGGGATTTGTCTTCTATTTCCTTTTTCTCTCTCCAACTTTTTCTTCTTCTTTTTTTCTTTCCTACAGTTTAATCTCTTTGTCCATCCAGCACAGTCTTTGTCTTTATTATTTTATTGCATTCAGCCAAATCATTTCCACCAACCGGGTTAGCAACTCAGGCCTACCTGCCCATCTTCACTACACCAACCACAGGTGAACAATCCACCAGCTACTATACAGGCGGCTGCACCTCAACTGCTGTCATATATCATTATTATTAATTAGCAATTTAATTACTAATTATTTGCGTTTGTGATATAATCACTATCATTACTGCCACAATGACACTACAATCATCCCATTCATTACTAATGTCCTTTGTATTAAATCTATATTTTAATTACTATATCGTTGCTAATAGCCACTTAAATCAAACTGAAAAGAGGAGAGAAGAAACAAAGGAAAATGGGGGAAAAAAAGGGAGAGGCAAAATGGATGAAAAGAAGGAAGAAAGGGCATGCATGCATAATGTGGTAGCACTGCTAAAACAGAAACTGCAGATTTTCTGGTAATTCATGAAGATAATGATTAATATTACTAAAACCTATTATAATATAATAAGAATAAAAATAACTACTTACTTACTGTGTTAGTTTAAATAAAATAGATTTGGATTTATTCAGAACATAGTTCTAGTTCTAATCTAGTTTACCAACTCCACTATTAAAAACAACAAAATCACAGCTACCTGAAGTTGGGGCTAAGAATTGTATAAGGTTCACACTGATGGAGTGCTTGTTTAGAGGGCCACATGCATGCCTGAATGCAGCCATTAATCATAAGCATTGGCAATCCAATCAATTATCCAACAGGGAGAGGTGAAACAAAATCCATGAACTCTTGAGTCAATGAAGTCAATGAACTCTGACCTTTTCACCAATCTTAAACCACCCGCGCTAATCAGACAGCTGTACCTGCATCGACATCCAGAGACTTAGCACAGGCAGGGACGGGAGCCACAGAGTCACGCAGACCAAAACAGTTCGAAAGCCTCCCAAAGTCCCACACAGGTTAGAAAAAAAACAAGGCCAGCAAAGAATGAAGGGCTGAATACGAGGGAGAGGGTGTGGGTACACATCACTTATCTGCTACTGATGCCGTGTTCACCTCGGCCAAATAGATCTGTCAGACTAGAGCTTCTCAAGGCTCCTGAAGGGAAACTCAATAAAAAAGGCAACCGGGGCATCTCCCACTTTCTTGGGCCAAAGTAAATAGGGGGCTGAGCGTGACATTATTGATAGACCATAAACTAACACTGCTGCTGCTTCTCAGTGTCAGTTACTGCTGTCAGTGCAGTCTGTGCAGCTGCCACTCCCTGTCACTGCAATGGAATATTCCCGTCTATCGGCGAGGAAGGGAAACAGACGTCACAAAATCAACATGCAGCCAAGTGGAGGGAGACGTATGTGCATGAGTTCACAGACCGGTGATACGTCATCAAGCCTGAATCAACAAGGCCACGCCCCCTTTCGTAGGAAAGCAGCAGTTCAGTCACAACATTACAGTACAGCATCGTCAATCTCAGTCTAACTCAGATCAACAGTCGTCTATTGATAGGTTTTGTTATTCACAGACAACACACACAATTATTAATACCTGGTTATTCTTTATTCATTATATTAGCAGTATCTGGCCACTGTTGGCTCATTGACTCATTTGGAAGGTGAGAGACTAAAGGAGCATGACGGCTGACTGATTAACCATAATTTATTAAGGTACTGCAGACACTCAGGTTCTGGCAAGGTCACAGGATAATTCCTAGACATGTTCATAAAACAAAAGTTTGTTTAACTCAATATGAATTAATACAAACTTGTCAAAATTGTAATTCAAAAACAGGCAAAATAGGATCTTCAATCCCCCAAAAGAAGACACGGCCATTTTAGCAAAGTACCTGTATGTGCTGGTCTGATGTTTACCACAGATAGTTCAGACCGAGCAGTCCGATTGGTCAACTAAACATTCAGAACATGTTTCAATCAGCATGACAGCACACCAAGCTCAAAACTGCAAATAGGAGTGTGTTTCTGAAAAGTTTTTAACAAACTACAGTGGTCTTATGTAAACTATGGCCTCCATTTAGGCTATTTTGTGCAGCCTTTTAAGTAAAATTTGTAGAATACTTAAATCAACTTCCTTTAAAGATGTAATAGGCAACATTTTCTTTAAAGACAATGTGTAGACTCATATAAACAAGATCCCTGTCAATCATCACTTGGGACCATCTACAAGTGCTGTGGTGTCTCTATCTTCAGAGACTCAGGATGCTTTACCAACCCAAAATGTCAGTATTTGGGCTGTCTGTAAATGCACCAGAGAGATTCTGGGACGTCAGACAGATCCTACTGATTCTACCTTTAATAAATATAATTAATGTTGCTATTCAATTGTTCCTACACTGCCCGTTTACTACAGATGCAGCCTTCCTTCGTGTGTCAACAAATATGGAATATAGGAATTTTGGAAATCCATCTTTTTTTCCAATCCGTTTTTACTTTTGGACTTTACAATGCTCTAGAATTGTTGGGAATATTTGGCTCACACAAGCTAGTTGTGAAAATTGTTCAAATTGTGCAAAAATGACTTTTTCAGCAGGTATCTTAGTGACAGCAAGACTGAGCTTGCAAAGTAGTCATTTGTTTTTGAGATGTCTGTTCAATTTGTGAAATCTTATAATCTCTAAAAAGCATTAACATTAGCTCAAGTTGGCTACTGACTCAACAGGGACTAGCAATCGTCTGTCTCTGGTCGTTGCATTAAGGATCGGACTACTTGCTGGAGTAATAAATTAGGTTTCATTACATGGGAGTTCTACTGATGTGATTTATTGTGTTTGACCCCATGTGTTCCAGGAAGACAGAAAACACTATCCAAAAGCACGCCTACTCATGTAATATTGCTTAATTCAACTAAGCTGCACCACATATGAACTGTGAACTGACTCCCATCACCCAAATATTTTTTAAGTTTCCAACTTTGGAACCATTTAAACTTTTTTGGGGTGACAAAGCAGCAATCATTCAGCTAAATATTTAACTTCATTGACATGCCAAAGGGAGTACATAACCTTTGTTTGACTCATCCTATCTTAGTGTTGTCTCAGTTACAAAACACTGCTCATGTTTGCAAATGAAGGAGAGTTTAAAACGAGCAGATTCAGTAGTGGGATTTTTTTTAAGATCAGAAAGCTCCTCAAAAGAAAAACAGAACATAAATAAAAGAATTGTTCGAGGTTGAAATAATTGATGTGCTATCAAGTTTTCACACTTTTACTTAGGGCACCATTCAAGTCTAAAAGGAGGAATAAAATGATGGGTGACATATTAGAAAAAAAATCAGATGTTTCCAAACAAAGCATGAGGGGCAGATTCAAATCACATGCAGAGGCCTTCACAGTCACAAGAGCTCAACCAAACTGTACGCCTATAGTATAAGATATATGTTAGACCGTGCTCTCCACCACCATCAGCAAAACATCAACATGAGGAAATGTTCTTTTAGAGGATCCAGAGTAAGTAGAATTATTGGACAGAGTCATGGTGAGGTCACCCATTGGTTAGTGGATTCCTTTTTTTGAAAATAGGGGGGGCTGCCATCTTGACCGTTTGCAACCAGAGCATGCACAGTATCTACAAGTGCCTGGAGCAGGCAGGTGACGTACTGCAGTGTTTGTTTTTGGCTCATCAGCGGGAAATAATGGAGTACACTAAATTATGCTGCAGAGAACATTTTAACTAAGAAATAATCAATATAGTAACAGAAACAGTTCACGGTTTGTGAACTATTTGTCTAGTGAGCCCTGTCTGGTACATTGGACGGACTTCCTGAGAATGACTTCACAATCCTACAGTGAAGCATACCCTGCTTTATCGCTTATTGTACTCTGAAAAAGGACCATAATTTACTAAATGAATATAAACATCATGCTGTACTGAAGAACTACTGACTGACACCATGAACTCATTATGAAAGTGTTTACTGAGGTCATACATCCTGTGAGAAGTGGGGTGATTTTGCCAGAAGACTCTATGACATGGCTGACATGCAAAAAAAGGCTTGATATTGCACATATCTACTTAAAATATAGTATCTGGATTTGCTGGCATATGTCAAGTCGATTGTATTTATATAGTGCCAAATCATTAATGATATTGTATCTGTATGAACTGTCATCAAGTCAGTTGTTTTTATATATTAAATTATAACATTACTTCAAGTTTCATATTAATGATAGAAACATTAAGTAAAATCTGTGCCACGTTACAGTGAAAGTGTAGGTACCTTTCTGGTATCATTATTAACTGAAGCACAATTCAACATGGCTATGAATTTTCAAATTAGCAAAATCAACATTATCCATGAGGGAAAGTCAGGTTCAAGCTCAAATTAAAGTTTAATGGCTACACAGCCACAACCCGTCTTTTACGAACACAATTCAGCAAAACATTATGCTCATTTATTATTACTGCTCCCTGTCTTCTGAAGAAATCACCTCTTGTTTCCGAACTAATTAAGTGCAGCTTCCCTGAACATTGTTAAAAAAAAAAAAAATCATGCTTCGACATTTCATCTAAATACTTGTTAGATATTCTTCTCCCCACCACAACTTTCTTTCATCACACCTGCACTAATTTGCACTTGCTTTTTGGAGATGGAATTATTCACGCAAGAGGGATCCTCGTAAATTGGACCGTCGCCACTCACCGAGACTGCTTCTTCTTTTTAAACATTCCTGCCTTACAATATTTAACACCTGATTAAACTGCTACACAAGAAAGTGTCATTAAAGTCCATATATTGATGTTTTTAATCAAATGCTGAGTTAGCTTGCCTGCTGCTGTAGCTCATTCACAATGAAAGCCTTTGCAGTCATTTCCCAATGAAACAATTACTTATTTTCTTGTGAAGTTTCCCCGAATGGTTTCAACCAGACTTCCCCGTGGGTCAGCAGGGCTCCTGTGTTTATAACCGGGTCAGTGTCTGCTCTCTGAGGGAAACTCTGCTCCTCTCAGCATCCACTCCTTATCTTGGTTGGACGGCTTGATCGATGAATGGTGAATAAACTCATCTCTCTGCAGCTCTGACCCTATTGCTTTAGTCTGCAGACACAATCAGGGAATACTGGCTGGCAAATCAATTCACCAGTTTAGCAAACAGGCTGGCACACAGCAAGGCCCAAATGAAGCCAGAGTGTTGCAGTGGTATTGTCCCCAGGTAAGTCTAGGCAACAAGCCACCTGTGATGAACATTCACAGCCTCATGTTCACTGTTATTCTCACTTGAAAAGCCAATCCACAGTGCAAAGTAGCCAATGAAAGTTCTGAAATTAGAAATAATGAGGCTAAGAAAGGAGCGCATGGGAAAACATGATGGTGAATTGTGTTAATGAATGCGGACATAGTTTTTGTTCAGTGCTCCATGACAGCAACGCTTGTTCTGCATGAAAACTGAATGTGTGCAAATCAAACTTACAGGACAGGTTCATATTTATTCAAGTGTACCTTAATACAATATCCAAATGCCAAAACACAAAGAGGAAATTTCATACTACGAAGACACTAACTTTAGAAGATATCGACATGCTCAAAAAATAACCCTTGACACGAAATAATACTGGATTTCTTTGTCCCACATCCATCTTACACTTGAGTCACACTAGGGATTGATTTTATTGCATATTCTCTAAGTTGGGGGTATTCAACATTTTTCAGGGTATGGATCCCTCAGCTGACAGAGAGGCGTAGCAGGGACCATATATTGCATTAGATATTTCAGGCTCCTCACTTGTTTACAGTTACCCATAGCTGCAAAGTTAGCAGGATGTCTACTGTTAGCTGTGTTAGCCTCACCCTCTGCACTTTCGCTGGTGGTTTCTGAGGTGTATGGTGTGTCACAGTCTCTTGCTTGTGAAGATACAAAAAGATCCTTTGTGGCTTTGTGGGATAATAACACCGCTGACTGGCCAATATGTTTCAATAATACATAGCTAACTAATTCATCGGTACAAATCCGCTAGCTCAAATTATTGTACAAGGAATCATGTATAGCCTTTTGTCAACGTTGTGTAAATTGAATGCTCTGTTGTTGTTTTTTACAAATAGGCTGATTTATCTTTACTATGTTGGATTCATGTTAATGTGTATTTTCAGACATTTTAATTTTTGAAGGAAAAAAAAAAGCTTTTTCAAGTATCAAACAATAATTTGAAGGACCCCCTGCAGTAACTGTGAGGACCCCCTCGGGTTTCCGGACTCCCTGTTAAGAGATAAAAGTGATAAAATGAAAAGCTAGTGAAGTAATGTCAAAAATTGTACAACTTCATACCATCATGTTTCTGCTGTCATTTTCAGTTGTAACTGTAATGTTTCAAGTCATATAGTTAAACATGGTGGTCCAACCTATCTGACATTTCTGCTGTGCCTATTTTATGTACTGTGTTGCTTTGCTAGCATCCTTGGTTGGACTAACTGGGTCAGGCTGCAGTTTTTGCTCAACACTGACACCTTTTGGTTTGTGTCCTTTTCCCTCAGAGAGAGAGAGAGAGAGACAGAGTGGCTGAGGAGACTGAATGGGAAGAGAGGTGGTAGCGAGAAAGCCAGTGAATAAGAGAAATAAAATGTTTTTCTTTTTTCCCGGATTATTTCACAGTGGTTATTTTCAAACCACAAAAAAACACCTCCTAACTGTCTACACAGCTGCACAACCCTGTACTAATCACCAAAACACCTGAATACAGTCTAACTGTGTCTAGTTTTCAGTAAACTCAAGCTGTCATTTTCTTAAATCTGAGGCCCAGCAGGTAAATTAGGTCTCCAAACTAAAATTAGTAAAATCATAAAACAAGTATTTTAGACAAATAAGATGTGCTCACTTTGGAAGAACATAATGAAAATGATTATATTATATATGCTGTTAAATTATGTAGGGGTTTTCTACCTTGAAGTTATTGTAAACAAACGTTGTGATGCACTCTATTGGCTGCAAAAAAAAAAACAACAACAACAAAAAAAAGATCCTCTTATACAGGTAGATAAGAAGAAATTTTTAATTCACAATCCAGGAACATCATATTCTGTTTGGTAATGTGGTGATTATTCATATTTCAAGGCACTGCACTCATTATACACTTTTTCTGGCACAAACTTTGTTAAACTTCTGTCAGACCAGAGGGAAAAGCCTTAGCCTAGTCACAGGTGAAACAAATAGTTTTTTGCTGAATATTTCATTGAGGCTGCTACGTGGTAGCCGTGAGGTTATCTGAATAAAATGCATCCCCTCAGGCCATTTGGAAATGATTATTCTCTTTTACCATGCTTTCATTAAAATTAAATCTGCATAGCATGGTGATGAATTCTGGAAATGTAATACTTTCCAAAGTCTTAAACCACTAATTCTTCAAACTTCTGTACCCACCGATGCCTGAGACCTCAAGAGTGGAACAGCTAACATTTCTAATGTAATTTCGAAAACAGATTATTCCCCATTTCTATTGTTTTATCTTTTGGTTTGTGCCAGTCGAGCTGAGATAATTGCAGCGCTGACTTGTTATTAATTTATAATTCTGTTATTATCATCTGTTCATTAGAGGAGGGAAAACGTCTGAACTCTGTCCCACTTCCACTCGATTTAGCCAGACATCTTCCCAAAACTTCCATCACTGCAGTGTTTCCATGCATATGTGCACAGTGCCAGTTGCTCTCCCACCTAACACTAGACAGAAAGTGCTATATGAAATGACTACGCTCACGCAGAAAACTGAAACACAATGTCCTCTGCAGGAGGTAGGACATTTGGTGACAGACACAATGACAGTGGAGAGTAGGAAAATTGGACACAGTTCTAAGGGCAGCAGTTTTTCTATCCTCAGATTGCTTGCATGATATGACAAAACCTGCTCGTCTATGAGTGACTGCTCATGCTCCTGTTTTTTATTCACTCGCATGCAGAGAGTAGATTTCAATAGCTGTCTTTTTTTTTTTGGTTATTTTGATTGACTGTTATTCACAATGTCAACGTGACAAAGCTCAGGTGGCTTAACAACACCACACTTCATCAGCAAAAAGAGAGTCCACAAACTAATGACACACATGAGTGGAAAAAACACAACCCACAAATTTATTTTGGGTTTGCTCAATAAAACAATGTAGGAGATAACATTTTCCATTAATAAGAAAGACTCAGACAATGCCTAATGGTGATTTGAGCTGCAGCCGGAGGAGGCCTTAGTTCCACTGAATTAAATATGCTGCATGTAATGACTTTTGCCAAAATAAGCCAAAAAAACACAGGCGGCATACTTAACCTTGGCTGCTTGTTTGACTGCTATCTCCGTTCTCCGCTTCACCTGGGAATTGAACTCAATCTAATGAGGAATACTGATTAATGAGAAACGTGACACACAATGTGTGAGCCTCTATCAGAGTTTTCCCCTGGATACACAGGAGGATGAGGGCTGTGCAAGTGTGTATGTCCCAGCTACAATCAGTTCCCCTTTAAACCTGCCCGAAAGGCTTTCTCTGACCAAATACTACCAGGAACTAAGGGACTCTGACAAACTAAATCTGGAGCTAAAAGTTGCTGTTTGACTAATCTTCACCTCTCCGGATGGGTTGGGAACACAAACAGACAATTACAGATTATAAAAAAGGACAGCTTTGTTTGAGACGCAATTCATGCATGAAATGACAACATGTTTTTCTTTGTAGTTTACCTTTGGCATGTGATATTTGAATGAACAATGCACAACAAACAGCCAGTGGCAGAAAGAGAAATTGAAAATGTTTTTCTGTCTCCAAAGTATTTTTTTTTACATAACCACATTCAACAACTTGTTTTGTTAAGAGTCCGACTAGAGATGCAAAGTGCAAGTAATTTCCTTACTCAATCATCAGTAACATTAACAATCAATTAATTGATTAATCGCTAATTCTCAGCATTATGAAACATGTAGAGATGTAAAGGCCTGCATATTAAATAATTAGAACTGTATATCAGATCATAAAAATAATCTCATATTTCAGATCTTCATTTGATAGTAGATTGAGCAAATTTTACTTCATCAAGCAAATTCTTAATGACCAATTAATTGATCATCTCTGAGCCTGACCAATATGTAGGTCAACAAATATCCCACACCCACATGATGAAATAATATAATCTGCCTGCGAAATTATTTCATTTAATTATTTTTTCTTGTTGTTTCATACCAATTTAAAACTACTCCTTCAATTTAAAACAACTGAGTGGTTTAGCAAGTTATTAAGTAAAATTAATGATTGGTTATGTGACAAAGTTAGAAATAAAAAACAAAAATGTGCATGTGTGTGTGTGGCGGCTTTATGAGATGACAGGACCGTCACTGGCCCCATGTCAGTTTAAGTTTGAGATCCTCATATCTTTCTTAACCACTTTTGAGGGATCACTGCAGAAACTGTTTATGTAGGCATACAGTATATTCTATATTCTGTGTATTATGTTCTGTATAAAGAATATTGGCCAATATATCAACACTGGAAATTCTTTACTCCCTAATATCGGTATCGGGCAAAAAAACACCCAGATTCTGTCGGGCTCTACTTTTGTTTCTCTTGTTCACTTGCTCTATCTCGTTCACCAGAATCTCTCCGTCTCATCTTTTTTTAAGACAGATTGGAAAGTCAAACACTCTACTTTGTTTTTGACTTCAATAAACATTCCAAGAAATGTCCAGCCCTAATATTGATTTTAGTGTCGCCACTGCTTGCTTACTGTGAAGTAGTTTTAGCAGCCTGGAGGTTTGTGTTTGCCCAATCAGCCCCATTCAATAAGACAAACTCCTCCCTGACAGGTTCTGAGACACTGGAGAGAATAATCACCCAGGAGCTACATTTAAGCCACGTTTCCACCAATTTAACTTTCTCCAGTTACCAGATTCTCCATTAAGTTGTGGGGGCATTATTTGACCCTCCAAAAAGTCCCCACTCTGGAGGAACTACTTTACAAAAGTACAGGAACTTTGAGGTGGGGCTTACAGCGCTGAATATTCCTGATCGGTCCAGTACTCACAGACCTCACAACCTGTAGCCACAAACTAGTTTGTTTTTGTTCACCGTGCTTCAATACATCAAAAGACTTACAGAAGAACTCATAAGACAGATGGATTGATTATTAAAGTCCTCACATTATCAAGCATTTACTTTGTGGAAAACAAAATTACAAAATTAATTATGTTAAAACAGCTATCACTTTTTCGTACGTCAGCAGACTAATTTACCAAATCTCCATGGGTCTTTAGAGAACAACAGGCTGACAAACCTTTTAGTTCAAGGCACTTTGGGTGGAAACGCATAGCATAAGGTGTCTACAAAAATACACCTGCAAGTTAAGCAAGCTGAACATTTGCACAAAAGAATGACAAGTAAAAATAGGAGTTTTTTGAATACATCAGCTGGCAAATTTGCCTATATCTCCACGGTCCTTTAGACAACAATGGGCTGAAGGAACCTTTTAAAAAGTAGTTCCTGAGACTAAAAGTTCCATTACTTTTGGTGGAAAAACAGGTTGAGACTCTTGTTTGTAAAACAAAGTTACAGTGGAAAAGTTCAAGCAGTAGAAAACTGACTATCGACTTCACAAAACTATGTTAAAAAAAAGAGCCCTATATAATTATATTTGCTGGAAGGCTTTTAATATATAAACAGGCTACAACAGATGTTGAGTTTCCATTAAGTACGTGTTAAAATCATTCTCTTATTTAATTTTTCTAAGAAGCAAACACCTAGTAATTAAGATAGGAATGATAAACCCTGTTGTATGCATACTGTGTTGACTGCATGCACCTGATTCTTATTCTTGACTACAATCTAATTTACTCTGTTCATATTACACTGTGACATTAATCCGGATTATAAGAGCACAGCGCACATCTTAACTGTCGGAGGAACTAGTGATGGTTAATGATATATGATACCTCAACAAACGATGAGGTCAGTTAAGCAATGCACAACCGTGCTCCAACAGTTTTATCTCAACTTTTCCACAGAGATTTTCATGTCAGTAAGGTGTCAGTTTTATCTGCTCTGTAAACTAATTATTTCCACATTTCACTCCTGGCACCTGTTCCGTCCTCCAGTTAAGGTAGACTGGGAGTCAGTTCAAGATGCGCTGTGATGTTAGATGCTGCTGCCACATGTCAGCTGTTTTGACTCGGCTGAGCATTGTGCTGACTGCTGCGGCCCGCTGTCAAGACCTAGACAGTGGATCTGTTTATTACATGGCTGCTTCCTTTAACTCACTCGAGGATCTCGGATATGAGAACCACAGAGGGGCCAGACAATCCAGGTTTTCACTCCAGTCGAGGACTGCACTCAGAGATTTCACTGATTAGCGGCTACAGAGGAAGGAAATAATCAGTGAAAACACTTGTGTGATTTTTGGCTGAGATCTGCACACTTTTAGGCCATTCCATCTACACATTAGTTGATACAGTAACTACACCAAATATACCAGATAAACACCCTGTAGAGGTGACGTCATGATACTTGAGCAGCCTGTATTTAAGTGGTTATTATTAAGAATGTATTTAAAGCACAATGACTTTCTTCTTGTTTTTTCTTTCTTTACTTTTACTATACATCAAATGCATAACATTTGCTGACTGTTTGTGGTTGCCGCAACACTATGTTTGCACTATAATTAATGAAACTGACAACACCAGGCAATCTATTGGACCAATTCCATACCTTTTAGACCCCAAATATGTAAAAATAGGACCCAGGTTAAAAAAATAAAAACACATGTATTACCGTTTAGCTTACCCATATTACCCAAAAGTTGAAGTTTTACACCACTGTGAAGGGGTGTTCCATGGCTTTCATAGTTATATGTTTACTGTAGCCGAAGCATCAATGAAATTTAACTCTTTTTTGTTTTTTTAAAAGGATTTTGGCGGGAGATATTTAGCCTTTAATCGACAGGCCAGCTTTAGACAGAAAGGAAAGAGTGGGAGGAAGACACACAGCAAAGGGCTGGAATCGCACACTTGCTCTGCCGCTGAGCTACGGGACACCCCAAAATTAATCGAAATATAAACGAAATTGCAGTATGGCCGAGTGCAAAATCCAAATTGCAGGAGCTTCCATTTTTTGTAGATAAAATGTGTCACAAAACAGCATTATAATCAAGTACTGTAGGGCTGCAGAGATGTCTTGATCTCAACAAAATATGTTTGTTTTGCTCAGACCCCAAAAAATGTCACATCATCATGATTTTAATAGTTAGAAGTTAGAATGATTTCTTTCCTGTCAGTGGTTTGAATTTAAATTCCTAATGAGTATTATAGCAGTGCAGGAAATGGAAAGATTTCTTTCCTTTCAGTGGTTTGAATTTAAATTCCTAATGAGTATTATAGCAGTGCAGGAAAGCTTGCATAAAGTACCTTGCATAAAACACATAGCAGAACTTCCATAATAAATGGGCACATCAGCACTTCCTTATTATACTACTAATTATACATTGATAAGAAGGTATATTTTTCAAATGCTTCACAATTTAGGAGGTACATTTAAACCACCAGCACATTATCTATTTAGTTGCTGAGGGATGTGCTGGCCGTGAACGAATCACATTCTAACCTCTTATGTGGTTACAGTCAACCAAACCAAAAAGCCCTTTGACAGGCAGTCAGGCAGAGAGTCAGAAAGACAGAGTCAATAAAATCATATGAAACCTCTCACGCCTGCACACATCACTGGACAAATTACACTTGTGAACACACTAACACCAGTCCACACTTTCATCCACACTACAGGACATGATGTGGCAATTACGCCTGCAGATCATTGCTTTGGCATTCCAATCTATTAGTGTCTGATATTGCTGCACAAAACAAGTCAAAAAATATTCATTTGCATTAAATGACTCTCAACAATTCTAATTTGCATATTTATTGTCCTCACTGGATTGTGAAGCCATGACCTCGTGTGATATTATGATTGAAATGTTAAAATAATGGCAGCACATTTTTATTAGCTTGGCAGGTCGACGCCATCAAAAACAGCCAGATAAATACATGTAAGAGCAACAAACGAAACACTGGCCCAGTAAATGCAGCGATAAAGTGACAGACCAAAGACTGCCCCATTAAAAAATAAACACTGATCGAGTAAATACTGGGCCATTAACTACAAACAGACTGGCCCATTAAGTGCTAAGATAGAGTGACAAATTAAGACTTTTCCAATACATAATTACGACTGTACGACTGATGACCGGCTCATTAAATATTAAGCGTAACTGACTGAAATTTGGTCCCATAGGTTTTGATAGAAAAATTACATAAATAAAACACTGGCCTATTAAATTCTGACAGATAAACCAATTTTAGAGCTGTTATATTAAAGAGTTCCAGTTTCAGCCCAGAGTAGGGACCATAACTATTTTTCTGGTACTCAACAAAATGTGACAGTGAAGCTAACAGAGTTGGTGCATGATGCGAGCAGGTATAGGCTCACTTATTTTTCAGTCAGCACTGAGTATTTGACTACTTCGAAATCCCCCCTGATGATGATGGTAAGAATATCAAGGCAAGTCAATCTAAACTATCCTCTGACTGAAACACCATATTTAACTCATCTTGAACACATCTTATATACGTGCAGTAGGCCTGTGTAGGACCAGAAACATCCGGCCCTTAACATATGTTTTTATTTTATAATGGTGGCACACTTTGGCTGACAATATCTGTTCCAAAATGCAAATCACCTGCTCCAAGAGAAAGTTTACAAAAGATACTACTGGCCCATAGAATATGGAATATGTAGTTGTCTCAGCCTATAGTCTGTGGGCCAGTACTGACTGCAAAATCTACACCTCTTCTGTGGCCATAATGTTAATTTTATAATGATCATTACTACCTGAATTCAAGTGACAACATGCAGTTATTACTAGCCCATTTTTGGGTGAACTGAATATGTAAGAGTATTCTTACACACCACTGTTTATGACATAAGGTGTGTATCCTTGTGTGGATAGGCAGCACTACACAACTAGTATTAAGTATGGAAAACCATCAAGTACCACAAGCTGTCAGTGAATGTTTGGTCAATTTTAACAGCTCACACTGAGACCAGAAACTTCCTGGAGTCTTTGCTGGTTGCCAGAGAACTGGTCCTGGCCAAGAAAAAGTGTGGGACAAGGTGTGTCACAACTTTCAATACTCAGTTTAAATTCTTTTTTTTTTGTTTACCCCCCGAAAAATCATTGTGATATCAGAACCGAAACTCAGGTATCATATTGGCTTTACAATGATTCATTTCAAACAATACCAAGCCTTTGTCATGGGTTACCTTGTGTAAACTCTTTCTGAAAAGCAGCTGTTAGTGTTTGATGGTTGAGTGCTTACTCAGCCAGTATGTCTGAGACAGACCAACTAAACAATGGCACATTAAATATTCAGACCTACTGACTAAACACTAGCCCATTTAAAGGCTAAGGCGGACCAACTGACTAAACACTGGCCCATCAAACACTGAGGCAGACAGACGGACCCGACAGCACAGCATCTGTTCAACATTTTCATTCTAGCTGAGGGGGGAGGCACTCGCCACTTGACCCTCGGAGTGCCATCCCTATCACTCCGACAGCTGAAAGAGCAGCATGAAGCGGGCCACATGCTGCTCGCGAGATTTCGAATGTGGTGCCTCAATATCAGGGACCGCCTGATTGCAAAAAAAAAAAAAAAGGTGGGGGGAACAAAACCAGAATATGGCTGCAGGATGCTGAGATCTGAGGTGTGCAATTGTATCAGCTGCAGGATGCTTTTGATCTACCTGGTAAAAAATAGTGTTCAACAGATTTAAGCTGACTCTGACTCTCTCTCTTACAACTATAACCATTTATGACGTTGATATCTGGGTTCTCGACCATTTTTAGTGCTGTTATCTGGGTTCTTAACCATTTATAGCATTGATATCTCAGTTCTTTATGATTTTAGCATTGATATCAGGGCTCTTTACAATTATTACTGTTGAAATCTGGGTTCTTAACCCCTTTTAGCATTGATATGTGGGTTTGTGACCATTTTAAGTGGTGATATCTGGGTTCTTAACCACTTTAAGCATTGATATGTGGGTACTTTATGCCTTTTAGCATTGACATCTAGGTTCTTGATGATTTTCAGTGTTTATATCTGGGTTCTTGATGACTTTTTGCATCGATATCTGGGTTCTTTAGAATTTTTAACATTTATATCTGGGTTCTTGATGATTTTCAGTGTTGATATCTGGGTCCTAGATGATTTTTAGCATTGATATCTGGGTTCTTAACCATTTTTAGTCATGACACCTGAGTTCTTGACAGTTTATAGCATTAATATGTATATGTTTTTTATTATTAGCATTGATATCTAAAACTACAAAAATCTGCATACCAAGACTGCATTCAGTGATACTGTTTTGGTAAAAGCATTAATGCTGATGTATACGACTGTGGTTCATATTCATGCCAGCAATGCAACTTATCACTTTTGATGTAGCTGTCATGATTAGAATAATACAAGGAGAAATGTTCAGAGGAGATGAAGAGGGGAAAAAAGGGGTGGAAAAGAGACACAGAGAGTCATGGAGAGGGGAAAGATAAAAGGAGGAAGAATGAAAAACAAAGAGGGAGAGGACTAGTGAGAGATAAGTAACTTGGAAAAAAAAATGCATGTCGGTGAAGAAGATGAAGCGAGACAGACACAGTGAAGATTGATGTGACAGCCTAGTTTAGATTTGGGAACTGAGATCCATTTCCATAATAGAACCGGTTTCAACAGTTCTCCTTGTTATTTTATGCTTAGACACCGACTATACCAGGACGGAAAACCATTCACAGGCTGCGGAAAGCTCCCGTCAAAATGTACACTTCCGAAAGCCAGAAAGCTGTTGAAAGCCTTGTGATTTTGTCAAGTCCACTGAGCAATGTGGGGCTTTAAGGGCAACAGCAGAATGATAACTTGTGAGGGTAGAAGGTAATTTAGGTCAGGCCTTCAGGGGAAACGGATGCAAAAAGAGAGTTCATTTCAGCAGCCCAAGAGAGATCAATGCAAAGGGCTTACTGACAGAGGAACCGCAAAATAAACTGTAACTCAGGGTGGACTGAGTGCCGTCCCCGAGGTGGAGTCTGTAATCCATAATCTGACACCAACTCACACAATGGACTTGCACAGGACAAACACTGCAGACTGTTGTAGGTTTGATCAAAATGAAAGTGTGTGTGTGTGGATGTGAATGTTCTACCATAATTATGATAACCGACACTTATCTCAGAGCTTTTGTGTTCATCTTGGCCAGTCCCTCACAGCAATGGAGTATATCATTTGACGACTGATCATGTCAGTATGCTTCAACCAAAGTGCTTTTTGGATTGCTAAATACCATCTGAAACCTTGTTCCCACACACCTCTCTAACGTCAGGACTGGGAGGGCTGACTCCATCATTTTTTGTAACTTTCAGCAAAATGACAATGTAAAGCATGCTCACTTCACTGCTTAACGCATTTACAACCCAAGTGTGAATCAATCGCAACGTTGTGAAGCCTGGAGTTTGACATTATTATTGCCATCTTGTTCTTTTTTGCAAACAGAGCATGCACAGTACTGACAGGAGCATCATTATCACCCACAAGGGGTGACATACTTGGGCAGGGCTTGGTTTTTGCTCGTCCATTCGACAGGAGAAAGTGGCGGCCTGCATGGCCACAAAGTTTGTCAGACTAATATATGTTTCTGTTGATATGTTAGACAAGAAACATGCAACGCTGTACCAGAATATTGAATCATATTTGATCAGCAAACTCAGTTTGACAGTTGACTTTTATGAAGTTCAGTTGGAAACGAGACAACAGTGGCAGCTTTCTTGTATTACTGCTTAACAGTACACTAAAACATGCTTATAAAAACATAGTGGGCAAGCCCTGTTGCACAGGATGGACTCACCTGCTTTGACATCAATTTTTCTCTAAATAGGACTATAATTTACAAAATAAACTTTAGGCTGTATAGAATAAAACTTGAAATTAGCAATTGAGACCATAAACACATTAAAACACTTCTGCACTGCCTTCACTTTTTAGACCCAGAAGCTTTGTCCACCATTTCATATACAGTCTATGGTACAACCAAGTGCATTACCAGGCCTTTGAGGAATGACTGTCACACACCTCATCCCTCTGTATGACAGCAGGCTTTCACTCCACTTTTAAGTGTGGCCACAACTATAAACACATTTGCCTTCAGACGTGCAAACACATGTTCTTTTCCTTTTCAAATATAACTCGACCTTGAGGTGACAGTTTGAGTTTGGTTTAGATATACCGAAACACAAAAAATGCTTTCCTACGCTTGTCACCTCACATCTTTTACACCAAGGTGCAGAGGAATGGCTCTCCAACATATGGTTGACACTTTTTAGAGATGCTTGATGCACTTTTTTTTTTTTTAGCTCCAATCCAACTCCATTACCTGAATTTGGATGTCTGCAGATTTGGATACATTTCTTGTAAATGTACATTCAGCCCTCATGATTTCTCTGTGTGACTTTCAGACTAACGGACAGGTAGCATAAATATGACTGCAGGCTCCAAGCAGTTTGTCTGCCCCGTCTTATACATCCATCTGTCTTTCACCTCCTTTTTTCCTCTCGCTCTCTGTATCTTGCTGATCTTCAGACACATATAACAGAAGTCCAAGGAATTGCAGAAAAGCCTCAGACGGCTGTCATAAAAACCTCAGACTATGGAATCCAGAAGTATAAGTGGATCAGTGACGTCAGTCCAATATCCGGTAAGTGAATCACATCAGTATTAGCACCACACACTGATATTGGATCAGATCTGTCCTACCTCTAAGGTTTTTGCAGTCCAATATTGCCCCTTTTCCATTGATTACATGCTTGTCCAACCCTCACCAGTCTGGAAGTGATGTTGGTTGAATACTCAGTATGAAAGGTATGGGACAAGAAAAGGGACCAAGAAGGCAGAAGGAATGTTTTCAGAGGAAGGGTTCAAGTAGGGTTAGTCAAAATGCAGTTATGATAAAATTAGGCTATGCCTCCTGGGACTGAAGTGCGGGAACCTATTTGAGGCACATTCTTGCAAAATGAAAACTATTTTGACCATTCGTCACCTCTAAAGGCTCCCTGTGGAGTTTAAGACCTCTCGTAGCGCTATGAAGCAGACTTCTATGAATGGATCCCTGTTGGTGTGTGACAATACACAGTCAAACTGTTCAACTGATCTACATGTGGCGGTAATATGCCAAGATATGCAGCAGTGTGCCAATAATGGAAGGGAAAGAGGACACTGAAAGCTCGAAAACATGGACGTGAACTATGGTTGATTTAAAATGCTTTAAAAATCAGCTTTGAATGTGTTTCATGAGGAAATAAATGCACTAGACACAATTATTGTGGCTTCAAGGAAACAGGTAATGCATAAGAAACACTTTATGTAAACATCATTTTTGTCTGCTTACAAGGAAAACTCCATAGGGCCCCTTTAAATGAGATGTCTAAGGACTCGGACTTGATTTTACAGATGTATTAAGTTAGGTTTGTGTCAACAGTTGAGGTTAGATATGTACAACCCCAATTCCAAAAGAGTTGAGATGAGAATGAATGATTTGCAAATCTTTGTTAACTTGTATTAAATTGAATCCAGTACAAAGATACAATATATTTAATGTTGAAACTGATCAACTTCATTGTTTTCTGTAAGTATACAGTCATTCTGAATTTGATGCTTGCAATACATTTGAAAAAAGCTGGGGCGGGGCAACAAAAAAATGCATGCATTATGAAGCACAAAGTACAACAACAGAGACCCCAGACTGTAAGAATAAGCAAGAATAAGAAAGATTTTCACTTTCAAAAACTTCAACAATGAGTGTCCTCAGTTCCAAAATGCTTACCGACTGTTTTGTTCAAAGAAAATGTGGTGTGACACAGTGGTGGACGTGGCCATGTCCCAACATTTTTGCAATAAATTCAGAATTTGCAACAGAAAAACAAAGTTTCTCAGTTTGAGCATTAAATATCTTGTCTCTGGACCGTTTCAAACTGAATATAGGTTGAAAATGAGTTTTTATTTACGTTTAACACAACATCCCAACTGGGGGAATGCAATGCATCATGGCAGCCCTCATTCTGAATGTGTGCTTGTGTGTATATTGTACAACTTAGAACAAACACTGCTTTGTTTACTTGAGGCAGTTTAAGCTCCGAGGTTGGTATTACAGACTGATGTGTTTGTCATTTTATCATTCCCTCTGTGTCATTACATCTGCTTTGATTTGTCACTCTATTATCCAGCCATGCAACACAGTTTTGGCATTCTCAGCTCTGTTTTCAGAGATACTTTATCACAAAGTAGAACTGAATACAGAGATTTGTCTTGGTCGTATTTGTAGTGACATGAACTTATTATTGATGCAGGGACACACTACACAATGACACAAGCAATAAATACAAAAATGATAAAAAACAAACAAAAAAGACAATTTGGTGTGTTTTATTTTAACCTTCACAAATCTCCAAGAGGCTGATTTTCACAAAAATATTGTTTCATTATTTTTACTTCCACTTATTCACACCTGAGATCTGTCCATGTCTCAAATTAGGACCACCAGGAAGGTACAACATAAAGGTTATCCATTATATTTAAAATGCTAAACATCAATTGTGCTGAAGAAAAACAATAATATATATCATATAATATAGTTTATACTACAGGCAATTTTTTTAATCCAATTTAAATCATATTGATAGAGGCATTCCAAGGACTTCAAACAAACACAATATAAAAAAAACACTGTTTCTGCTCAAGAACAAACAAAGTCATTTTTTCCAACATCACATATAACATGAACACAGCAGAAAAAAGTTGACTGCACAATTAATGAGCAAAAGTGAGAAACTGCTGAAGTGTCAAATAGGCTATCATTGAATTGTTGAGAACACTGTTAAGTCTCAGCTATTTAAACATGTGTTACAACAGTGTAGATGTCATTTACTGAAACTGCAATGGTGATCTATTAAAAGGGATAGTTTGGATGTTTTTTTAACAGTAGAGTATTATGAGATAGTTATCTATTGCCTAAGTATTAAACTCTGTAGGTGGAGGTCGACACACCCGGTCTGGAGAGGCTGCAGGAGAACCGGTGGAGGAAGCTAAGCAATGTCCTGATGTTGACAGGGTGAGCAGCAAAATTCGTCAGTCAGCTGTGAAAATATTGCACACTTGAACTGACGCTGTCCACAGCAGTGCAGTGGTTAGCTGGTACCCCTGCTGCTTTATGAAGCTGGGGGTGTACCAGCCACCATCTACTGTAGGTAATGCACTGACTATGAGGATAAGTACTTGATACAACCCCGAAGAGCCAGCCAAAATACTATTCAAAATAGCCTTTATAACCAGCCTAGCCAATTAGAGGTTATTAGAGGTCCTGGGGTGAGGGTTGGAAAAAAAAATAAGGCATCAAACAATCAGTCTTTGATGTGTCACACTCTTATAATTTCTACTATGCAACTGCACAAATGGCAAAAAACAGGGTTCACTTTGGAGGAAGATTTTTAAATTAACAAAATATGATAAAATCACAATGGTGCCAATAAACATGACACATATAACAAGACTGAACCTGAAAAGTGTAGTTTCTTTAGTTATTTTTTTGGGGGGGTGATTATTTTGCAAATTGCTCAGGAGTATTTTAGAAAATTGCCATAATTTTGCAGCTGCTGGGGATTAGATAACCAATGGCGGTGCAAAAGAAAGATTTCTCTTTAACAAATATAGTTATTATGTCTATTTTGTAATTGTTTGGTATGGTAAAAAGTATTTGTAGAATTGCTATTCTCAGAATCATATTTTAGTAAATGTAGCATTTTCCAACTGAGTCAGTGTTTGTAAATGCCGCAGCTCTCGTCACTCAATGAAAGACTAATCAGAGAGGAAAGCGAAATTAAGGGGGGATTGATTAAAACGGCGACTACGTGATGCTGAATAACATTTTCTACTGTGTTCCACAGTGCGTTCTTCATGCTGGCGAAAGTCCCACTTCATCTTAATTTATAATGAAAGCCTATGCCTTAAGAATGTAAAGCATTTCCATACTGCACACCAAGGTGCAGGGAAGGCTCTGTAGTGTGTCAGTTTAACTACACTGACATGAAACATTCAGGCTGCCATTCAAACATGACAAAGAGATACAACGGCACGAAGTAATGTGAGGAAGGTACAGCTGCCCCTTGTTCTTCTTTGACCTTCTGTATTTTCTGGGCAGATGTGTTTTTGAAATTGAAGCATTCACAAATTAAACTGGAATTATTTAAATAAATCTGGCTGATATTACTGGTACACATCTGTGTATAACAGGTACATTCGTATGGCTCTGCAAGATGGCCAAAACTGCACACCCAGCGATTAATTGATTGTGAAATTAATCATACGCTGCAGCCCTACAACGGACATGAATATAATCTAAAGACAAATTACTCCAAAATTCCTAATGGTCAGTGAACGGAGAGCCAGAGTTCTGTCTTCTGTACTAACTTGGCTTAATGCTTGTGTGATTCCTGATGGGACCTTAAGTGACCAAAGGATACAGTCTTCAGGATATAGGATTCGCTCCACTTGCTTTCGACAAGGAGAATGAGAGAAGACACCGACAAAAAGATAGTGACAATGTCCAATCTGGCCAGTCCATTATGGAGCAGCGCAGGGGAAAGTAATAGGGCCGGATAAGTCTTCAAATCTTAAGTCTTCGCTCAGAAAAGAAACTGCGAATGAAAAGACTTTGACCATGGCCTGGAGAGCTCAGCATATGAGTTTTTTTTATGATGAGGGCAACTAGAAAATTTGTGAAAAAAGGGCATCTGATTTGTTTTCTTCTGGTGCACTTAGTAGGCACGCAAGCATGTCGATTTGCCCTACGAGCACATGATGTCAACTGGATGGAAAAAAGGAGCCAGTTAGGGGGAGTAATGGAATTAAATATTCTTCTAAATCCCATTTGGTGACATCTGGTGCCATTCCAGTGCTTAGAATAGTTTCCAAAGTCTAAGTGAAGTGAATTAATAATTAATGCTTTTCTTTGTGTGATTTCTTTGTGCTTCTTTGGCGAAAGCTGACTTGTAATGATCTGGCTAGAACGGTTCATTGCATTTCAGACTATGACCCAGTAACTTCAAGGAGGAGAAAAGAAAGAATAAAGTTTGCATAATTGCATTTAAAGATGCACTTCATAAAAATGAACAGTGAAAAAATAGTAGAGTTGAGTTGAGTCACAAATAAAATGATCTTCAACAAGCAGCACTAGAATGTGTTGTCCAATTTAGACACCAACATAAAGGTGCTGTTTAAGGTTCATAAATCTGTCGCAGAGGAGTACACAACTTCTTTATCACACAGAAGGCTTTTTGGCAGAGTATCACTCACAGATAGCCAACAATGTTGAGGCAAAATTCACACGCAAGTCTGACTAGAGCCAGAGCCTTCGGTGAAGAGCTGCACTTTTAAAAGGATTAGTTAAATTGTAGAACATCTATCCCTTTAGCTTGGTTTGTTTAGTCAAGTGAAAACAATCACATTTTACCAAATAACTACAGAGAGACATCTGAAACGGCACCTTTTCTCCTTAACTAGAAGAAACAAAGTGCGGCAAAAGTGCATGGGGTAATTCTTCAGAGAGAGTAGCCAACATCTGTCAGTCAGTCCAGCAGGATGGACTGATGCCTAGATTCAGCTCTGTCATCATGTCTCTGAAGTGGAGTAAACACCAAAAAGGCGACATGTCAGGTCAAAATATGCAAGATGAAAAGACGAACGGAGGACCCACTCAAAAAGGTGCTGGATGAGGCAAAAATAGTGGAAACTGAGTGTATTTATTAATTTATGAAACATTTTGGAATCTAAATTCTCTAATTCCATTATGCAAATTAAATTTCTGAATAAACTGACAGACCTGACATTATGGCCAGTGCAGTCAGTATATTGCATTTTGTGTATATTGATCATATGCTCACTCATATCTAAACTTGCAATAATTAATATTATTTATACTGATATTGAATACAATGACCCTCTTATGTCAAATGGTTGCTCACAGAGTTGAATTCACACCCAACTCTATTGTACTGATGAGCCTTTTTAGCCTCTTTCAGCTCATTGTTTTTGATTTCACCCATCTAGGTGAGCTATGCCTACCAAAAACTAAAACTCGGGAGAGTGAATATTGGATTTACCAGTAACAGTTTTCCTTAGTAGACCAAAAACACAGCTGCAAATAAATGGTGTTTATTTGTATGTAGTGGTAAAATGTGCCCTATACTGATTGAATATCATAATCTGGTAATACAGCATGTGGTAACGGTTTATCAGTCAGTTTGCTGTAACATTTTCTTTTCCCCTTGTGCTCCAAATCTAATTAAAGGTGCAATAAGCCATTCTGGAAAAAGATAGTTGATTGTTAAGCCTCATTTCCAGGTTGTCAAATACCGACACTTTGGATTGGTGGATAAGGTATTTAATGACCTGGCCAATGTTTAGACTGGGAAGGAATTTATTAAAAGGCATTATGTGTATTTTTTTTGCAAAATGGAAGTTATAACATGTATGATTCCAACAAATGATCTCCATTGAGAAACATGATGTCTTCACACTTTGAGACATCTTGTAACAGAGGAGTGCAGAGCACAGGGGAGGGTTGCATCAGGAAGGGCATCCGGCGTAAAAAGCGTATGCTAAATAAAATATGCTGATCCACACTGGGGTCTGCCAGAGAGCAGATGCACCGCTGTGTCAACCCCTAATGCAGGGGTCAGCAACCTGCGGCTCTGGAACCACATACGGCACTTTTTACTCCCTGTGGTGCTGACAAAAAATTATACAGAAAGGAATAACTGCTCCTTTTTATTAACATTTTAACTTTCATTCATAATTATTGTAGGCTGAAAGTATTTTTGTATAAATATGTAGCCTACACCAAATAAAATGCATCAATATTTTGTCAACTGAAATGTGCACCACAGCCTCCGTCTCAGGCTTGGCGACTTTTTCTCTGAATATACTGCTGGCAAGTCTTGAGTCTCTCTAGGCTAGCAAGGCAAGTCTCTAAGAAAAATAGAGAATCTTATAGTTGCAGCTCCAGACAGATTTTTTTTTTTTTTTTGAGAATAAAGGTTGCTCACCCCTGCCCTGAAGGGGGCAGCTGAAAGACAAATAAGAAAACGACAGCAGACTGATAAGAAACTTTATCACCTGAAGCTCAATATCAGCAAAACCAATGACTTTGTGGTAGACTACGATGTTTCAAATATGGATGTTGCCCCAAAGAAGCAACAAATTCTAAACTGTGAATGCTTCACACATATCTTCAACCCAGCAGCACAGATGATCTATACAATGGCGGGCACCCGAAAAGTACTGTCAGCAATACAGTATCTTCTGTTGGCATTGAATAATGGTCAGGAAAGCGCTGTTGCAGAACATTTCGATGTCACTGTGATGTTGACCTTCGACCTTTGGATATTTATCTTTATCTTTTGACTGAACTTTCTTTTTTTTAAGCGTATGAATTAAGACAAAACAAAAAGTGTTTGGTGAGGTCACAGTGATCTTGACCACTAAAATCTAATCAGTTCATACTTGAGTCCAAGTCAACGTTTGTGCCGAATATGAAGACATTCCCTCTAGGGATTCCTCAGACATTTTGTTAATGAGAATGGGACAAACATATGAAAAGGTATCCGATAATAAATACTTTTGCCCATGGCCGTCATCAGCACAGAGGTATAATCTGTTGAAATATTTTTTGCTGCTCTTTTTGCAGGTGTATCAACGCCCTTTATGAAAATAGAAACGAGGGAAACATAATATAACAATCACATGGAGAAAGCATTAAGTGTAGAGGACTGACTCAGAACAACAGTTAAGCACTTCATCCTACACAAGTTCAACAAAACAACACAGGAAAACATATCCGTTGCACAATGACGATGCTTTGCCAAACTAAATGTAATTACATAAGAAGAAAAACAAAATAAGAGTCTTGTTTTAACATCTTCCCTCTTATTTAGAGTGTCTGAGAGGAGTAGGTTCAAGGAGAATGTCAATACTGTTGCGGGATGGAAAGATTTATTATCCTTCCAACTGTCTCTGGAATAGAAGGGAGGAAAAAAAACGCTTTGGGAACAACTGCCGCAATGAAATGGGGTCATAATTTAATTTTCCTCAACTGACAAGCTCTTAGTGGCTCTCTGAACAGCTCTCCTTCCCAACATGCATGTGATTGAAATGGCCGATGAGGACTCAGTGTCACCATCTATTCCATTTTGAACTTGCAGTTTTTTTTTTTCTGCTGAACTCAAATAAAAACCAAAGTTAATTGCATCCTCATCAAAATCCAGACAGCCACATTTGGCACAGTCACGGCAGGAGTCCATTTGCTGCTTCATCTCTGTCAAGTGAGACAAATATTTACTGAGCCCTACACTTCCAGTTACAGGCCACATTGAGGGGGATAAACTAAAAGATCAAGTCTCTACACAGTGAGCCTAGAGATGTCACTAACTGAATTCACAGAGAAGATGAATGATAAATAGTTCAGTGGAACATGGCATGCTTTTCTACTGAATGACAGACCAGCACAAGGGAAACCTTTGTCATTCCCCTGCACCCTGCCATCTAATGCTTGCTGTATTTAATAAATGGCAGAATGAACCTCATCTTTACAGTTTGCTGCATCTCTGTGCACGTTTATCTATGAGGTGCCAGGCAGGATGAAAACAGCATCAAATCATCGGCAGGAGAGATGCAAACAAGCTGCCAGATATCATCAGGAGGAAGTGTAAAGTGCATCAGAAAGGGCACGGGTGGTGGAGCTCCACTGTTAATCCATTCAGAAAAAAAAAAAAAAGACAGACGTTTAGCTCTGTCGCTGCAAGCTTTTAATGCAAAGCTTGTGTAATAAATCTGACCCTTATTTACTCATTTACACAGCCGTTTCTGTCTGAGAGCCAGAGCTAAATATTGCATGATCAGAAATGAATCCTTCATACATATAGAAAAGGACAAAAATACTGCAAAAACACTATGCTATTATGAGATCAAGAGTCTGGCAGTGTTGATGCTTTACAGACTTGGAAGTCATTCATGCATCTTTGTGTCATCAGTAGGGGAGGGAATTACTCTCAGTACTTGCTGAGCACCAACAAAAATGGATGCATAGCACAGGGAACAGAAAACTGACAATTATTGAATGTTGGCATGGAATGCTGCAGGGCTGTATCCGGCTCACAATTTTGTCAGTCAAATCGGATTTGGCTGTTCAATATGAATATTCGATTTGTTCCTTCTTTTCACGTAGGCTATCAAGCAACACTTAATTGAACTGCCAGATTTTTGAACAGGGTTCAGTGGGAAGTTCAGGGTGACAGCGACGTTCACGTAATATAGCAACCAAGCCAAGTTAAAGCCTGGATTATACTGGGCCGCCCTGGTAGTTCAAGTGGTGGACGCCCCATGCACTGCAGCTGAGCCCTCTGGTGCAGCTGTGCAGTCCAGCCTGCAGCCCTTTGTTGCATGTAATCGCCCCACTCTCTGCCCCCCTTTCCTATCATAATGTCCTCCATCTTATCAACATAAAAGGTCCCAAAAAATATATTTGAAAATACCTGGATTATACGCCTAAACAGACGCCCTCTGAGTTAATACTACAATAAGCTAAACTACACTTAATGATGGATCAGAAATGTGCAAACACTAAAGTTGGGACTGAGAAATTATCAGCCTATTTTGGCCTATCCAACTACACTGGTCTATATAGGTATCAGTGTATATTAAGCGATAAATATGAGCTATACTGATAAAAACATTCAATTAAAATTCTTAGGCAAATGCTCAATAAAAGCCAAAGCATATTTGTGAATATAAAATCATCCATTTCTCTTCACTATAACTGAGACTTTTTTACCCTCAGGTGTGCATAAATAACAGGTTATATGAAGCTCTTTTTAAAAAACAAAACTGTGAAACTATCTTTTATCTTATCCGTGTCAGCAATGAAAAGCAGGTAATTACTGGCCTATTGTGTATCTTTAACAACATATTTGCCAACATTTCAAACAGAGGCCAGAGGCTGTATTGCATTAAGTTGCTGTGCCCTGTAAATTCACGACTTCTATGCAGGAGTCAGAAGATAACGTTATCTCAGAGCCTGGCCGGGCCCCTTCCTCTGGGCAGCTGCCTCGGTCTCACTCACCACTATGCATCCATGGTGTCCACAGCCATCTGTGTACGCGACCATTTGGGAGCTTCCTATATCATTCACAGACATCTTCAACAAGCGGACAGGATGACTCGACATAATAGATTGATTTTACTCTTGACAAAAAGCGAGAAGCCCTCTCTCTGCAGATACTTCAAGTACACTGCACACTGACTGACAAATATGCTTTAAAAAAAAAAAAAGAAAAAGAAAAAGAAAACGCGACTGCTCTTTCAGGGAGCAGCCCTGGAATGCTTGCTCAGATTCTTTGTCTACTTGACTTCTGACCATGTCTTTGGTCAGATATTTCCTTATTTAAATAAAAATTTTGGCAATTTCAGAATGTTTTTTTTATCCTTAATATGATTTTTTCTTAAAAAGAAGCTTGTAGAATAACACTGTTTATACTGAAATCAACATATCAAAAAAATTCAAACAGTAACCGGCTCTCTGTAGCCATTATATGTGCACACTTTTAACTCCAGTTGAAAACTTGCCTGTGCAGCATGATTTTTGAACCCTAGAAGCAATGTGTGTTGGATGTTATTCATTATTTAATGTTTAAATCAAAGCTCCAGGTGAACACATCAACTCTTGTCATATTCAATGCAGTATTAATTACAGAGCCAAACATTGAAAGCTTTTGGCATCAGGTTGACAAGAAAATTCCTCCTTTTTGTTACATTTACTTTAACTTTACATGCTCAGAAAAACAAGTTGCTCCAATATAATGACATATATATAATTGTATATATCGCAGAAGTGTTGGATGGGGTTCAGATCAGGGCTCTATGCAGGCCAGTCAAGTTCTCCCACCTCAAACTAGGAAAGCCAAACCACTTGGCCACTTGGGGGCAGCAAAAACAAACTGTAAACATAACACTGACATATTATCACCTTTTGACTTCACATAGCAAACTGGTTAGCAAACAATTCACTATTTACACATGCAGCTGCTACAGAGCAATATTAGCACTCATTTGAAGTCATGGGGGTTATTTTTACACCTGGTGTAAACAGTACAATATTAACTCTCTTTTTACCTCTGTTTTGGTCTTGTTTAACAGCTGAGGAAAGTATCTGGCTCTACTACATACACACACATCACACAGTGGACCAAAACAGCGTCTCACAGCTCTACATACTGCATTAATAACGGTGTGGTCATCTGTGGCTTTGTCAGTTCAAGTGATCCCTTTCACATATAATTTGGCATGTGATCCATTATTAATGTAAAAATATTAACTAAATTATCATTGTGTGCTCTGTCATGAAGATTTGCCTTAATTGGAACTAAAGGTCTGTCTGTTTGTTCTGGGAAAAGGATCCTCTGTGTCTCTTCCTTCCTTTCCTTTTGCTCTTAAAAGTATTTTTTGGGGGAGTTTTTCTTACCTGGATTGAGAGTCTAAAGACAGAAGGAGATTGTTAAGCCCTCAGAGGAAAATTGTTACTTGTGATTTTGTGCTATGTAAACAATATTTGACTCAACTTGTCTTAGGGGGCCAAACCAAGAAAGTTCAAAACTTCACAAACATACAGTATGTGGACTTGCAGAATAAAAGTGTTGTGTTTTATATTGACAACAGAACTGTTTGAAGGTCTGTATCATCCTCACATCATGGCAGAACTCAGGACAACTCACATTTTCAAAAACACGTGTCCTACAGTCAGTCTACACAGTATCTTCAAAAGAATTTGTACTTCAATGACAAGCTCACAGCTGGAAAGTTCAGCTTAAAGACAGTCTGTTTGAAATGAGCAATTCAGCAACTTTTCTATGCTGTAACCAAGCCAAACCCAAGGAAAAAAATCTAATGCTTTAAAAAGATATTCATGTCTGAAGAACAATACCAAAGAGACTTTTCAATCCTTAATCCCTTTCTCACCCAAATGCACCACACTCCCGAATACTTTCTACCTACAAGCCTTTGAGTAAGGGTGAGCAAATAATTCACCAGACTGCTCTTAAACACAGCGTGGCTCAGATAAGATTAGCCAATATGGCTGTGAATGAGAGATAAGTGTAGACTAATTCCTCATGTCTTGGGGGCAGAGTTCCTGCAGAGTCCCACTGGTCTGACCCGCAGCTGAGACTCACTGAAATGCTACTAGCTACAATGGATCAAAGACACCAGCTGATGACTCGCTGTACTTGGCAGACAGTTTGTACAACATGGAGAAGACGTGTGAAGGCATTTGTCCATGACGGTACCTCCTGATTCTCCTTACACAAGGAGTGAAATCTTTGCATGATCACAGCAATGCAGCCCAGAGACATGTTAGCACAACATGGTTCACTCTTAATCCTGAGGCGTGATGGTGGAGGTTTCTCCAGTCTGATTCTCATGCTACACACACTTCTATTGTGGCAGCGCGACGATAGGAAATCTTACTGAAGTCGACAACATGGGCGCCTGTCTTCAAACTGGCAAAGAGCACAATATAGCAAATATGGGACACCTGCTGTGTGACGAGCAGCTGAGAGCCAGGAGGAGGCTTTTCATCTGATTGGAAGCAGAACCAACCCGTGGCCATCAGTGGAGCTCCAGCCCTACATCTTTTCCAAAAAAAAAAAGACAAACAAGGGGAGCGATATCTGTTTTCATATCAAACACTCAACAGACTGAAAAAGGAGGAGGATTAAAAAGCTTTCTAAGCAAACGATGACAAGTGCAGTGACAGACCTCTTTTATTACTCAGGGCGCGCTAGCAAACTTGCATCATTTGCCAAGAGATAAGACAACAGTCCTTCTTTTCCCCCGACTTCAAGTAAACAGAGTTCTGGAGCTATGTTATCCTACATTCACTGCACAAAACTATTTACTTTGGAAGTCAGCTCACTCAATTATGGTAGAGGGCAAGATAAAAGACAATATTTCATTTCAAAACACATATTGACTAACATTTTTGTCTGTCAATACTTTTCATCAAAGGCTCAATGCAGTGCCGGGGACGGTGCCGCTGTTTGGATGCTGTGTTATTTTACCACGACAGCCGTCACAATCTTTTTCACTGTTCCTTTACTCTTTGAGGGGGGACCATTTCAACTAAGTGTCAAACTTGGCAAAACTGAGAGGAGATTTGTGCTACACATTCGGTTATGTTCCTCCACTCAGATCTATGCCACTGTCTTCTAATACCCAATAGTATGGGCACAGTGTAATTTGTCAAGGAATGAGCAGCTCTTGTAAAACTTTCTCTAACATGGGAAATGGGAATATGAAGCAGAGAACATTCATAAATATGCAATGGGTGTTCTTAGCACTGACATTGCCTCTGTTTTCCCATACAGATGTGATGTCATTTCATTTTTGATGTGGCTATATGAAGCAAGATGCCAATGACACCTTTGAAGTTACAGGAAAAAAAAAATCAAGTCCTGCTGGGGGGGATATTCAGTTCACAGTATCTGACACATATCAGTTTGGCTGGAGATGATTAAGTGAGTTTTCAGATAATCAAAGCAGACATCCTGCTTGAGCTTTAATCACATTAATCAAATTTCTAAGTATCCCACGCTAGTAGGCTACTAACAATTGACAGGTTAATTGAATCACTTCTCTCAATCATTTTCCTGACCTGCCAACTATTATGCACATCAAAGTCCTATGGTATGAAATATGTTGCAGCACAAAACAAAAGAAAAGTTTAAGTGCACTTGACAAAGCTCAGAAGTCAAATCAAGTCATTTTTATTTATAGCTTAGCATCCAAATTCACAGATTTGCCTAAAGTGCTTTCAGATCTGTTCCGCAAACAGTTGGACATGACAATGAACACAAACAGCTTCCAGCCTTGAAATGTCACGAACCAGCTCCTGACCAACCTGACCGATCCAACATCACATCTCAGTCAAACATCCATGTTTAGATCAAGGATGGACACATCTCAGTGACCTATAGACCCCTTTTCTGTTAGTAAACATGACTTGTTTTGTGCGCAGAGCTCAAGTGGAGGCAAAACAATTCCCTAAAGATGTTAGATAACACTATCAAGCAAGTTTTGTTGGCTTGTTTCTTTACAATTGTTGAAGAAAATACGAGGACTTCTGAATATGAAACACCCTGTAGACTCAAAATATTGTCACATCTAACTCGGATTTATGGATTTATTTCAACCAAACCAGAGTTTGTGATTGTTGTAAGACTGACAAAGATGGTTTTTGGTGAGTTTTATTTTGTTTGTCTGTCAAGTTTAAATGAATTGTGTGTTACAGAGTTAACACACCTTGATTTCGAGAAATAGGTGTGAGAATATTTCATTTTGTGACATTTAACGAGTTCGGTTTGTTCATTTTGTCGGGCTCATGCATATCTCATAGCTGTTGTCTTATTGTGTTGAACCATAGTTGTCCTCGGCTGGCAGTGGTAGCTAGTATGCAATTAAACTTCAGAAGGCGGGTACCCTGGTGGCTCATCTGGTAGAGTGTGCACTTCATGTGCTAAGGCTGAGTCTTTACCACTGCAGGTCAGTTCCAGCTCGAGCCCTTTTATGCATGTCATCTCCCCTCTCTCTCCCCACCGTAATGTCTATCTACAGCAGTCACTGTCCAGTGAAGGCAAAAGATGATGCTTCATGTTGGTGTACATGTCAACCAGCAACAGTCAACACAACAGCTGTGTGCGTGACTCACGAACATGTGCAGAAATTTCTATGCACACCTGTGTGTTCCTGTCGCTGATGAACACATCTGGACCAGGGCTGCACCTTTTGATACTCAATTAGTCATCGGTTATTGAAATGATTAATCAGATTATGAATCACACAATTTCTCAATGTCTCTTATTTAGCTATCAGTTTTTAAATTTAGCTTGAGATTTTTTAGGCATATTCTAACTAAGGAGAGAATAAAGATGAAGTTAAAATTGTCTTTTATTATAAAAGACTTAATAAACTTTGCTGCCGATTAGTTTGTCCATTGATGTCTACTCAAAATATTCCAAAGAACTAATTTTATTTCTGCTTAATTTGCTGCCTTATTATATCGTTGAGTCACACACCACTTTAATCAGCTCACCTCTCTTTTCTCTTCTGTTCTCTCCACACTCACACACCCCTCTGTTCCTGCACCTCTGGTCCTCTCTCTCTGTCTGTGCCTGGTCTGTTGACTTTCTTCATCAGCAGGAGGTTTTATTAAGTCGCCCAAAAAAGTAAAACTCGTTTTGATTTTTGTCAGCCAAGTTTGTGAGAGACAGAGCCACAAAGAGGGTCGTGTCTAGAAGGGACCCCCAGACCCACTGAATTATTTTGCATTTATTTAAACTTTAAATCTATTCTTTACAATACACGTTTGGATGTAAGGCTGGTGCCCAGTAAAAAAGGTATTTTATTTTCTCCATGTTTCATAACAAAGACAGAGCAGAGTGTGCTTTAGAGCCAGAGAGAAGCTCAGTCTGTTCCCTTTTAATCCCCCAGACTCTGCCTTTAGTTCACCTGGCATCTGGGGAGCAAAACTTGGGAGGTTCTTGAACTTGTTTTGCAGTGTTTTCATGGGCAAACTGTACATTTACTGCCAATGGACAGCTTGACTCCTAAACTTTAATCCCGCTGCTCTGATCACCAACAACAGTCTGCTCTAAATGCAGCCAGGAGCGCTCTTTTTTTTTTTTTTTTTTAATTCTATTGCTCATCCACACCCACAGCGCACACACACACTGCAGTGCTTACGCATTGTGTTGATGGAAAATAAATGAGGAAGTGTCACACACATCTAAGGAAACCTGTATATTACACAGACAGTTTGGCTGCATATTTACTGCCGGTTGTCGTCGGGCGTCACGTGAACATGATGTTGATGTGACGTTTGCGGTCTAGACAAAGGGAAACAGGCTGAAGGATGATCCGAGTTTCACTCAGTCACTTGTCTTTTGAAATCTGCATCACTGCAAACCAAACAGGTTATAGTTGTGGTGTTGGTCAAATCAAACACACAGTCTCATGGGTGGAAACTGCAACATGAATGTATGCCATCTCTGGTGCACGGTCCAAATGGCCGTGGTTTTTGTTCTATATTGTACTGAACATCCAACATGTAGCTGTAGGTTGAAGAGAAATATATTGCATTTGATCATTTTCACAAAACAAGATTTTATAAAGAAACAGAAGCCTGACTGACTGGTGAGACAATTGGTTACTTCCAGATTGCGTCACTGTCCATGTAAAGGGCCAAGCTGATCTGAATATTTATTTTTGACTATTGTTTCAAGATATGTTCAAAGCCTCACTGTAACATTGTTGCCTCAAGTGAAGACAATGCAATATTTCCATAAGATTGGAGCAGCTGTGAGCAAACCTGATTGAAGTACATGATGCAAATACAGCACAAGTGATTTTCTCAAAGAAAGGGATAAGAGAAGCAGGTCTGTGTACCTCAATAACAATGCTGTTTGTTTCATGTTCGATCAAAAAACTGTAACTGTACCTGCAAAATTTAGAAAACTTTTTTTTTGCAAAGTAGCATCAAACAATGCCAGTTTCTTGCCTGATAGACAGAACTGTCAACTTGTTACCCTTATATGTGTATTTTTAGTCTGACACTGCCCTCTCTCTGACAAATTTCATATTTTCCCCTAACGAATTACTAGAGACCAACGAATCCACCTGAATCAAATGTCAGCTTGACAATGGTGTCAGTAAGATAAGCGTTAGCACCGAATCCGACACAAACAATTTACAAAACGCACAGAAAGTTATTGATCTTATCCATTAAAAGCTGCATTGTTACAACAGACGTTAAAAAAGATTAGCTCACTAAAATTTTGGTCTCTTTTAGCTCATGAGCCTCCCAAAGAGTCCATATTAAAATCATAATAAAAAACATTTTCAGAAATACTATATTGCTCACATACACATATACAGATAAAGATCATGCACACTAATTAAGATTAACAGATTGTGAAATGTATTCATTTGTTTGGTCTATAAAGTGTTTCCCAAAGCTGAAGATGACTTTGTCAAATGTCTTGTCCAGAACCTAATGATATTCAGTTTACTGTCACAGAAGAGTAAAGATACCAGAAAATATTCTCACTGAATGAGCTGGAATCAGCAGTTTGCCTGCAGGCTGCACAGACACTGAACAGGAGCACAAGATGAGCGCAACATTAGACTTTGACACCGACAAGCGATGACGAGTTCAATATTGTAAGTTGATCAGCTGTTTCTAACTGTCACTTGTCTGTCAGTGTAAAGTTAAGCCCTTTATCCTGAAAACAAAAGCCCACTGCTATGAAAATACACAACCTGGAGTTTAAGTTCAGTGACTGCCTGCCAGACTGCGTTAATTAACATATTGCTCAGTTTAAACATTACAACCATCTATTCCTTCTACAAGATTATTAATGATTTCTTACAACTCATAAACAGACAGTAGTTCATTCGATGAACATTCAGCCTTAATCTAACTCTAACAAATGCGAAACGGGCAAACAAAAAAAGTTATTCTGGCCCGAAATAGAAATTTCAAAGGAGGATATGCTGCTGGCTGTTTCAACTTAGTCTAATTCCTTATGGTCATTTTATGATTCAATACAGTAATTAAACATTCCTCCTTTAAAAGTTCTTGTGTGCTGCATGGATAAACAGAACTGAAACTGATGCCCATTCACACTCACATGAACAACCAGCTGTATCAGAGTAAAACAGAACAGCAACCAATGGTAAGTATCAGAGGTCAAAGGTCAGAGCGGCTGTGCTTTCACATTTCTCCTGCAGCTTAAGCATCATCTCCTAAGAGGCGAGGAGTGTGGAGACGTGAGGAGCAGTCAGTGGAGGAGGTGATATGAGCCAGTGCGGGGAGAAAATGACTCGACGTACTATACCGCTCGAAAAGAGGATTTTCAGCCCCCACTGAAGATTGGAAGTGGATTCCAATGTTTCTACTGGAGTGAGAAGTTCATTTCATGATTGATGAGGCAGGAAGGAGAAGAGTCGACAGTAGGTGGATTGATGACCACAGCAGCATTGGCAGAATGAAGAACATTGCCCAGCATGTAGGAAGTGGACCATGGCCTGGAGCTATGAGAGTTGTGGATCCCTTTGAAGTCTGGCGCGCCAGAGCTAAGGTTCTGAATTTGATATCATTCAAGAAAGACAGTGGTGGGAGTATTATAGCAGGAGCGTGTGAGCTGGGAGAATTTGGGATAGCTGAAGATGAGAGGGCAGCAGCACTGAGGATGAGATGTAGGGGTTGCACGGGGTCGGCCAGCTTTGTGAGATGACCACAACAGCACAGATGATGGCTGATTAGAGGTGATTTTGCAAAACATTTGGGTTTCTATTAGATGATGTACGCTATGAATCATGCTGACCTCCTTCTTTTACATCCATCAGACGAGACCTTTCTCTTTATGTTACATGTGTCTCTGCATCTTTTTCAGCTGGTGCAAATGAGTGAAAGATGTTCAAAAGGACTATTCTGCTGAACTAAATCAATTCGACCCATTAAGTATAATTGTAAAACGTAATTAACCAGCCTGTAGGACTCACACAAAATGTCTGTTCCAGGTTGCAATCCATCAATTTTCTGCTTAAATTAAAGAGGGGAGATTTACATTGTGCAAAATTTACTTAAAACTCAAGAACTTGAAATAGCTTTCAAGACGGTTTTCTCCTAGAACAGCATTTTCATTCTCTTTCATGTGGAACAACCCTCCTCTGGGGTGGAAAATTGAAATTTTAACAGTAGCAAATCACTGTCTCTACCATCCCATTTTTTTTCCTCTTCCTCTCCTTGTCGACTGCAAGACAGTAAATTGACAAAGCCGGATGCGGTGCATAAACAACACCGCCAAACTAGCAGATTCTATAATGAAGAGACGCAGCTAAGCAAAGCTTTAACAGACGGTGAAATACATAACATTATACAAATCAAGATATCAATACTGAGCCGCTGTAGAAGACCCGTGGGGTCTATATTCCAAGACAACTTATTTAACTTGACAAATATGAGTGTGGTGATATTGACTCTGTTCCTCACACAGAAAACCCCAGTGTGAGTGAAAAATGAAGTTACAGTAGCTGGATTGACACCTGGGTAGGAAACGGCTAATAACTCTTGACCTCTAATTTCACAGGAGGTGTGTGTGTGTGTGTGTGTGTGTGTGTGTGTGTGTGTGTGTGTGTGTGTGTGTGTGTGTGTGTGTGTGTGTGTGTGTAAACTAGGGACAAACAGCAAAAGTGTGGAAGGAATTACTGTCAAGCAGTCGGTACAGATGGGAAGGATCTGCAGTCAGGCTTAAAGGACAGATGGTTTGTGTCAAGTCAAGAGGTTAATAAGTCTGCTTTAGTGCACACCCAAGCGGAGGCATGACAGTTAAAATCACATGTGAGCAGGGCTTTTTTTTTTTTTTTTTTTCTTTAACATGAAAGTGTGTCAACAACAAAACTGAGGACACCAATTTTTTGACATTTTATATTAATAATTCTGATGACATTTATTAATTAATAAATCCTCTGTCACCACCAACAGTGATGCAGGTTAAACTGGCATTGGTCAGCTCTTTAAAACACACTGTTGTTTTAACGTTGTCACGACACAACCTGTCTGCCTCATTTGTCTGTGTGGGTGCTTTCTAGTGGTGGGCGTGGCTGAGACTACTCAGCCAGAAGGGAAACACCCGGGCAGCTCTGGCACCTGGGTGCGGCGTGCCAGTGTTCTACTTTCAAACCCGCTGATTCCACCGACCATGATGCAGGTCTGTGCCATGGTTTTGATCCGTCCTGCTCACGGCTGCATGTCCCCACCAGCAGCGTTTCAGAAGTGTAACAACATAAAACATTCACACACCTCTGCATTCATACACCCACAGATCTCACTGACTGCACACACCACTGTCAGTTTCAGTTTTCCCATTTTGTTGCCTTTCTTTATAAATAACTTGGAAATCTAGCAGCCATTTGGAACACAGATCAGGGAAACAGAAGTTTAGATTAGTCTGATGTACGCATAATTCAAAACTAAGCCTAGGGGTATTTTGATATATCTACACGAGGATATGTATGTTTACAGGGTATGTGCATGGGCATATGTATGTTTATTTATTTATGTATTTATTCATGTTTTGCTTGCTCATTTGTTTTTGGGAACACCCATCTGTAAAATGCTGTTGTTAAAATCTGAGAAGGAAATAAAAACATAATTGAAGATAATAATAATACTAATAATAATAATAATAATTTGTTTATTGGCTTAGTTGTGTGTCACCCTCCTTTGTCAGTGCTGTGCAGCCCGCTTTCTGACAACAGCATAAACTTTACCTACAATTATGTAACTGTAGTAGCTGACTGTGGTGCAGTCACATTACTTAGTCCACTTCCAGGTTACATAAAATATCTATCATCCCATGCTGAAGGCATCAGGCACCATAGTAGACAAAAGGCGATGCCAATAGCAATATACAATATTTATTTAAAGGTGTGAAAATGACTGCATTCTCTATAGAGGTACTTTTTAAATGCCCATTTTTATTTCCATCAGGAGCCTGGAGACGATGCTGTGATCCACTGCATGTGTGCATGACAATTTTATCTCTCATACCAGATTGTTTTTGCACGCATTTATGACTGTATACTGAAGGACCTCTTCTGATTGTGGTGATTCATAATTTTTACATTTATGACTTATAAAGACTGCTGATTCTCCCACTCTTAACCAGCCACTGAGGGCCACAAGTCAACAACTGCTTGGCTAAAACAAGGCTCATCTGCTAGAAGTGTTACTACTGTAGTTACATGCAATGAAATTACAAAATAAATGTAATGCATTACAATTACTGGGAAACAATGTGATTAAATTACAGTTATATTAATATTCTTTCCGAGTTGTCTGGCTGAGATCTGCACTCTGATGAGTGACCTCTTCTACTTTAAATCTGGTTTTGTCTTGACAGTTTTCACAACAGGGATTGCTACATGACACATTTTTAGGAGAAGTTAGAGACTGGGGGACTTGAATATTTTACTGTAACAAAGTTACACAGAATCAAAACAGCCGCAGATAAATTTTACCCATTGGTGGTTCGAGTGTTAAACATTTACCTGACTCGATAAACGTGTCTAAGAAAAAGGTAAAACAGATGGAGAGCAAGAAACAGGCTGAGAGAATAATGTGCTGAGGGGACTGAAATTATATTCGTCACTTACACTATACACTGTCATTCTGTGTAACATTATGATTTAGCAGTGATGTGTATGTGACCGGAGCTGAAGATTCAAATCTCCTTACCGTCATTGTCATGCGGTTGACAAGTGAAGTTGACAGAGGCCATTAGGGCTTTCCTGCTGTTCTGTGTCTGATCTCAGAAGTTAGTTAAAAAGATGAGACTGGAGATATTCTACATTTTGTGACTGTCAACAAATCTCATGATAAAAACCAAAATCAGTGATGCATTAGCCCGTCTCTAAATCCTCTCTGACTCCCTGACTGTGGATTTCAGCCCCAAGCAGATTGGTTCCTACAATGTAAACCTTTAAAAATAGGTCTTGGATTTATTTTAGAATAAAATAAAATCTTTTCCTAAAACAACTGGCTGCAAATTTGGTGCACAATTGAGTTTTTACAGTAGCAGGAGGGTGTATGTGGGACTGACTCAATAAATCATAGTGGACACATTCATGGTAATGAAGGAATGTGTCACCCAGTGTAACAGCATGGCTCATTGGGGTGTTTTTAACTGTTTTCAGGCAACAATGGAGCGCTATAGCACAGGGGAATAAGCTTACAGAGGCAGTACTAGTTAGTGGGATCAATTCATTGTTCGATTTGGTCTGTTGACAATGAGATAGTAGAAAATATCACCAGACTTATCCCTTAAAAAACGAGCTTGCACCCACACGTCCCTGCTTCCTGCATAAATACATAAATCAGAAGAATCCTACAGAACATTAACAACATACCAGCTGCTGAGCCCACATGGAACAGATGTATCCAGCTTGTCATTTTGGTGGATTCTTGTGTTAAAATGAGTTCTGCATGAGACTTTTGAATATTACAATCAGTGGCAACTTTACAACACCGAGTGACTGCAAATGAGCAGCAGAATGATGGAGTATCGTCTGAATAATACTTTTTAGGCCTGAATTACTGACAAATAATTGTGGATGCTGAGGAACAGCAATGCAGATATTTCACTAATGTGGACTCCAATAAGTTGAATATATTAAAATCTTAAAGAAAGCAAGTAATACCTGACCTGCAATTGAGTAAGAGTGTATAATCGAAAGACAACTAAACATGTTATAGTCTTAAATAAATCCGTCACTGGCTTCAAGGAAACTGTGTTTTTGCAAGACATAGACTACTGCCAGTCATTGATTTGTTAATTTTTAACATGGGGGAGATAGCCCAATGGGAGCATAATGAGCGTGATCCCTCAGCAACTACATGTTTGTACTCGTCACTTTGATCATGAAGGTGACGCTACTCTGAGAGAATTGACAAGAATAAAGAATAGAATTGAGTATTTATAGTACATATTTTAGAGAATATTATAGATCCGAGATGAAACTGACAGAAAGGTGGGGCTGAGGGGGAAAAAAGTGCAAATGACCTGTCACTAAGCCTCTCCTCCAAGCAGCAACCGATTACCAGCAGTAACTAGGCACCACAGGCCTCTCAAGCTTTGCCTCTAGCAAAAACACACAAATGCAAACACATGCAGAACGGATTAAACTTTGTCTTTATCGTCTCTAATGTAAGCTGCAAACATTAGCATGTCCAGCTAACCACTTATTACCTGCAGTATCGTTACCTCCAGCCAAACTTGTGTTAGACAGCACTGCATTTGCCAAACTCATGGCTTATTCCTAGGAGTTAAATTGGGATTTGTGATGTGGGGGGTTTGAGGAGGAGGAGGAGGATGTGGGCTGGTGCATAATCAAAGTGTACCAACAATGACGCATCTCTCTCTGAGGTTAGCTTTGCTCTTATTTGGGAACTCCTCCTGGGGCAATCGCTGGTATGGCTGGATGAAGGTCCACTGCAATTAATACCCCCCCCCCCGCCCCCCGCCACTTATGTAATGTACAATGACTCAACCAGACCATATGTAATCACGGTGAATAAATGCTTATTTAACTATGATAAGTACTATGTAAGGGTCCTTGTGTAATCAAGAAATTACTTCAAAATCCTCTGTTCACCAGTGGGCGACATTTACTTTTTGTTTGAAAGTTGTTATTTAGTTAAATTGCATAATAAAAAAATCAAAAGGTGTCTATGATATGGAATGTAGTTGCATTAGGTTAAGAAAAATAATGTTTTTCTTTAATTTTTCCATTTTTATTTTACTTCATTCACTATATAATGGTAGATTTGCCCATGAAAAAACATACTGGATATACAATAATGAGTTTTGTTAGAGGAGTGCTTGAGGTGAGTGTGAAAAGCTACACGTCGAGCAGCAACATCTGCTGCCATCTCTATGATTTAAGGATCTACAGTAAGTTGTTAGGGCCAACTGTGTGTTTGTGCAGTCCACCTGTTTTATTGTGTTATAAAGCTCCAAACAGAACACAGTATAAAACAAAACTGATCAATGGCAACGTGGTTATAGCCACTGGATGTGGATTTCACAGAACAACATGTTCAATCAATGACCCTGAGGCAATGACATCTTAATTACAACAGTTCAGTAGTGATCATCAGACAGTGGCAGTCCTTGGCAACACACAGAGGTAACTTATTTAATTACCACTAATAGGTAAGAACATGAGTGTTTTCGTCTGCCCTTGGATTCTTGAGATGGTAAAGAATTCGTCATTGTAAAAGACTCTCTGAACCTTTGTTTCTTAAGAAGTTTGTTTTGTCAGGCAGCGTTAATGAGCAATAAAGCACATCAAATCTTTCCGCTCTTAAGTTTATACTGAAGTGGTGAATAATGATTTAAACATCTGAATAATATGTAAAAAAGAAATTCAAGACAGTTTCAATGTGAATCAAGAATAATTCAGTTTCAACCAGATATTCCCTGCTCTACAAAATGTTTCATATTTCACTTCAAAAGCACAGCTTTAAGAAATGTGCTCTAATACATTCAACAAAAACATGCCAAAGTAGTATAAATATTATTAATATTTTAAAAAATATATATTAGATAAAAAGAATAAAATGGCTGTTCATTAGCTGTCTGGGTTTGGGATATGTAGTGCGATCAATATTAATAAGATTCAGGGAGAAACACTGACCTTTGATATCAGACATGGCATGTTGGCATGTTGTTGTTGCTGCTGGATGGAAACCTTGTGAATTCTCCTTTCCTGCCACAACTTGACTCGAATAATTAAATTACATCCTACATGTTCAAGCTGAAACTATGACTGTGTGTTCTAATCAATTGATTTGATCTTTTTAATCAGAACACACAATTTTTTTCAGGAACATCATTAACTAACCAGTGATTCAGTGTTTGTCAAAGAGAAAAGTGACTCAACTATTTCAAAAGTAAAGTCGGCTTCTATTATGCATATATTTTGAATTACGTAATTTATTTAGAAATTATTTATGAAAATTAAATGGCATAAAAAATAGCAATACAGTATTTCAAAATATCACAACATATTTATTCGTAAGCCCTCTATTGTGAAACATATTGTATCGTCAGATTGTTGCCAGTATACAGCCCTATGGTTGAAAGCAACAACTGCTTGCGTATGACTAGTGTAGTCCCGCCTCCCACCTTGTTCACTAGCTGCACATGGTCGCTCAGACGCCATACAATTTATAGCCTAGCTTACACTGCCGCTTGGTGGAGATCCAAAAGTACTAAAAAGCAGTCAAACTGACCTGTGATACTGCTTTAAGGTACCAGCTGCTATACCAAAACAAAACAAAACAAAAAAACAAGATTTGGTTTATAGATGATCAGCAACTGGATATGCAGCATGCTTAAAAAAAATAATGACACTTTATGACTCATTTCTGTGGGGCCACACACACACCTCACATAAAAATATCAATAAAAGGCTGGCCTATTTTTATGTTTGTAGAGTGGATCCCTGTGGCGCATACGCACCACTTCGGCGCTGCTCTTCTGCCTACTGCAGCCAGTTTTGTCGATTATAGTGGAACGGTACTGTCACAGCAGCCGCACTGCCAACAGTCAACATGTATTATGTGTTCAGTGTAGCCAAAGGGTAAAACTAGGATAAAAGGGACATTAAAAAAGGTCAAGTGTCAATAATGGCCAATAACAGAAATTAAAGCTCATGAGCATGCTGCTGAATTGAGCTCTCTATCACCATCCTATACTGCAGAGGTACAGGTAGATTAACAACATAGAGCACACGTCTCATTATCAGTTCAAATAAGCTGCATCATGTTAATCACTTGTAAAATAACAAATAAATACAAACATATCTTGTTATGTATCATGCAGTGATTAAATATGAATCCAAAATGCCAATCTAACCTCCTGTGACTCCTGTGTTTATATTTAAATATCATTTAGATCACAATCACAACTCAAAGGACAACATTTAAAGCAAATTTGTTTAGTGATTACACAGTGTACTAGCTCACTAAATATATAAATTATCTTTTTTTTAAAGATGCAAATGTTGTACCAACACTTTATAAATGCAAGGGCCTTTATGTTTTTTGCTTTAAAAGAGATGTGTTTTTCCACTCTTGGCGATGCAGCTTTTAGTTTATTTATATAACTGATTGTAAATATACCTTTACATAAAGTTAAGTTGCATTATTTTTACTATATGTATCTCTCATATCTGTTTTTATTAGTGGCAGTGTTTCCTCTACATTCATTTAGGAGTGGCGGCCCGCCACTCCTAAATCCTAGCCGCCACTCCTTCAAATTTCTTTCTGAAATTTTTTTTTCTTTTTTTTTTTTATTGTTGACGCAAATACACCACCGCAGTATCTCTCCACCTTCAAAACAGACTCCTGTCGGGTACTTGCGAGCACTAAGGTAAACTGCAGATAACTATCTTGTTCAGTATGGAAATATACTTGCGCGTGCTCATTTGCATGATGCTAGCGTTGTTTGGGGGGCGCTGTCGTCCAGCACGTCAAGCACCTAGGCGACAGGGCAGAGTCAGAGGAGCAAATTCCCGAATTACAAATAAACAATAAAGCAGCGAATTACGGGCCGGAGAAGAGGTAGACGTAAGTTATTAGCTTGAGATAACTCGACATAGATTTTACAAGTTAAACAGACGTTCACAATATGTTGATGACCAGCTAACGTTACGTAACTTATCGGTAGTTTAAGTTAATTTGGCCCAGTGCCAACTCAGTGTCGCTAACGTGAGTAAACTAATTGATAGTATTAGGCTAACATTAATATCTACACGCCATTATATAACAACTGACTGCATTTTTCAGATGAGTTTATTGAAATATTTCTCTAAGAAGAGAAAGACGCCTGATCAAGATGACGCTAGTCAGGTATCATTAGCCTTTTACTGACTCAAATGATGATAGGTAAAAAAAAAATGTGTTCACACTTGGCTAACTAACGCTAATGTTTTATGTAATCGTACAAGACAAGTAACATTAGACAGGGAGCAGTGGAACACAGTGAAGGAGCAGGAGAGAGAGATGAGAGTAGAGGAGAGAACCCTAGAGGGAAGCACAGGCTATCAGGCTGGGACCCTAAATGGGTTGAAAAAAATAGCCACCTACCACACTGATAATGGTGAGTGAGAACCTTTTTTTCCCTTTATTTTTTATTTTTTGCATAATATACATGATATTAATATTGCTGTTCAATAAATAAAAAATAAAATACTAAATAAATTCAGTGTATTTCCATTGTAGAGCAATGATCAATAATGCCACTTTACTTGCAGCGTTTCCGTACAACAGAGCCTTACAGCTCTTCTTTAAAAACACAAAGAAAAATTCATTGTTCTGAGGCAGGGTTCAAACTGTGCCACTGATTCAAAGGCCCTGTAAAGAAATGATTATTTATTGTTTTTACTTTTATTTTCATTTATATTGTTTTATTTATTTATTTTATTCACTTTTTTATTTTTACATTCAGTCAAGTGTCATTTGTTTACACCGCCACGGTTCCCCGGAACGCCTGCCCCCGCTGCTGAAAAAAATCCTAGAGGAAACACTGAGTGGTCAATACTTGATGCACTTCTTGCAGTTTTGAAATATTGCCTTACACACGGTTACAGTTTTCTTAGTATATCTTGCTACTTGCTAAATTAGGCACTTGCACTGTAGATCTGAAACACGTCTTTTCGTATTTGTTGATCACGTTTCCTCAGCCTTCCTTGCTATAACCTTCTTGATGCAGGAGCACCCTGATTAACAAGAAGTCCCACCATAATCAGCACAGTGCAGTCAACATAACCACTTACCCTAATGAGGTCATTAATTAAGAATATTAAAGCATTCATTATAAAATGTTTCAATGTCACACATACACACAACACAAGAGCAGAATTCATGAGAAGTTCAGATATTTAAGCATAATGAGGAGACAGAAGTATTAATGTGTAAATAAATGCAGAAAAAAGACAGAAAGATCTCATTAGTTCATCCACTGTGAAAGGGAATCTGTGCTCTAACTACTACGGCTGTTGTGACATTCTCTCATGTATTATTTTCCAGTTATTGTGTTCACTAGAATGCGTCTACCATGACACCATGACAACGCATGTCGTACCGCCTGCCACCTAACATAGCGGAGAGACATTAAACATGGATCACGTCCTCAAAGTAGGCCACTCCAGCTCCAGAAAGACTCTCCGTGCAGCCGTCTCATACATGTGACCGAGCTTAGCACCGCTGCTTTGTGCTTCTTTCATACTCCAAGTGGCAATCGTAGCATATTATTCCAGACCGCAACCATTTAGTTGTGTTTTAAAATTTAAACTGAGTAAATGTGTCCTTTCTTTGGCCCAGCGTTCTTATTTGTTGATGATGAGGAGGTGGAAGGAATCGGTGTGGGTGTGAGGTATTTGTGTAAGCTGACAGCTAACGCACGGCCTTCATCGCTATTATAAGAGTTGTCCAAACACCTGCATTCATTAAGCTCCAGAGCTAATGAATTTATTCTGTTCATTTAGTAAATAGTGACGTACAAAACCTTCAAGTAGCAGGCCTCTCATTTTAAGAAGGCACTGACTGTCACTTTTGCAGCTGAAATAACAAGAAGTCTATGATAGACTTTATGAAAGACCAAAATGAAACTTTTAGCTAAAAAAGAAGATAAAATCTTTATTTATACTCAGGAGCCCTCCTTTAAGAAGTGTCCCATTTTTATACCATAAAATTAAAATTGAATATAATTTTTACATTTAATCAAAACATCAACTTTTTCGATCAATCAGGCATCACTACGAAAATATGTACAGTCAAACGCACCCTGTGTCAATGGCAATCACCATTGCAGATGAAAAGTTTTATTCAAGTACAGTTTTATACACGTTATGTTTAGTCATGTTCGCCAACTTCCTTTCTCACTCTCTAACGTATCGTCTGGTGTTTTTAATTTTTTTCAAGGAAGTTATAGCAACTAAAGGAAGTAAACGGGATGTGACACAATTGGCAGGCAACCAAATGAAATGCACCGTTACCTCACCAATAAAATTCAAGATTTCTCTGGGTTTGAACATGGTTGGAAACACTTGGCATAAGGCAACTACAGAACTCAACAAAATATATAACACTTCACTTATTCATTGATGATTTTTCTGATGTTTTGACATAAAACACAGGATTGTTATTTGTGTAAAATGCATATCTATCGTTGTAGCACTGATCAACTCCACAAGTTGAAGGGAAAGAGTATGTGTAGCGCTGAATGCTGATTTAAGTGCAGCTCCTAAAATCTTAGAGGAAAAATTGAGTCTGGAGGACACGTTACGGCACTGGCTTAATGCTGGAGGAGTCAGCACTGACAGACCATGTCTGTACTTCAGTTAAGTGGCACTTCATCAACCCCTGCCCTCTTGCTGTTTAGCCCAAATGCTGGACGATGGACTTGCACGCATGAAGCTGTAAAAGTGAGCGACAAGCACCTCTAAAAATACACCAACTCAGATAGAACTTCACATCACACAGACACTTTAAAGGCCACTACAACAGTCACATACTTTCAAACAGTCCCGCTTGTCCCAGATAATGTATTCCACCAAAGCAAAGCAGTCCAGCTCATCAGTTCAGGCGTGACTTTAATGTATAATCTTAGTTTCTTGATTTTCTTTTTTCCCCTCGCAGTTCAGACGGCAGCCAGAGTCTCTGAATCCCAACCGAGCTTCAAAGCATTGAACAGTCTGGCCTCTTGAGATAGGTTACTGTTTCACATTGCATTGGTTTCTATGTCACACTCCCTCCGGCAAGCCTGGAAACGTGCTTCCGCTGTGGCTGTTTAACCGTGCTAAATCATATTCCACTCCTGGGTGTTTTGACATTTCGGTAATTAACCAATTTCCCCTTTCTATTTGTAGCCCACCATACAATCACAATCATGTTATATATTGCTCTCAGTTACGGCACACTTCACTTGACACCCACTGAGAGACCCATGAGATTTTTTTTATACCTCATATCCAGATTGAGGATTACTCAGTACCTGTGGCGTGGAGTCATGTGACCAGGACAGCCTGTGTGGGGGGAAAAACTGCAGTGTAGACAGCAGTGAATAAGGAACAACCAATGAACTGTATTTTAAATATTTCCTAAACATGCATCATCTGATGCAACTTCCTCGAATATTCAGGATAGTCTATAAATATGGATTTGGAGAAAAATGAGCAAACAGACTGTATTTCTTGCGACAGACATCACTGAGAGGATGTTAATATGGATTTAGCTTTGCCACAGATGTCTCATGCTACTTCATACCACTCTGCTGTTTCATGACCCACAAAAGGCTGCAAGCTAAGTGGTCATCTCATTGACGTAAAACACATCATGTCTAAAGGTTACAATGCTAAGCTTCTGCATAGAAGGCCTTTCATATAATCCATAGAGGGCGCTACAGCACGAGCCCAATAGGCATTATGTGCTGGGTAGCATGCCACCCACAGCTGGCATATAATCTGCAGTGATTATGTGTTTCTTTCTACAGTCTAGATGCATTGGTCTGCATGATTTTACTAGAAGAGTAAAATTAATAATAATATTATTTCACCAGTATGGAGTGATTTTTCCCCCGGTTGTCTGCACCACATAATATCAAGCAATACATTGTGGATATTTTAATTAATAAGATAAATTTCCAGAAAAAAAAGGTGTTTAGCTTTCAGGAGTCACAAGGGAAACGTGCATGATGATGAAACAAATGATGGCTCAGCAAAATAACTTTATAATGATTGGACAGTCCTTCAAAGTGTCACAGGAGTATTTTTGCGGTTCATAATTGAAAATTGCAGAAGCTGAAAACAATTTCAGCTACCTGCCAGTCAATAAGTAATTGGCCGTTGCAGATGAGCAGTATAATCCTGAGAGGGAGAAGTCATTAAAACAAAGCAGCTCTGTGGCATCATGCCTCATCAAATGAAGACCATTACACAAATATTATAATATATCTGGCTTCTGTCTCACCTTTAATGTGATTGGTCTGTCTGTCGGTCATTTAAACTTTACTTTCATTTTTAAGAACAACAGATTGCATTTAACTGTGTCCCATAAATGAGAAGCAAATGCTTTCTAAAACTGTACATTTCTCAATATTTGCAGTAGATTACAGACAGATTTGGGGTTCTATCAAATGTTGTTGGGTTTTTTTTTAAACCTTTCTTCAAATTTCTGGCATCATATTGTATGTCATACTAATTTTTCTAAATCCCCAAAGAAAATCCTCAATTTGAATGAAGATTGTTGCTAGACTGCCCCATTAATACAGGTACATTTCCTCACTTTGTGCAGCCAGCAGTACTGCAAACACTTTTTTTTTTCCCTGCAACAAATAATATTAGTGTAGTCCAATCTTCATCTACAACTAGGGATGTTCTTGGCAACTAATTTCTCTGTCGAAAAAATGGAAATTTCAATTTAGACAAGTTGTCTGGTCTATAAGTAAGTAAAACACTCAGAGGAAAAATTGAGTGAAATAAGGTTAAACACTGTCCAAAATAATGTTGAGTGTATTAAGAGGCATCTGAAGACATTAATCACATTCTTCAGTAACTTCATTGTATTATAAATGCAGCTGAAATGTGTGACCATTAACAGCGAGCATTTTAAACACTGAAAATTTTTCTACAGAAGAACTCAGTAAATGCAGCAATTTTTCCAGACTGAGCAGGATCACAGCTACCCGAAACTGACATTCGCTCCCGCACGGCATGGCTAACATTAGCAGTGCTAGCAGCAGCAGCCTGCTCTCCTTGCAGGTTAACATCCACATGCCTGTGCTGCTATACCCTGGTTACACATTGCTCCACTACATACAGCCTTATTTTCATTTTCCAGATCAAAATATTGCCAAACTGCTGTTCACAGGCTATCATCTGTCCAACTTTTGCTGATAACTTCCATCTGACAGGGCTGCATCCCCGGCTAGAGGCGGATGGCTGCGTAATGGTAGATGCAACAGTCACATGAATAAAATATTAGTAAACTGTTTAACCGACTAGTATCTCTGATGTTTACTATCGTGGATAGTGACATTTAATTCTTTAGCTGACTAATCACACACATCCCCATCTGCAACTGTGCAGAAATACTGGTTTAAACAGAATAAACAGACTTACAAAAAAAAAAAGAACTGAGCAGCACTGAATGTCAATTTTATGCAGGAAGCTAGAACTGTTGGGTTCAGCTGTGCAGCTTTGTGGTGTTGTGGCTCATCAAATGAAGACCACTATACAAATATTATAATATCTATCAATACCTGCCTTTTCTCTCGCCTTTTATATGTCTCTGTGGCTGCTTAGTCAACTTTTCAATCCTCATATGGGCTTTGTTTTTATTGTGAAGCACATCATATTACAATTAACTGTGTCCCATTGAAGAGAACTAAATACTGGATTACAACCAGATTACAAAACATTAGGGGCACATCTGGAAAAATGTGGCACATTTAATAAAACATCATGAATATACATCTTCTTTTATGGTTTTCTAGTCATGGTTCTTGACACTATGTTAATTGTTAAGTACCAATATGTTGTACCAATGTTAATTACTGTATATGGCAACAAACTTCTATTCTAATTCTGGCACTATAGCTTGATTATTTGATTCTATAATCAATACCAATTCACATTTTCTGTATGATTTTAGTCAGGCCTATTTATGATAAATAAGGCTCATGAGTGAAAATCAGTGCACTATTTTTTCAGGACACACACACACACACAAAAAAAGAAATCATACACAATTCCCCGGTGTTATATCTTACAGCAATCTTAGGCTTTAACAAAACAGACTACAATGTCAGCTGGGTCCAGATGACATTTTCATGGTTTATTCTAGTCACTCATTTTTCTCCCACAACTAAAATTACAACTGCTGTTGGGAAAAAAAACCACACAGAATTAATGTTTTTAACCAGGAGAAATGGGGGCTGAGAAGCAAGTACAGGTCTTTAAAAACAAAAAGCTCAAACCCCAAAACAATTGAACTGAAGAAAAAGAATAAGCTGATTTGTCTCAAGATTATGAGTGACTTGGGAGATTTGTATCAGTCAGGATTGTCATGCTCCAAACAGCTGACCTTAATACCCAAATCACTGACAGGGAGAGAGAGAGAGAGAGAGAGAGGACAGGGCTACAAGCGAGGACGCCTCTGAGTTTCTACATTTTTTTTGGCATCTGGCCAATACGATCCAGATTAATTTATATGGAGAGCAGCAGTCAAATACACCAGTAACAGCAGCTCGACATCCTGCGCTGCCAATGCCGCACATAACCAAGCATGAGGAGCAGGAGTCAAGTCAAGACAGCCAAGAAACATTTTAAATTATGACTGTCACCACTAAACAGAGCTCAAAGTAAACTGTGAGAGGCTGTTGTCATGGGGCTTACCCCTGCTGGCACTGAGGAGTGGGAGTTGTTCTTAAAAACTGTTCTTTTACAAGATTTATGGCGTGAACGTTTCCACAAAGACAGAAATCTGAGTATTTCTACTGGTGTTATGCATCCGTAGCATAGAAAAGTAATCAAAGAGGGTCAGGGTCAGCATTTTTTTTGTTTTTTTTTTGCTCTGGACTGCCAAGATGCTATCACTGCTCGTTCTGACCATCGAGTCAGACTTATTTCTTTAATATCAATCAGTGATACTGGCTGAAGTGGAGATTTTCCATGTTTAGGAGGCCCCCTGTGGAGCTGTCCTGTAAACAAACATGCTCCCATTCAAGAACAGAAATATATGGAGAATCTAAAGCAGAAATAAGTCTAAATATGTGGAGCATGTGCAATATACACATTATGCTACAATATATAACCATTTGCAGAGAAAAACAGTAGAATAATAAATGAGTAAAAATGTATGTAGACTACAATATATACAACATTGTACATAAACTGTGTTGCTGAAAAATGGAGTCTATAAATACAGTGTCTAAGATGCAAGAATACATGTGCATGCATGTTTGTAGCATCAACTGCAAATCTTCATTGTATAACCCTCTTTTGAATAATTACAATATAGTATGTTGATACTTTGATTATAAATAAATAAATTATAAATCAGAGCATTGGTTGGTTGAATATACACAATAAATAAATAAATGCAGTGCTGATGCTAGTGTAATTCAGAGTACTGTGCTGTTTAAAATACAGAATAATTGAATTATTATTGCACAGAGTGTTGCACAGTTGAAGTATTGTACAAAATTACTGTACTGTTAGCTCAATATTGCACAGTTTAAAATGGAAAGTAGAAAAAAATATGTTTCAATTCAGTGTTTCTTATCAAATGCATTGTAACTATCCTTGTTCTAGTTTTCTGATGAACGTTACAAGAAAAAATAAATGAATATTTGAAAAGTAATTATTTTTCACTATTTGTTTTGACAATTAACTCCAAATAACTAATTAATGGAGAACAACAGCAGATTAATTAATAGTGAAAATAATCATTAGTTGCACCCCAAGAGTATTTCCCTTTTCCCAAAATATTTGCAAATTAGACATTTTAAAATACTCTGAAACCTTTGTTTACGTCCGAGTTTGCTTGTTCTTCTTCTTCCCTGCCTTTTCTTGCATGTAGGTGCCTTTCTCAGAGCATTACTGCCACCAACTGTGGCTCCGTGTGTCTGCATGTGTGTGTGTGTGTGTGTGTGTGTGTGTGTGTGTGTGTGTGTGTGTGTGCGCGCTGGTTCTGGGACAGCTGTGGCTCAGCAGGTAGAGCAGATCGTCCCGTGACCACAGGGCTGGCAGCTCCTCCTGTCCACATGTCAAAGTGTCCTTCGGCGAGACACTGAACCCCAAATTGGTGTCAGGTCAGCATCTTGCATGGTAGCTCGCTACCATCTGTGTGTGAACGTGTACGAAAATGCATAAAAGCGCTGCATTAATGTAGCCATCAGTCAGTGGAATAGCATGAAACTGGCGGGAATGATGCTTATTGAATCACCTGTAGTTGCGCATCCTCATGTATGGGCACAAGGTACAAACAAACCTTGCTCCCTAGTGGTCAAAAACTCCACAAGGTCCCAATAAAGCTGCACTTATCAATATTCCTTTAAACTAATATTTAATCAAAATACTGTATATAGTCAGAGAATTAGCAAATCTCTGCAGCTGCCCCTTTGGAGCTTTTCATGATTTTTAGTTCATTTTCCTCCACCATCAACCTCACTTCCAGCTACAACACTGAACTCACTGAACACTACCAACTCAAAACAGCAGACAGCCAGTGACTAGCTGGTGAAGCATATAGTAGATGAGCAGCCACATATTTCCCTCAGGAATCGGTGAAGACTGAATGATGCCCCCTAAAAATACCACACAATCTTAGTCGACCAAGTTTTCATTTATTGCTTAGTCACAGAAAAAAAAAATCTGCTGCGCTTTGCCGTTGGGCCCAGGTGATTGTTGCAGCATGGACCTTTTCTCTTGTAATACTGGAGTCACCTAAACACTTCTGCTAACTGTGCTGTAGGTGCCATAAGCTGGCTAGCTCAGTTAGTGGTCCTATTAGACTGGGACAAAGCCTCAAAGACTGATAGAGGCCAATCTGACAACCAGGAATATAGTACCAAGGTGATACAACGTTAACAAAATATTGAGTTTTCTTTCCAGCTGTTCGGACACATTCAGAATAATTACCACTTTTGCCATTAGAATTTAACAGGAGGCTCAGTTCATGCCCCAAAAATATAAACTGTATTTAAAAAATTCAGTCGACTAATGGCTTGAACTGACAACTACTAGATGAGTAGGAAAATCTTTAGTTTGGGGAAGCCCTAGTAATTTTTAATTGCAGAGGTCATCTGTGATCTTAATTCCATATTAATAGAGCCGTGCAAATCACTTGCCATATTTATAGAGGTCATGTAATATTTGTCCTGTGCGAAACGGCATCTTGGTAATTTCTGCCTCTCTCCCATACAAGAATTATTAAGGCAATTAAAAATTCAAGTTTAACAGGATTTGGGGTGAAAATTTAGGAGACTCATCTTGCCACACACCATAGACCCATTTAAAGAGAGAACAAGCTCAAATCCATCAGAAGAAATCTCAGCAGATGATGAGATGGATGTAATGCATGGCAGCGTGTGGTAAGGAACATTTTTCTATCTTTCAACAGGCTTTAAATCAGACTACGGAGCCTTGACATCATATTCACGGGATAATGTTGGTAAATTCCAAGTAAAAGGCAGACTTTGCTCGTCCCGTGTGAATACACCACACAAAACAGACGTGGGTGGAGAGTTTCTACATTGCGAGGTCCCCAGGTAATATCAGTCCCACTGGGCTTAAGATGGATACCTTTCTGTTTTAGGCATTTTGGCAGCAGTCCTCTTGGAGAATACTGCATAGTGTGTTCAATCATTTTGTTGCCAGAACTATTCACAGAGGTGTCCCAAGTTGTAAAAAGGATCCTTCTCAGTTTTGTCTTAAATAAAAAGCTCTACTCTTGGGGTTGTTTTGTGGCATCTCATTTTTAATAAAGCTAATTTGTGCTTAACTCTGGACCAGCTTTGTACCAAAGATAATAATGTTTCTGAGAGGGTTAACTTGTGCAAAAAAAACAGAGAGAACCATCTTCGTACCACCTCTGTACTGTATTGCCATAAGAGTGCCTTCTTGTTTGCTAATTGTGTCAGGATTAACAGCAGACATAGCTCTGGTAAACCATACGTGAAGAGTGAGGGAGAAAATGAGAAGTAGCTTAAGTGGGTGAATGACTGAGCGAGCAAGTGTGCGCATTCAAGAGAGTGTGAGAGATGGAGGGGTTGGGGGGGCGGCAATAAATCTAGGACAGGCACTGACTGCAGGGTGAGGGGTGGGAGGGATAGTGAGGTAGAGAGGATTTCAGAGAGAGAAAGCAGAGCTGAAGAGGGAGGGAGGTAAAAGCAGTCGTGGAAAAAAGAAGAGAGCTTCAGACGCATGGTTCTTATTATGAGGTGGAGGATTTGATTTATATTAATCACGCGAAGGGGCAGAAGGAGCTCACTAGCCTTCGAATCTTGTAGGATTACAAGATTTATCAGTTTGCCTTCTATCCAAAATTGTTGGCCAGAGCCTCTGACCACTTTTTCGAAGGAGGGAATGCCTTTACAAGTAATATTTTTATTATTATTTCAGCTGTTCAACCAGAAGAACTCCAGTGCACTGAAGATTGTCAAATCTGCTTTATCCAGCTTTAATAGGCTGCTAACCCAACAAAACTATTTAATTCCAGTGAAAAGAAGAGAGTTGCAGTTTCCCAAGATAGTATAAATGTGGTTTCTGAAGTGCAATACCAGGTTTGTTCAGAAAAATTCTTCAAAATATAAAAAGACAGTCAATACTGGTTGCTTTGGTCAAAAAAACATCAGCAGTGGCATTCAAAAACCCACTGTCCATTTGCAGTGGAGTGAAAACCTACTTGACTCCACAACATAATCACATACTGTATTCTATACCAGACAGAGATATTCCATAGAGCTGGCCATCAAACCTTTGTACCTTTTTTGGAACAAAGTGAGCAAATAAACTGTCTAAAGTTGGTATCAAATGTGAGATCAGATCAAGTGATCAGATCTATAATCTTAATAATTTATTCTTTAGCCAAATTAATCCTGATTTAAATCAGGATTAAATGTTGCATCTATAGTTGTGTTTCTATGAACATATTTTTATGCACATTTTGAAGGACTGCATGAGAAAAAGGTTGATGGAAACTGCAAATCCATTATGCAAAAACAAGTTTTTATACTCACTTGAGGTGGATTTTACTTTTTAACAAAAAAAAGAGTTACTGTGCTTAATGGGAGATGTAATGTGAATAGGCAAAGTTCTGTTGTAGGGAACATTTAACTCACATATAACTGATCAGCTGTGACTGGGCTCGATAATAAACACTGTCCACTTGCCTGGGCAACTAACATGCCATGTTGGGCTAGTAAATCTAGCAAGTATGATAAAAGGAATTCAACCGTTAAACTATTTTGACAGTTGGTTAAAAATTAAAGTAATTTTTCATGCAAAAACGGCAGAACATGCCTCTCAAATATCTCTGTTTATTATCATAATAAACGGAATATCTCTGGTTTTGGTGTAACAAAACAAACATCACCTTGGACTGAAAAACTGGGATTGACAATTTTCAATATTTTCTGACATTTGACAGATGCTGCAGCCCTGGATTCACCATTGTTTAGCCTTTGTTGTGTGTCTTTGTTTGATAATTGCTAACAAATAAAACTGTCTGTACAGGACAACTAAAGATTGACATTGTGCACGTCGATTTCTTACCCGTCTGAATATCCTCGCATGAAAAGCCCAACTGCAAAAAAAAATCCTGTAGACTTCTCTATTTTCCTCTCTTTGCCAAGGTAACTAGTTTCATTCCTCCTTCTTCTTCTTCGAGGTTTAGTTGAGGTTAGTTGTCGTGAACTGGAAACAAAACCAGTACTTTGCCATCTACTTCTTCTACTATACCACCAACTTCTTCTACTATACCACCACCACCAACATGTTCAGTTGGATCAGATCTCAGCTGCAGGCTCAATATCGGGCTGTATTTTGTGCAGACTTTTCTGGCATGTTCCCGTCTTCCTCATTACATGCGTGTATTTCATCCCATCTTGACTACTGCAACTCCATTTTCACCTGTCTTGGCAAGACATCCCTGAAGTGCTTACAGGTGGTCCACAATGCTGTTGCCAAGCTTCTGACCAAGTCCTCCAAAAGGTCTCATGCTACACCAACCCTGACGTCTCTACACTGGCTTCCCATCAAATTCAACACCCAGTTCAAGATTCTTGTGATCAAGGTTAGAGCCCTGCATGGGCAGGCACCTGCCTACATTAAAGAGCTGCTGCAGCCATATAATCTGAGGTCCTCTGATCCGTGTTTGTTGGTTGTTCCTCACTTCAGGCTCTAGACAAAAAGAGACTGTGCTTTTGAGGTCGGTGCTCCAACACTCTGGGGCTCCTTTTGAACTTACGATCTGTGGACACTGTTGACACCTTGAAAAAGCAGCTGAGGACCCATCTGTTTAGATTTACTTTTGCTTCATCTGTTTCTTTTTATTTCTCTTTTTAGTTGACTCTTTGCTTTTAATGTTTAATGTCTGTTGCTCTCTCTCTTATTTGTTTTTTTTTTTTTTTGAAGCACTTTGCAATGTCTGCTCTTGAAAGGTGCAATATAAATAAACATATTGTAATTTCAGATCTATCTATCTATTATTAGATGATGTACCACATGCATGGGCCAAATTTCCTCTCCACCTATTTAATTCAAAACGTTTTTCAACTTTTAAATCACATATAATAACTATGATTCAGACGCCCAAAAGATTCCAGTTATCTTGGCATTTAAAGTAATGTAAATGGAAAGCACCCATGAAGCACTTTTCTACCATAGCAAAGACAGTGATTTACAATTTCATTCACACACACACACACATACCGATGACAGCGAGGCACTAGCCAGGGCATAGGGGGCATTTTGGAGTTGAGACACTTGGAGGAGCCCGCCCATATTAATAATGACCATCACAATCACTGCGGTTGTGTTAGTTGAACATGATACCACCCAACATATAGGCCTAAAGATGCTCACTTAAACACAGCAGACAGTCTGCGTTTTAGATTAGACTCCATGGCAAGCAATTAAAAGAGATATCAACGGCTGATTTTGTAGCTTTCCCACATCCTGTGATGAATAAAAGAAAAAACTCCTTCTTTCAAGGTGTCCAGTCCTTGGCAGTCCTGGCTTGAGCGCAGTTTATTTCCTCGTCTTAATGTCTGCCCAGTTAATTTAACTGTAGCAGCTGAGGCTGAGCAGAGAGGCTGCCTAATTAATGGTTCAACTCAAGCTGGAGATACTGTGGGCTGTCTGCAGGGAGAGCAGCCAGACTCGGGGCAGGAAAACCACTCCCCACAGCACAGCAGCTCCGACAACTTGGCCACTACTGATATTGACTTTGAGCTTCTTTGGCCACAAGTGAGAAGCTGTTTTCTGTTCGATGTGCTTTTAAATAGCCCTGGGGTATGAACTTATCTTTGCTCTTTTGTTTTTAATTATGTTTTAAATACTTCCTCATACATAAAACACTTTGAAACCCCCTCGCATAATGATATGTACTATATAATTTGCTTTAAGTTTGTATATGTACTCTTTTTTTTTTTCAATCTATACTTTAATCAGTGCAGTGTCTCTGAAGACCAACAATCTGTCTTCCAAACCATATACTGTGTCATTTACTGTGCCAGCTCCTGTGTGTACAGGCTACTGTTACAGAATAAATTGTTCTGGGTTCAAAGTAATTCATTCAGCATCCATTTTACAAAAAATTTATTTAAATCAAGCTAATGTTGGTTGCAGCAACAATTTCATAAGCAATTATTCTTTTTAGCCTCAGGCCTGACGTTGTGTTTTTGTTCTACTTCCATTTATCTGCCTTTCTTATTAGCTTCAAACATGGGTGTTTTGCATATTTCTTTTCTGAGAATAACCAGGGCTATTTGACAAAAAAAAAAAAAAAAAAAACAAGATATGAATGTTTGCATTCAACATTTATGTAGAACCTAAGTTCACCTAGAAAAATAAAAAACAAAATACACAAACACACACAAACAAAATGCATACAAAATGCATTCATTAATTTCTGAAGGTGTCAAAACTGACAATCCACTCAATCAGTGAAATCTGTGAAGTTTGTTGTGTGAAAGAAATCCAACAGTCCTACGACAGCATCCTAATTAATGAATGGCGTCGCTGTCCTCAGAGAACAATGCATCTTCAAAACGCCCTCCAAAAACAGCCCTCTTTTCAGTTTTGTGAGCATTTTTCAGCTTGATTTATTTATTTTAAGAAGTGAGAGAGTTTTCTCAAGCTGTAAAGCAATGGTTCTCAAACTGGGGGACGGGCCCCCATCAGAGGGCATAAAGGTTACTGCAAGGAGGCATGAATGACCAGAGGAAAAAATCCTGTTTCCTGTGCACTACTGTTATTGCTTACAACTTACGAACCTTTGACTTGTATACGGTTATATTTTTTCTCATGTACGTGACGGTACTGTCTTTTTATTACCTTTACTTGTTCAGCTTTGTTGTTCTTGTTCTAAGCTGTTACATCCTTTCTATTCCTGTGCAAGAGCAGTGAGAGCAACTGAATAAACAGTCAAATTCCTTCTATGTGTATAGATGCTTTCTGTTTCAGAAACAAAGTTAAATCAATATTATTTATGCAGGGAAATTAAACAAATGAGACTGCTGATGCTTTTGTGCTGACCTTTATTTCACTAAATTGATCTTGAATCCATAATTACTTGCTCCCTCAGTTATTAGTTAAAGACTGATAAAAACTGTGGGGTGAGGGGTATCAACTTTTTTCAGCTTCTGGAGGGTATGACAGGAAAAGTTGGAGAACCACCTAAACCTTCAGTTTATCTAAAAAAAACCCAAAAACATTTGGCTGGCAAAGTGATTGAAAATGTAGCAAAAACAACAAAACATGACTCAAAGCAATTTTAACTCCAGCGAAACCCTGACACTTTTCAGAGTCAAAGGTTAACATGTAAAATGCACATTATCTACAAAAGTATCATAAACACTAATTAATATTTACGTCAGCAGTAATGAACTCTCTACAGCTTCACTTATATGGGACAGTACTGACGCATACAAAGTTGGGTTATAACAAAGCCAGCTTGTTTTTGCTAACAAAATAAACATATATTACAGTATGCTGGCTGACAGCATGTTTCATCAGTGGGTTGGCACATTAGCCTCAGACAGTGGGCCGAATGCTGAGACTGAGAGGGTTAATCAATCTACGCATCTTTCCATTACTGTCCGACTCAACCACCCGTCTCATCCCTTTGTACAGTTCACTAACTACTATCATTTCTGAATATGAGCTGATTATTTTAAAGGGCTATTATAGAAAATTTAAAATCTTTTCAAAGCCCAGCTACATTTTAATGAAGCCCCAAATTGCCAAGCCACAGCAACTCCGTTATTATAGGTGTTGCATGATAATGCATCATGGACAGTGATGTTTGAACCATTGGACAGGTGCATCAGGGACCCCAGTGAAAGCTTTTCCAATTAAAGCACCTGATTGAATGGAGGCCGCCCAGGTGATTTTAATGTGATTTAAATTTTAATTGAAATGGTGTCTTGAGGGCTAATGTAATTTAATTTACACGCTATTATTCATATTTTTATCGTAGGTCCCAATTATCGCAACTAATCAGCTGAATTTTTTTTTCCTTTAAGCAATTATGAAGACTGCATACCCAAAGGCAAACAACGCCTGTGCCTACTGATTATTTCATGTGTTTCTCCTTGTTTAACAAGAATTAAGCCTCCACAAGTAAAATCTTTTGAAAATGATAGTGAATATTATCAGATGAGAAGTTGTGATACTGTTATCAAGACTTGAAACAATCACACAAGGATCCATGGGTTTAAAGACGGGGGTACATGGATTTAAAAACACTGCACTCACTATTGCTGCCAAATTTAAGGTCAAAAAGCAGAACTTGGTTACGAAACAAAAAAAAAAGGCAGCAAACACAGCTGTGTCAAATAATTACGTCGAAAAAAGTATTACACCGACGAGGCTACAGCAGGGCAACTGTTAAGGCACTTTGCTATTTGAACTGGAGCCATGTAGAGCACAGATTATCCGACTGTTAACTCGCTGTTAATTACCAGATGCTCCGCTGGTTACATGACAGATAAGTTTGCAAGTAAAACACATACACAAGACTTTCTTTAACCAGATACAGTGTCTCCAGAATTATTTTTGGAGGCTGATTATAAGCCGGTGCTATAGGAACATATTAAGGGGAGTTGGGGAAGATTGTGAAACTGAGCCAATTGTTCTTTCCAAATGGCCGGCTAACAGGATAAACACTGAATTAGGCTAACTGCAGGGGAAGAGTTTGATTACAAGCTCATTACTGTAAATGTAATTTCAGCCAAGTGTGTGTAATCATTTTGTTTGACATAGATTTTCTCAGTAGATCCTAGAGATTTTGCTCAGTTTTACTGAGCTCACTGTGCAGCACAAAGAAAACCTCTGTGCAGTATGTTGTCATATAGTAAGAGTACAGAGCAACACTTCTCACGTCTATTTCTTTTTTGAATTATTTAATTAGGAGAGGGGTAAGTGGATCAAAAGTCGCGTACACTATCTAACTTGCAATAATACATTATTTGCTATGTTTTAGGTCATGGTCTAGTACCAAAACGTTGCAAATAAATGTGTTATTGTAAGTTGTGCAGGATTTTGTATCAATGCAAGTTGTGTTGTAGTTTATTTATTCAGAGTAGAAAATACGTAGCATATAATTTACATGCATGGATAACTGAGGGGCCGTAGTGAGCACAAGAATGGGGGAAAATAGACACAAAACAGTGACAGAAAGAAACAGTAAAACAGTCAAAAACAGGTGCAAATCATCCACAAAGAGACGTAAAATGACTACAAAGTGATGCAAAGTACCACATTTCTGTGCCCAGGGGTGTTTTGTCTCATAATCTGTCCATGATAATATGACATGACAAGACCTTTATAATTAATGTCTGGTTGGCCTTCAAAGATTTACCAAACTAATTAGACGGTTTGCTTTAACATGTCCCAATGTTTGAGCCAACATATTTCTCAAAGGTTTAGGCCATTCTTAACAAAAATCAGCAGTGATGGAATGAGTCACTGATAAAACTGAACCTCAACAGATCAACAGTGAAATCCATGCAAGTTGTGTGACACAACGATCAGACAACAGTGTGGTGAAAAGACCTGTAGAGTGTAATAATGCTTTAAGAGAAACACATACTGTGATGTCTAGTAGTCACATTAAGTGCCAGAGCAGCAAACGGTGTGCTGAAAAATCCCTTTGTTCATTTATTCTAACAAAGAGCATGAGCAGATGATCCAAAACGGGCAAAATCTAAAAACTACAGAAAGTAACATAAAGGATAGAATAGTTTATTGAACACTGCATCGTCAGTAAAGTGCTGAGCAATCTCCCTTCAGAGATTTGAAAGCGACTCTCACACCCTCTCAGTGGAGTTATTGGTGGCTGTGCATTTTGATCAGCAGAAGCCTTAAGAAAAATATTGGGCTTCTCATGAAATAAAATATTAATGATTACATAAACTAACAGAAAGTGATCTGCTCAGCAGTGAAGTTTGGGTTTGTGGATTTCTGTTCAAGTATATTGACTCAGCTACTGATAGCACAGCTGACACAAGCGCAGTTCCATGTTAATTTTTACTCCGCCCATAAAGAGTTTTATGCATTCATGCCTTTTGAAAACTGAAATACTGCATGATTATTTTCCACCCACAGCTCCTCTGCAACATGTCAATATGCTGCAAATTAAGGTTGTTGCTGACTGACTGCTTGATGGATGGCAGAGAGATTCATATGGTCACACTTCTGCAGACTTCTCTCCCAACAGTCTTTCGTTAGTTGATTTGAAAAAGAAAATAAAGTTCAGAGAGGAGGTGGAGACAAACAGTCTGAGTGGCGAGACATTTTAAGTGTACTGTACATGCTGGTGCAACGTTGGGTCAAGTGTTGCAGCCTCCATGAAAGATTTAATACTACTTTGTAAAATCCAGAACTGGGCTGAAAGGCGTCTCAAACACCATCAACAACTCGTAACAGTTGTGTATAAACTGAGCACTCTAATACCTATTTATAATGGATTAACAACCAGATGGTGCAACAGTGGATCAGCAGTCAGGCCGACAGTGTGTGCATCCTATGTCATGGGGAAAATTTTGGTCCCGTCTTTTGGTCTGCACTGATGTTCAACACAGAAATGTGATCGTATGGGTCGTTTCCTGATTTGATCTCAATCAGCACCACTCAGATAAATGTAAAAACTACTCGATATTTGTGAGTTTCTGGAAGAGATCGTCACTGCTTCCTGAGAAGATCTGAAATAGCAGATGAAAGACAGATCAACAAGAGACAGGAAAGGACAGGATTTGTGAAATGGCGACTGAAAAGCTGGTGTAACCTGCGGGATTGATGGACAGCTGAGGTGGATTGAAGGTTCGTGGAAATGCGGCCAGAACTGCCAAGGCTAATTTGTCATCCAAGACAAACCATAACCATATGGACAAGAAAGAGTCGGGGACAACTTAGCAGAAAAAAACTGACGGTGGTGCATAAATCCCTCTGGCAAGATACCTAGTTTCCATCCACATGGACAGCAAATTTTAACCAAATGTCCAAGTTTTCAAAAAGAAAATACAAGTTAAAATGCATTTCCATTCACTATATTGTTATCTGAATATTAGGAGCTTGGCTTCATGATAAACAGCTGGTGGGGAAAAACTCTCCAGTTCGCTGCCATTGAAGTAATTAAGTAAGACATTTTTTATTTATTTCTCAAAGTGCTGCACATAAAATAGATACAGAAAATAAACAACATATACAGCAATACAGAAAATTAAGGCTGATCTGGTAAAAAAAAACTTTTAAAGCTGTTTACATACTCGGAAAAAGCACAATCACCCTTGGACTTGCAGAGGGCATATTTAAGTCGCATGCTTGGTCATGATTTATTGAAAGGACCAGTGTGTAGGATTTACTGGCATCTAGCGGTGAGATTGTACACTGCAGCCAACTAAATACAACTCTCCTCACCCTCCCCTTTCATGTGTCTAGGAGAAACGACAATGGCTCAAAACTCAGTGGAAGAGGCGCTGCACCCTCTGTAGATAAAGAACTCATTCTATGATCATGAAAACACAACCATTCTTATTTTTCCAGCAATTACACACTAATGAAAACTTACTTATGAATATTATTGTCCATGTGTCCCATGCTCTGCCAATAGATTCTCCTAAATCTCACACGACAATCTTGCACCTTTAAGTCTGTTTCAATCGCACTTAGCTGCTGTTTGTTTAATCAAAACAACAACTTTTTCACTTTAGCAAAGTGCAAAAACTGTTTCCACTCAGGTTTTTTAATGCACAAACTGAAAATGTAATAAAAACAAGTGAATAGAAACCAATTCTGTAAGGATGCACTAATTGTGCAACTCTGGTACAGATCTGATACAGGTGTTTAAAGTAACAATTCGGCCAATAGTCGATGCTGATATCACTGTTTTTTGTGGTTATTTATTTTAGTTGTTGTTGTTATTTATTCCCCCTTTTGTGGCAGGGAAACAAAGAGAACATATTTCAGAAAAAAACATGCAACCTGTTGCCTTCTTACGTCATAGCACACTCTGAAAACAAGAAGTTCAGAAAACTCAAAATTACTGCAATAGATTTTTGAGTGTTTAGCACAACTCAAGTTTTGAAAAAGTTTCACAAACTATTAACAACTTGGATCCACTGATTTTCTTTGTTTGATATCAGTGTAAACTAAATTATGTGTTTTGGACATTTGGTCAGACAATTTTTTTTTTTTTTTTTTTAGCAGCTACACAGACTTTTTTTTAAAAAAAAAAATAAAATAAAGTAAATGCAACATTAGCATTTTAGCAAGTTCTAAAAATAGAGCATTTCTAGATTGGAGTGGTAAACCGAATGACGGTTGCACTTACAGAAACTGATTAAAGTCAATAAAAAGCCCCTTGTTCTACAGCTATAACCTGATATCTCAAAGGGTATTGCCTGTAATATTATTAAATATTACCAGGATCTCACAGATTCTCACTTTAGTCTGTATCCTCTCTGCAGGCACATATACTTGAGCTGAGAAACAAGTTAAAAAAAGAATAAGAAAAAAATCGATGCGGTATACACAATCTCCAGGGATGAACAACCTCCCGCCTTTTATATCCACTGTGTCTCTCACTGTGTTGATCTTATGATTCAGACTCGCTGCTGATTATTTTCTGTTGCATCTTTCACACAACTCACTTTTTTTTTGAGGCAAATACTTTGACAGACACTTTCAAATAGAAGAAATTAACAATCTGTCAACAATTCAGTGTTCAGAGACAATTTCTGCAAAGAAGCGAAGCCATCAAAGTCAAGTAGCTCAATTTTTTTCTCGGCCCCACCTCACAAAGCTCACAATCCAACTTAACTCACCATACACAGCTCACCGTCGCATCCACCCACAATACTCTTGGTAAGATTTTACAAAGAATTAAAAACAAACATAAATGTTTCTCCTTTAGGCATAAAATGTTCTAAATCTGTGTTTTCAGTTTCACCACTCTTTGTTTCTTTGTCTTGTGTGAGTTTTCCCAGTAGTCTTCCTTTCAAAATGCAAAATTAGACTCTTCAATTTTTGACTAAGTAATCTTATTTTAAAGTGGATCATTATGCCCAGAAAACCAAACAGATGAATAAAAAATGACGAAATGAAAGTATCAGTAAGATTTATTAACAAATGCCTTTGTCTTTTGGAGAGTTTAGACATAGATATATCAGCTCACGTCGGAAATATTCCAAATTAAATGAAAATTTGTGCTAATTCCCAGTTATCTGATTCAATGAATGTACAGACAGAATGAGGGCTTCAGTGAGATAAAATTTCATTGTAAGTTTGAAAATCAGTCTGAGCTGTCACACGCTCACCTGGGAACCAAATGAAATCTGCATCCTTATGTTTCATATGATCTGGCAGATTTGTTTAGACCCCCTCCAGTTCAAAGAGATTTCCGCCCATCCTGGATTTTGTCAGGGCAATCACAACCATTTATATTATATAGGGCGGGTTTTATGTGATGACAAGAAGCATCACTGGTCCAGATTTGAAAAATGACATGTTGTCAGTGATCAGTCAGTTAGTGACTTACTCAGTCGGGTTTGCAGTGTCAGCCTTAGCTCCAGGATGACACCAGAAAGTTCTGGAGAACTCAGACTGGGAAATGCACAAGTCACCAGATTATTCTTCCTCCTAAAACAGAGAACTTCTGCTTACCGCGAGCTACAATAACGCAGACTTTACAACGGGATCTGATGCCAAGGTAAAGCTGGTGTATTTCTCCTCCACTGACCTTGAAACTTAGCATTTTGGTGCTAATACATTACGCAGTATCTAATCAGTGCATAAATTTGCATACTTGCTGATGCCCGATGTTCATGTTGATATTTATGTTTCTGTGCCAAAATAAACAGTATCATTTACCACAATGTTTGTTTTTTATATTTTGTTCCACCTTGGTATAAAATTTAAATCACTTATAAAACACTTTCAATTGTGATTTTGTCACTTAAGCGCACTTTGTACACCATTCATACCACCTGTCTCAAAAACATACCCTCAATACTTGACTAGAAAACCAATCCCCTGTTGAACAAACCCACTTTGTGTTAGACTGGTTTTCACACCTTTTTACCTGTGATTAGTTGAGTATGTTCTTTGAATGTCATTTGAAAATGGAAATGAATAAATGGGGTTTGCCCCTATTATTGATGCTTATTAAGGCCCCCGCCATCAATTTTCCAGTACCACAATACTAATCAGAAGATTTGTTGTTGTTTTCTTTAGTTCTCAGTGGCGAGTAGGAGTCCCTGTATTATCTTGCAGCTAAATTAGTGTGATAATGGAAATGATAATGGAAATGATGAAATACCTCAAAGCCTCAACCATAATTTACTCCTTAGGTGGATCTGAGTTTGAATATTATACCAGCATGGAAAGTCCTTAAAGCTGGCACTTGATGAATCCCATCATGCATTTCACAGAGAATTATGAGACCTGTGGGAGGTAATTAAAGCTGGCAGCCACAAATCCAGGTGCACCAATTAGTCGCAAATAAACATGATAAGATCATTTATTTCCAAGCATGCGTATGAAGGAGGTCCCTCAAATTCTATGTTGCCATAACTGATCCACTGTGTTTTCTTTGTTACCTGTTGAAGTTTAAATCAATAAATACTAATTTATTTCAAATTAGTAATCTGAAACGGCTTGTATAAATGGCTAAACTAAATTCATGCAATTTAACACAGTGGCTTATGTCTTCACAAGATGATGCTGTTCCAATTAACAATTCATTAGCATTTGTGACAGTCAAAGGTATAAAGCCTATTTTTTCTTATTTCTACAGCAATAAAGTGATGATTTATGACAACCTGCCATCACTCCTCCTGCAAGAGCTGTGTGGGAGTCATGGTAACACCCACCATCCAGCCTAGAGGATAAAGGTTCACAGCAAAGTCACGTCCCAACACTATGCTGCTGGCATGAGGCCCCATCTGGAAACATCACCCCGCAAACGCATACACTTGAATACACAAACACACTTTTGCAGAGACATTGCCAAACAGCAGTTGAAGCTGGTACTTGATCAGGAGACAACTTTCATTCCCAGCGTCATTACTCCTGCACTGGCCAAATGAGTCAACAGATAAGTGGCCGGCTGTGAAAATGGGATTTTCAGATCACATATTGGTCATTATCCTGACACGATATCCAGATATACGGCTTATATCCAGCCAGATCCAAGCAAAAGGCAACTCAGGAGAAGTGCTGGTGATAAATATGTTTATTCTAATAATCTCTATAGCTATTGTGACAGCATGGCTTCCTGGTAGTGGAAAAGTACGCCACCACCACAAAGGCTCAGGTCCAGCTTGGCCAGTTAAGCAGCATCTTGTCTTAGGGTCAGTTTAGTTACCAGATAAAGGTCTACACAGTTGAGGCTCTCTACAAAAAATGTATAATGTATAAACATTCCTTTTACTAAAATTCCTACAGTGTCTAATGTGATAACAATAATTAAAATGTAAGGACATGAGAAGACCCTCTGCCCAGTGTGGCCCAACTGGACAAAATGAAAGAATAACAGAGGATGTGCACGGCAGCAGTGAATGTTTCTGTCTGAAATCAAAGCTACTAAATCAGAATACATGAGATCATCAAGTTTTAAAAACTGGAGCTTCTCTACAGGGAATAAGTTGGGACAGATGGTTAACCAAACACCGAGAACTCCCAAAGAGATTTCATGGAGACGTGTACGCTTTCGAATTATTTAGCTATTAGTGTCTGTCAAAAAATTAAACTAATTCACTCCAGAGTTGATAGAGTGATGACACCGCTTGCTTCAAACCGTTCGTTCTCTGTGTGTCTGGCTCAGGCCAAGAACTAAATGTTGGTTGCACTGCCATCAAACATGTGTGCAGCATTTGGGAATGCATAAATGGAGCAGCGTCCCCCTTTAATCCTCATTAAAAGTATGGCAGTCATGATGAGTTCACTCGGTCATTTCACACAGAACACACAATTTGTTCGGATAACAGGCTCACCTCTGGCATGTTTGAGCAAAGGGACTAGCGCACCACCATGAAAAATGACTTCCTCTACAGCGTTGAATGTCACAAAGCAATTGTAAGGGATGAACCTTGCTCTCCCAGTTTGCTCCTTGTTTGATTTCCCAGGGGGGTCGCAGTGCTTGTTTCAGGGAGTTGGACCTCCCATCATTCATTCAGGATCATGCTTGTCTCCACTTGTAGCAGAGGTCTGTCAGACACCCACACATCTTAACACAACAATAAGGGAGCATCTTAATTTCACCTGTTCCAGCTCAGTCGGATTTTGGAGTGGACATTTTTATTACTGTCTTCTCACACACAGGTGAAGAGTCAGTACAGTACAAGTGAAGGAGGAAGATGGTTACTGAAGCAAAGAAACACTCTATTCTATCTAGAGAAATTGAATTTTTATGTGATAAGTTAGTATAAAAATATCATTTTAATAAAGTGAGTTTGCTTAAGTATTAAGCAAGATTTGCTGATCTTAATTACCTTATGTTCTGAACACAGCCTTGAAACCAAAGAAAATCTTGGTCAAGTGAAAAAAATCTGCACATCATCTGCAGATTAACTAAATCAGCCCCAGTGCACTGGCTAAACTCTACCTGGTAGCCTAAATGGGTGCTAATCAAAGTTGCACAACGTTGCCAAGCACATGTATTCCTGCAGTTTAACCAACACAAACACACACATGCACATATCAGCAAGGAGCACAGGGCAGAACTGGCTTCTTAATAACAGCAAAGCTACCACTGACCCGCAGTATAATCTTCTACAAAGAGCAACAAGAATTTTTTTTTTTACCAGTATCATGTCATTATTTAGTTGGCTTTAAATGAGGCTTAACATTCATAAAGTTTTTGTTTTTTGTAGTAATACAATTCAGTATTATACTGTCACTGAGTCACACAACATGACATGTAAGCAATCAATTTTAAAGTTTAAAGTCAGGTCATTGACAGATGGCATTGCTCGATCATGAGTTTGAACTGTTATCAGCCATCATTGTTATGACCCTGTGGGTCATTTGTGAATGTGTTTTTGTTTTTTTCCTTTTGCTATAGTGTCTCCTCTCCCTAGTGTGTGTGTGTGTGTGTTGCTGCTCCAGTGTGAATTGGGAACAGGTGGCGCTGGATGACGATGATGATGATGATGACAACGACGACGATTGCTGTCGCGCGATTGGTCAGGGGGCGGAGCCCCAGGCCTACATGAGCGCCGACGGCCTGCATTCTCCCTCTCTCCAGCCTCCCCACCGCAAAGAACCGCCAGCACGGTGTTACGAGTTGTTTGGTTTTGGTAATCTTTGTAGATCAGTAGATGACTGTAGTAGCTTCGAGTAATTTGTTGATAGCACTGTGAGCATATTTCGAGTAAGCCTTGAATCCTTGAAACCTTTGTAAATACGTGTAACCAGCAGGGCAGTTTAGTAGGGGGGGAGCAGCCTTTATTTTGTGAACCTGTTTTCTCCTGTTTATGTTTTTGTTAGGAGATCAGGACAGTATTTTGTCATTCTTTCCCCTTTTGTTTTTTCTTCGTTAGGTAAGTTTAGGGTTTTCCTTAGATTGTTTTGTTTATTGTTTTGGCCTGTGTTTCCCCCTGAAGCAAAATAAAAACTGCTCCTTTTTTGAACCTGAAAACGTGGTTGCTTGTCTTCTTTGGTGTGGGAAGACGGAGGGAGCACATTATCTGTTGTGTCCAGGGTTCCCCTAGACCGGGGCATAACATCGTCAAGTAACAAGTCCGATATAGTCAAACACACACCCATACGTTGTCATCAAAAATAAACTTTATCTAGTCAGCTCTTCTGTCCTTTGAGGCTGCAGAGCAATCTAGCAGGTGTCAGTTAGTTTGGAGCTGAGTAAATGTTCAGGAAATAGCCTGTCACTGAAGAATAACATACATATGCATAGGTCTCTCTGGCTTCAAAAAATAATGGATTAAAAAGTGCTTCTTTCCCTAGGAAAGTATACCAGCCACTGTCCAACCAGTGACACTTTGGTCAAACAAGAACATATCAACCAACCAATCAACAAACCTCCTAGAACGTATCAGTCCTGTGTTTTGAGGTTTAAAAAGTCGGCTCACGCCTTTTAAATTGCTGCAACTGTAAAGCAGCAAGTTTTTTTTCCATTCAATTTGTATTACACTACAAGCAAATGAAATGAGAAATTTGGCTGAAATCTATTTCCACATTTCATTTCCCAACAGGCACTTTCCAACAATGTGATTAGACGATGGTCATTTCTAGTTTTAGCAAAGCTTGTGTTTATACTGTTGCTCTTTACTCATTAGCGTTTAGAATTCTGACCTGGTTTACTCAGTAAAAATGAGAAAAAACGCACCACTGACAAGTTACAACCTTTCCAACAGCGAGAGGTCAGTGGGAAACAGACAGCTGACTTTGACACTTTGGTAGTAATTAATTATCAAGCCCTAGAAAGCACAGTGGGATATTATCCTTTTATACTGGACTCAGGGGGTGTGAATATAACATTATACCCATCAATATTAAGCCAGCAGCAGTTGTCAGTCATGACATTACACACCTTCTCTACTTAGCCACCAAAGCTGAAAACCTTGTATGAACCTTCCTATCCAGGCGAGCCATATATAAGCCTTTGTTGCAGATGTATGTGGTCACACTGGAAGCTACATTATGCCTTTGTCACAGTACATGACTTTCAACTTTCTTTCTTGCATCTTGAAGTCGTTGTAATTTGCACATGACTGCAACCGCAACAGGGGGTCACACATTACAAGATCTTTCCTCAGGAGGAATCAATGGCAAAGCAGTCTGCTCGACAAACTATGTTTTGTCAGTTAAAAAAACACACACATCAGAGGTGACATTATATTTTTAATTCTGAAACATTACTGTGCAGCAGGTTGCAGGTGGTGGAGGCAGAGCTAATTTGAACTACTTTACCTATGACTACTACTTTATAACTACTTTTGCTCATTTTTTCTATATTTGGGCTTTTCTGGCTGCTGCTCTCGTGCTCTTCTATCTCTCCTTCATGACTCCTCCCCTCCTCCAGCCCTTGTCTGCTCTCATTGGCTGCAACTCATTGTGTGGCTCCCCTGTCTGTCTCCAACACAACCAAATATTATATCACAGAAACTGTACGACACACATCCTGTAACAGAACCTCTTTCAACTGTTCTAGTCTCATAAATATAAAATGTAGAAGTCTTCCAAGTTCATGTTCCTCATTGCCAACATTTATGTTGATTAATTCCAAATTGTTAGTTCCAAAGAAAAAGTAAATCAAGTAATATAAAAGTGCTTCAAGTGATTTATATATGATTTTGTTTTAAATGTATTAATCAATGCCAGCATTTAAATGGATTAGTGCTAATTTATATTGCCTTGTAGAAGAGTATGCTAATAAATTGATACCATTTAAACTTTAAGAGGTAAAAAACTGGTACCTGGATGTGGTTAAGACAGACCTTTAAACCACCACGTAGATCTCTTACAGCTTTCTATATGGTATAGAGGAGACTGTATTTTAAAAAAGGCTTTTTTGGTAGGATCATATTTAGGCTATTTTCAAAACTTTCCTTTCATCCGATTTTTTACTGTTGCAATTTGTATAGTGCTGACCCACGGTTTGCGGTAAAATGCCTGGATCATTAACCCTATTTGATATCTTTTGCGTGTCTGTGTCTCGTCTTTGAGCAGATCATACATAGAAATTGGGCACTCATTTGAGAGCGCGGAGCAAATGCCAATTTGCCTCTCATCTGGAGGCTTTTCTCAGTCATCTCCAAAAACCATCAGCCAATGGAAAATCAGGGCTACAGTCTTGTAGTGTGGAGTCAGCATTAACCTCACCAATGATGATTAATGATTCAAAGCTCCACTCAAAGTACAGCTACAGCTGCTTGTGATGTCCATTTCTATTATCTCACATCACTGCTTATCCCAACAAATGGCCAGTTTCAGCATCACAGGGGCTACACAAAGGACCACACAAAAATCAAATATAAATCAATACTTGTAGCACATGTAGCCTTAGAAAAGCCTTCAAAACAAACTGGGCAGCACTTGACAAGACAAGCAAAAGTGGAAAATTAGTTCCCAAATATTAGTTAAAGCCATTGGAAAACCCAACTCCACAATAGCATTCTAACTAATTAAAGGTCTTGTGTACATAATAGGAAGGACAATGGTAATCTGCCTCTTTGAATCTCAATTTTTTTTTACCCCACACAGAACATGGTAATTGCTGATCTACTGCTGCCTCTCTTGCCCACAAGTAACGTTACTTTGGATCCAAAATAATGTGTTAAAATACCAAAATCTCACAGTAACACATACACTGTAACTAATAGAGGCAGCAGTAGACCAGCGCCTCCTGTGTTCTGCGAGGTAAAACCACTGGTTTTGTCAAAGAAGCCTGGTGAATTTGAAGAGAGCACAAATCGTAGCTTCGGTTCTCCATCAGAATGAGGTTTCTTTTAAACGGGCTACAGTACATTTTGCTGCTGCCCATGTCCACAGCAGTGCAGCTTTTGTGCCGATACTGCTGATGTATATGACAATCAAAATGTGATCTGTCTTGCTCATGAACATTTATTTTCTGTCAAATTTTTGTGAATGCTTAATGAGACACTAAACTTTGATATCATATATGCCCATTTACTATCTTAATCAACTTTTCCAGGGCTTTAATTGCAGGAAAATGGAAAAAATGCTTAAAAAATAAATTGCAAAAAGCAAACGCAGACATCAGACACGTCGTTTTCTTCAACTGCAATCAGTGGAGTCGAGGATGCATGACATACAAACATATGCTGTGGCACCCCCCTTAGGCCAGTCAGCACAATTTGGAAAAGTAACTGCGTATAACAGACGGACAGCCAGATGAATGAATGGTCAGGCAACAGTAGGACAAATCGGGTCAGTTCATACCCAGCCTCAGGTTCACTGTGCCAACAAAAGTAGGCTACAACAGTCTTATCAGAGTATAATGCTATGCATGTTTGCTCCATATTGATCACACAGAGAAAATCAGCTTGTGGAATGTGGTACAACTTTGATTTACCAAGGTGTGACTTGGCAAGTATTGTGGATGTGTGTGTGTGTGTAAGACTTAATTGTAAACCACAAACCACTAAATGACAAAACTTTTCTCGACACAGTTCCATGCCAACACACTGACACTAAACTGAAAATCAACTTAGGAAACATTCTCATTTCTGGCCTCTGAAGCCACATCATCTGTAACCTCAACAGAATCCTGACAAATAGAAATTGAGCTATTTAAAACACGAGAAAGAGAACAGAAAGTCTCTCGACAACCTTGTTTATCACCCTATCAAGGATGCCTGCACCGCCTGCTCTCATTTATTGGATACAATGTGATGGTTATAAACCTCCAGCTTGCGATAAAACCAAAATTGGGGAGAGCATTCAATTGAAATGTGACATAAACAAGACAGTTAAGTTTGCATTTTGGTAATATTTCTTTAATACCAAATAGTTCGCACTTGGGCTGCCAACCTGCACAGAATATTTTCTGATATTTGATACTGCGCTTGATGGCATCTGCTGCAATATTTTCTTTCTCTTTAAAGTGTTTATTTTATGCACTACCCTTTTCTTGCATTTGGCTTTCTCTCTATCTTTAATAGAACATGGAGAATACTGTCAAATTTAACCAAGATGACCACTCAAAAGATTACTGGTCAAAGTAGAAAGCAGTAGCATGTTTCAGAAGTGTTGTTTGTTTGTCATCAGTCATCACAGATTTCCACCACAGAAACACAGCTCTTAGTTTTGGAATATCCTAGAGGTGGTGTGGGTAACTATTTGGACATCTGGCATTCAGACCTAATTATAGAAATGATACTCATAATCTGTCAGCAACATAACCCCACAGTTTGGCAATCATTGCAGTGATTCTGGGGGTGGTTGGATTTTGGCATCTGGAGGCAGCTGCATGAACAGATGATAGTGATTGGCTCCTGCGTGGGTAGGGGAGGAGGAGTGGTATCATTTGGCTTGTGTGATTGGTTGATGTGAACCGAGAGGGAGCCACATTTTAGCTCAAACATAATCAGTCAATTCTATTTGGACTGCAATCAGAAACCAAAATGTGTCAGATACCAAAATCTTGTCCCTTGCCTGCTATTAAGACTGGGTAATATGACTTAAAAATAATATCTCTATATTTTCAGGCTCTGCTATGATATACAATATATCTCAATATTCACATTTTCCCTACAACAACATTGTAAATTAGGGCTGGGAGGAACGGACAAAATCAAATATCACAATATTATTTATCAAACATGTCAGTATCAATATTCCAACAAAATTGTGAGGGTGACCGTCGGTGTTTTCTCAAAATATTAACACAATGAGATTTTTTATTAATAATCATCAGTGATGTAGATATAATGACTAAGTGGCTAAAGGCAAATAATTATTGTCACGACATAACAATATCCAAAGTCTAAGATGATATGTAGACTGATACCACAATATCGATTTAATATTGATATACTGCCCAGCTCTACTACAGATTCTGTATATTTACATGCAAATATCTGTAGGTGTATCTGGGGTAACTAGGAACTGTGAGTCATAGAGTAATACCCATGGATCCTTTTGTAGTCAAAAAGAATGTTCAACACTTCTATTTTAATAATGTAAAAACCATCCATCACTTTATGGCAAGATGAGGCACTTGAACTGAATACTGAACACTAATAATGAATATGTTGGTTTTTGAAAAGCTTGCAGTAAGCTATCACATCTAAAAAACAAAGATGCTAAAAGAGTTTTAGGAGTGTGAAATTATATGTTTTCTATCCAAAAACTTTCAGTTATTATGTCTGTTACAGGCCAAGGCTGACCTATTGCACAGTCGCTTATTGTATCGTTCACATAAAATGTGTGTGGGAGTAATTACTGCAATAAAAAATCTTGAAAACAGTCACTCTGTTGTGAGCTCTGTTGGATTAATTAATTACCTCTTAAGTAAACGGTAACTAAGGAAAACTTTTAATTAAAAGACTATTTAGTTGTAGCCAGCCATTTATACACCGTGCCAACATACCCTTTGTCCATAGGCAGGAGGCCAGTGTTGGCCTGACATGATAATGATGATTGGCCATAAGTAAAACAGCAAAGAAATCTCATCACGCCAATACTGGCCCAAGTTTGGCTTTCCACTCAACTAATGTAGTCTGTCTTTGTAGCCCCTGCCCAGAGACTGCACATGAACTTTAACTCTCTTACTAATTAACAGGCAGTTACTAATTGTCTGTTTTCCTTGTTAATGAATAAATAAATATACAGATAAACACACACACACAGACTCATAAATTAAGCCATTACAAAGCTCTAACCCAAGCCATTAGATATTGCCCTACATATGTACAATATCTTCCTCTCTTTTCATTTTTAAATTCAGTCTGATCCAAAGCAAACCTCCGACATCCAGTAAAACGGATTTCAAGTATTTCAGAATTAGAATAATGAAGTCTATGTGAAACTTTTAATTGTATGAAGTGTTATCTGCTAGTGATAGACTTGTGCATTTAGGCCAAACTCTCCTCCCTCGTGTCCTCTGAGATCTCTATGACTAATTCATTATTCTAAGCCTCTTTAAGGTTGGCACTCAAAAGCTGTGTGATCACTGCAAGCAGATACAAAGAAATGGGGAACTTTATTATTCTTAGTCCAATTTACTCTGGATTTACCAATCTGTTTCCCCCCATTGTGTGAAAATTACATATGCTTCGCTCAGTAATTTCATGTGAAAAACAAACGCTGGCACTGTTAAATATATATATGGTAAATGCGACACTAAACTGCATCCTGATCCTTTTCAGCCTCCAACTTATCTTTATCCGAGGCTGAGCACGCTCGCTGATGGTTGGGATGGTAGCAGCCAAGACTCAAAACCATCCCTCCTCATATCAGAGGCGTAAAATAATCATAGAAGTGGGAATATTTCACTTCTGTAGGACTGTTTGAAGAAATGCACCTCGATTATATCAAGAGATGTGTGACACCTTTGTCTGTATAATTTATTTTTGCGCTTGCCCTTCCCTAATTAATTATAAATCAAACAGAGTCCAGCGTTCAACGGTTCAAAGGGGAAATAAGATTTCTCTGGCCCATGGCACAAACAACTATTAATCTATCAGTGGGAGGTTGATAGGGTTTTAATCAATACCAATGATTCAATAATTACTTGGCCAGCAGCTGAGATTCCTGGCATCCAAAACAAATGTTCCCACATGTAACCTTTGTTTTGGAACAAATAATCATCACCCACTTGAGTTTTTTTTCTTCTTTTTTAAGATATTTCCACCCTCACTCATTGAAGTTAGCTGCTGGATGTTTTACCGCTTGATACGATTAGTCGATGGGATGAATACATTTGCTGCAAAGGCTGAATTTAAGGCAGAAGTCAGAATATCAGAAATAATACTAGTGCTGTCCCCGACTAAGATTTTTTTCAACTGAATGAAATTTGGCCATTCCATACCAATATTCAACGACTTTTTTTCCAGTTAAGTGCACCAAACGAAATTCATAAATTCCTCTACTGACCATTAAATGTCATGTGTTAACTCGTTTGTAACGTGAAAACATCAGATTTTCACACAGTCATAAAAGGTAAAAGTGTGAGTCCACAGGTATAAATCACCTGCCCTGCATGCTCTGCACTCCTTCATGCCTTCAAGCATTAAGGGTTTATAGTTCAACCAAACTAGACATTGACCAAACCAAGAAGTTTTTCCTGAGTTTTATTATGCTTCTGTTGAGTTGACAATGATGTTTTGCAAAAGCAATAAATCAGCTGTTTCTGGTTAGACAAAATGTAATCTCACTGTAATGATCCTTTCCATAATGTTGTAAGACACTTGCCAGTGGCAAAAACAAACACAAGCAAACAAGCAAGCGTCACCTGTCCTGCACGCTTCACTGGAGTGAAGTGGCTGACAGTGCATCACCTGCACTCTGTTTCTATCACTCTTTTCCACATCCATCAGTTAGTTTTGTGGTTTGTGGTGATTTAGAGTCTCTAAGAGAAACAAGAGCTTGAACTTGTTTATCAACCACACATTTCTCCTTCTCTCATCGGTTAACCACAAGCTAATATAAAAATATATTTATGAATCCTCATTAATTCCTCATTGAAATGTTCTCCCTGCACATTTTTCTAAGCTTTTATTTTACCCTGCAACTGTAAGGCGCATTGACTGACAAAGAGGGGGAAAAAAAACCTTGATTAGAAGAATCTGAGTTGACTGAGGGGTCTCCAACTGATGATTCAAATCTTCAACTCTCAGGGGGCATCCCTAAATAATACCATCCAAAAACTTTTGCCAGATCTCTAAAGTAAATCCTCTCTCTTTTTTTTAATGATTTGGATATTTTTCAGAAATTAATTATCCGAGGATAAATCCCCTGAGATATATCATCTAGTTTTCAAGGGGTTCCCAAAAACAGACAGTAGCAGATATAATACAACAATAACAGAACAAACAACCAGCAGAAAATCAAACACTAAACAACAAAAATTTAATAAAGAACTACAGAAGACGGTTACAACCTTAGACTAGACACAATCAAAAGGAACAATGATGTCTATAAATAAACAGTAAAAGCTAAGGATGAGAAAACAAAACATTTTTAAAGAAGCTAAATGATGACAAAGAATGGATATTTAAAGGTAATTTATTCCAATCAGAAAGAGCCTGAAAGATAAAAGCTATTTTTACCAACTTACTTAGAGACATATTTCATATTTTGTCTATTCAGTTTGATTATATCCCAACATGTCTAAAATTTCAACTTTGTCTAAAAATACTGGAATCAGCCCATAAAATACAAACCATGTGAAGCTTATGATTAAAGACCACCAGCATTGTGCTCCTAAAACACTGTCAACTCACAATGGACAATTTAGAAAAAAGGGATTAGGTTAGATTCTTTGCTCCACCACCAAGTTTATTGGAGATACGGGTGTAATACTAGTAGTGTCTACACTCCCAGATTTCATCCATTTCAAACATATTCTTCTGCCTCCACCAACTTGAGCCAATTAATCAGATTTCCCTCTACTCCCTCTGGAGCCACAAAAGACTTCATATAACTTTGTTCACATACGCAGTAGCACCTCCCAAGATGTGTAAACAGGCTTTGATGTGAAAACTTGGTGGAGCTCCCCTTTATGTTGTAGAACATAAACTCCCCCAAGACTGCTTCCCCAAGTCCTCAATGTCAGCTGTGACCCTGGCTGACTCAAAGGCTAATGGACATTTTTGTGGCTGCTTTAATTCATCAGATAAGTACCTTAGTAAGTCTGCCTGGTCTGCACTGAAGGTTCCAAACTGGCTGCTAACAATTAACATGTAAAAGGACAATCTGCATCGCTGGTAGTTTTGATGGAAGCAGCAATATCACTAATAGGTCACTAATAGCCTGCGCCTGCATGTCGTCCTTCACAACATAAGCTTGAAAACACACATTTTCTACATGTAATAAAGTGAAAAAATCAAAAGGGACCATTCCACAGTGTCATGAACCTTAGGAAAGCAAAAATCAACCATGCATTTTTGGACTGCAAGAAAGACATGCATGTATAACAAACTGACTACATAACTAGGGGTGTCACAATTCTCCACATCCACAATTAGATTTGACTTTTGAGCGTGATTCGATTTTTAAATTAAACATTTTTTTCCAGCACGGACGGCACTGCGGTTGTTGGACTGTCGAGTGTTTTCCTTTTATTCCTTCCTTTTCTCACACCTATTTTCCTTTTAAAAAAGAGAAATACAATCATTCACCTTCTAAATTTAAGTTTCTCTCTTTTACCAAACTAAAACGAGCTTAAGTGGCTTGTTAAATCCTCATAAAACACACTTCATTTAAACTCGACAGAAACACATGTAAAACTCACCTAAACAGTCTTTGTTGGTCTGTTCACCCTTCCAACAATCACCAACTCTGGTTTGGTCGAATTAAAACCTTAATTCACCACAGGAGTCTAACTCTGCAGGCTGTTCACCTCTCACGTCTCACTCAGCTCAGTGCACTCATGGTCCAGCTGAGCGAGTGTGTACCGTGTCGCTGGATGAGAGTGCGTTGTTGGGCAGCGGCCGTCACTCCGCAGACCATTACACTAGACAATATGACAAATATCCCCCCCAAAAAATCGGCCAAAGAAAAAAGACAATCTGCGATGGATTCAGCCCATCGCTGATGGGCGATATATTCATCCAATCGTCCAACCCTAATATCACCAACAGGGATTTTTTTCTCTTGCCACTGTCACCATGCACTTGCTTATGGAGGGAAGAGTTGGGTTTCTATAAATTTTGCCTTTATTTTATCTTTAATATTAATTCAATAATATTATGTATGTATGTACAGTGTGTATGTATGGTCTAGACCTGCTCTTTATGAAATGCGCCCTAATTAAATAAATAAAATTGACTTGTTAAAAGGCACACTGCTGTTGTTGTAGTGTGGCACGTGCAGCTCACATAGCCGCCCCCCACCATTACAATATAGATTGGAAAAATATTTTTCATATTCTCTCTAATTGGTATCTTTTCTCGTGAATTAAATGACAGGGAAATTAATCAATTTCTCATTTTTGCTTGTGCCCCCCGGGACCCTTTTTAATACCCTGCTTTAAGAACCAAAAGATTAAACCAGCATTAATTGAACAGGTTCTTAAAGCACATCTCCATGTCAGGAGAAGACAGAGGATAAAGTTAGGAAGACTGCTTCTAATGCAAGTGCTCCAGTTTCACGTTACTCCATCAGGGAGGTACAGACGGAAATTGCCTGTATTTCACATGGGGAGTGTCAACTGCTTCAACGTCAGGTTAAGATCTGAGTGGACACATACGATTTAAATTCAGAGAAGCGATTCCTCAAGCAGAATTTGTAAGCATGGCAGATGTAAAAATTGAGATGCATGGGGGAAAAGGGATATCACTAATTTAACATAACTGCTTAAGGACAGGTTTAAGTGCTACAAGTTATTTTTTATTCATCAAAGACAGCGAGTGAGCAATGTTTACTGAAATGTAAGGCTAACATTTTACATAAACTAGAATTTTAATCAAACACTAGCCCGGCCCAAAGCAAAAAAAAAAGTGGAGGAGCTGGCAGCTTTTTTTCCTTTGTGTGGGTTAAATCCTGTTTCATAGGCTTATAGTAAAAATTATTATAATGTCTTTTGGAGCTAATATAGCATAGCAGAGACCATTATAATAGTCAGTGATTCCTTCTTCTCTCAAAGCCTATGTAACCCAATAAAAGAATTGATTACACTGAGCATTGCTCAAACTGGCTGTATGCTCCGGGGTAGGAAAAAACTGATGCTTTCATAGACCACAGAGCACACAGTTAAATAATATAGACTCAAGTCAAGTAAGGCCAGAACCTTTAATTCTATTACAGCACAACAAGTGCACCAACAATATTTTGCAAACCAGCTCAGGGACAGTTGTCGATGTCTAATTCAGAGCTAAGCACTGCATATGTAAAGCAAAAATCTATTTCCATGCAGAACAGTTAGAGTTCAAAACTGATGTCAGACTGATCCGTACGAGATCAACAAGAACACGGATGAGTTTCAGTCTGCTTTAATGAAATAGGTTATCAGTATTGTTCTCAAAAACACCAACAGTGAGTGAGTGAAGGTTTCTTTCCCTGAGTTCATCCTGTAATGGTTGACACTGTGAGTGGTCTGACTGAGCGAGTGGTTCCTTCTCTATGTGTTCTGCCATTTTTAGATAGAGCTGAATGTGATTTTATGGGGTCCACAGCTGAAAATGGACATCTTTTTTATTTTCTCTCCACGGGAGAAAAATAAACTCAGACTTAAAGGGATAGTTCAAATTATTTGAAGTGGGGTTGTATTAGGTACTTCTCCATAGTCAGTGCATTACCTATAATGATGGTCAGCACACCCCCAGTGTGGAGAAGCAGTAGGACTACCAGTGTAGGAAAATAAGCAATGCATTGGTGTGGACAGGGTCTTCAGGAAAACAGATTTTTTTAGATATTTAGAATATTTTCAGCACTTTACCTTGCTGTCAGAAAGCCTTTTCTGTTGGGAAGCGGCTTTTAAAAAAGTTAAATATTGCTGCCTCCAAAACCCACCAGACCCCACTGGCAAAATCAATCATTTTACCTCACAGAACATGGGAGTTGCTGGTCTTTTGCTGCGGTGGATTCAAACTTCAAACTCACCTCATAAATCAGTAAAGTCATGCAGTAACACAAACAAACTAGCACACTGAGGCAGCAGTAGACAAGCAACTCCTGCCTACTGCAAGATAACATTACTAATTTTGCCAGTTGAGTCTAGCTGAGCGAGAGAAAGCAATATTTGGCTTACGTAACAGCGGTTTCCTGTCAAAAAAGGTTGACTGCCAGTAAGGTTAAGTTGTGAAAATATTCCAAATACAGTGTACACTGGCCCTGTCCACAGGAGTACACTGCTTATCTTTCTACACTGGTACTCCTGCTGCTTTACCAAAGAGAGGGCATCTACTATAGGTAATACACTGACTATGGATAGGTGCCTCATATAACCCCACTTCAAATCACTCAGACTATCCCTTTTAAGTGTACTGATGCCCATGACATAGTTTTTTGGGTTTTTTTAAAAAAAAGTGGGTTAATGTTCCAGCATTTAATTTGAAATTTAATTAGTAATGATTTCACAGGTCAGAGATGGAGTTCCGTTTGACACAGTTTGGATTATATCCTGAATCAATGGCTTGTTGGCAGGAGGTGGAAGTAGGGAATCTAATATGAACCCCGAAGCCCAGGATGCATTTGAGCATTTTGTTTTCTATCAGATCCTGATTCACTTATGCCACTTCTCTGTGCTGTTTTCTGTCTAGATTTGAGTGCTCACTGAGTTCCCCTTTGTCACCACTGATGAATGTGCTTGAATTAAAGATGACAAGACAACAGAAGCCACTGTTTGTACACAACATGATCACTGAAGTCAGGCAAATCCAGTGCAGTCAATGCTATGGTGGCCTAATTTGTAAAGCATTTGCTTCCCTGCGTTAAAATCAATGTGACTAAGATTCAAAGTGTATGTTCAGCAGATATGCACACTCTACAGTCAACAAATCCTAGACGCCATTATTGATTGATGTCAGGGTTATTTTGGAGACAAACTCGACACAATAAACTGAGGTTTGTGTTCGCTTCACAAATCGGTTCATTGTCAGTTCTTTTTCAGCTTTTTGTTGTCATTTCATGAGTATTTGGCAAAGCTGCACATACCACTACAAAGTATTTGTTTTAGTCATATTCACAACTTTTGCTGCAATTTTATTTTTTCTAAGAATGCCACGATGTGTCACAATTTTCACAAATTACAACAGTCTATGACAAAACCTGCTACCAAGCTACAAGTAATATGTTAAATAGTAGAAATTTCTGAGTAATACTGAGGCAGAAACTGATTTAAATGAAAACTGTTACATTCAGTAAATACAACAGCTCTGTGAACTTGTGGTAAAACAGATTGTGTAACCCAAGGCTAAACGCTGAAGCCGTCAGGACTGGCAGAACTCCAGCAAAATCAAAAACCACGGCCAGACTACAGACCACACTGCGATGTTTATTTACATCAACTTGAAAAGCCGCTGTGTTCTCCACACACACAAACTCAAAGTGCAAAATGGAAAGCCTGTCACTCACAAAGAGGAGACATCTTGTCATGTTCAGGGAATTAACAAAAGGAGCTGACAGCTACATCTAACATCTAGAGGCAGGTATACAGGTAGGACCATTCATCATAAATCACAACAGAACTGTCAGTTACCACTTTCACTGTACACATCTTTAAAATTTAACTGGGAAAACATTTGTTAGAACTGCAAGACTGCTGCTGCAAATTACTCTATCGTGTTGATTAATCGACATAACATTTGATTAAAATAGTGTCAGAAAACCATCAGAGACAGACCAAAATCAAAAGACAGACTGTTAACACACAAGACAAAGGGAAGTAACAAATCCTCACAAATGTGAAGCAGAAACTGGAACTTGGTAATCGAAAATGTTGGTCATTAATTTTCTGCTGATCAACAAAAAAAACAAAAACAATCATTAATCATTTTTGTTCCACCTGTAGTCATCACTAAGGCTGCATTCACTTCATTTTGGAAGTGGAAAATTAGAACAATGTCATAAAATCAATGCCGCAGAACCAGAGACAGTCTTTTTCCATGTATTCTTCTACCTTGCCAAAAACCTGCTGCCTACATTACCCACCATGCAACTCAACTGCTGACACTTCAGGCAGAGATTTGAGTGTGTTATAACTTGTAAACCAAACGAACATCCAAGTTCAGTTAAACTTCCACCTGTCCTGGGTCTCGTCAGGCCAATCACAACCATTTATCTAATATGGGGCGGGTTTGCTATGTTGACTTTACAGCGGCATTTTCAGAGATGCAGAGATGCCATTGCCATTGCAGAGATGAGGAGTGAGCAACAGAGGTCTGGCATGCTTACTTGTTTCTAACTTCACACCGCCCAAAAAGGGATTCAATTAAATTATTGTTTACTCTATCACCAGCAGTTCATTGGAGATTTGGAGTGTTTCTTTAGTCTTTAGCCCTAACTGAGCTGAGGCAACTCACCAGATTTCGTGCTCACTCTCTAGCCACAAAAGGCTTTATACAAATTCACATGTGCCATAGTACCCCCTAATATGTGTAAACAGACTTTGATGTGTAAAATTAATGTGGTTCCCCTTAAATCTAAGTTTGAATACCCACATTCAAACTTATTTTTAGTTGAGAATTTCAAATAAATCTCAAACTAAACATGCAATACAGCACATATTTGCTTTTTCCAAATAGACTAGTGTTCACTGAATATAAGTAGCACAGTCAGTGGATTCATTGCAGTGTTTGCAGACTTTGTTGACAGTTCTACAACTTGTATTTTGAAAGTGTGAGATGCTGGAGTCCCACATGTTCTTCTTGTAATTACCAAGCACAGACAAGAGGGTTTTTTTTTTGTTTTTTTTTTCGTCAGCCTGCTGCTTGTATTTACAGTAAATCTTCACGACATGATCTGACACGACATAATAAAACGTCACCAGCTACCTTCATAGAAGTGGTTGTCAAAGTCTAACGCTAAGATTATTCTACAAGAGCATGTAGCTTGTTCCACTTGTGCTGTGGTGACAATGAGAAACAGTCGTGAACTTTGAGAACACTAGGCAGACACGGCGAACTGCTCCAGGAAAAGCAATCCCACAGCTGAAAACGATATTGTGCTGGGAACGAATTAAGTGTTGGCTGATTGTAGAGGAGGAAGCTGAGGTTGGTTGCCAGAGTGGAGCATGCATGTCTGAGTCCTTTAGCAGATTTGTAGCACTGGGAATTCAGTGTGTATGTGTGTGTCTGTGTGTACGGGTGGTAAGGGAGATGCTGAAAGATGTGCTGAAAGCTAAAAATCTGGTCATATTTCTTCAGTTTCCACTGCACTGATCGCAGACAAATCCTTCATATGGAGGCCAGCAGTCCACTGAGAATTACTGCTGATATGCAGAGCAGGAGAGCTGACACATCTGCACCACATGGTTTATCTGCTTTGACTTGGTCGATCTCTCCAGCTCTACAGTCTGACAAATGACACATACTGTATGTATAACTAATCTTAAACACCCACAGCTCATTATCTCTCATGTCGAATCCTATTAAAGAACGCCTTTTCATATTGAGCCCTCTACATTGCGAAACCTCAGAGCTGTGTTTAGCTATGTCTTACTGGGTGGAACAACATATTGATTCTGATACATTAATTCCAAACACAACAATGTGATCATATCCAATGCATATACCGTAAGCCCCTGTAAGCCGCATAATAAAACTCAGCCTGTGGAGCAATAAAGTTATGCACATTTTATTTGCCATGTATAAAGATATTCAGGATAAAGTGATCACATCAACTATAACACAGAGGGGAAATAAATATTAATAATAAAAATAAAAATATTGAAATATTGATTATAAATCTGTTCCGCTGGGCATCAAGAACCAGTTCCAAATAAGAATAGATTCCTGCACTTATAGACATGTGAGTTGAGTTCAATTCAAGGATTGCTCGATTGCCCACAGTAAGTAAAATGTCATGCTGGGCAAGTAACTCTAGCAACTCACTTGACAAGTGGTACAATAAAATTAAACAAAGTATTTTCATTATTAATGATCATTTATCCTTTTTAATGCAAATATGCTATTTCCAGCCTCTCAGTGTCCTGCTTTTCTCCATTTATTATCATAACAATATGAACATTTTTGGGTTTGTACTGACAAAGCAAGATTTTAAAGACATCACCTTGAACTTGGAATGGTGATTTTGCACAATCTTCGGAAATTTCATAGACACTGCAGATCAAACATGACAAATAACTTTAGTTTCTGCTGTTATCTGATTGTATAGGGGCAAGTAAAAGTTGAGGGTGCAGTGGACTGAACCCTGCTAATACATTTGTCTTATCAAAACATGGGTCTAGCATTAGCATTCTCTGTAAATCTACTTAGCTGTTGGTAAGTTGCTTGACCAGAAGGTGAACAGCACAAATTGTGTCTTGTAACAATCCCCTTTACTTGGCAAATGCTGTGCTACAAAACACTTTACAAGGACAGGATATTCTCCATCATTACAGTAAAGCAGCCTAAGTAAACCTCAATTTTCCCAGAAACCAGAAAAGAAAAAAACAGTTGTTATGGTTACCTAGCTAAGGTTAGCTAAGCTCAGAGTTTCCAGAGGTAATATTTATCTGTGGTAATTAGCGTTTCACACAATTCTGCTGTGAAGAATGCAAGAGGACACTCAAAGAGGGTTCCACTTTGTTAAAACATGGTTCTTATTTTCATATTTTTAGCCATAGACTGTAAATAAATATGGACAATGCGTCTCCACTTCCTCCCATTGTACAAAAATAAAAGTAAAATATCCTAAAACAAGCACTGCCGTCTTGAACTGGTGGTGTAATCTTAGCCAGAGTCGGTGTTGTAGTGACCTGGATTTGAGTCGCTGTATCAAGGTCTCAGACTGTCATCATGATGTGAAACCCCCTCTTCATAGCATCAAATAAGTAATTAAAACCAAACTGATGTGTGTTTTCACTTTTTAATGTGGCCCATGTCCCATCTGCTCACACAGAAAGGGTGAGGTTTATGACTTATTCTGCAGCCAGCCACCAGGGGGAGATCCTTTCACTTTGGGGTGCTGTCATGTCGTCCATCTTAATAGCCTGTATGTCAGTGTGTTTGGCCATCATGCCTCTCACGTGTTGTGTGTTACAGTTTTGTAATTAACAACCTAATTGCTGGGAACAGGGTGACATTGCCGGCCTCTACAGAATTTGACAGGATGTGATACGTGAGCATCCGATCTCACTTCCTCCCCACCTCCTTGTTCTATCTTTTCACTCAGTCTTCTCTTTCATGGACCATCGGACTTCTCTGTCTCCCCTGGTTTTTGGTGCCTCATTTCAGATGTTTTGGATCGGAATATTCTTTGTCCAGGAGATTTGGCCTCTCCTTGTCTTTTCCTCCCTGTGTGTGTGTGTGTTTTGTTTTTCCTCTCTCAATTTTGTCTGAATGGTGTGCTTGAGCTTCACCTTTTGTAAGTATTTGAAATCTGTGGACTGTCTAATCCGTTCAGCGGCACCTAAAGCTGGATCAATACTCTTCACATACGTTTACGATCGGGGTTAATTTTGTCAATGAAAATTTTGACAAGAGGTATTTGCTGACATCTTTTTATTTCATGAGTAATTTGTGACAGTGATGTAAATGGATAAAATACTGACAAAATTATGGCAAAATCTCTGTTCATAATGCCCTGATGACAAAAGGCAAGAAATAATACCTCTGTTTGGGCAGACAATCTCAGTTACATCACACAAAATTTAATGCTAGTATAGCTCAAAGTTGTTTGTGGATTCAGGGCACATTAGCAATTAACGTATCTTCTTACATTAAAATGCAAGTCTTTGTGTTCAGCTCTCAGTACTTTTATAGCTTGTAATTGAATTTCTGTGGTCTGAGGTCAAGTTTCTCCCATTTTTACTCTCAGGAATCTGCTTTATTTTCCTGTTTTATGTTCTTTTTCAGCTGAGAGGAGTTTTTCAGATGAAAGGAGACTAAAATTATATCCAAAACATAGAGTAAAACACTGACTAAAAATAAAACAATAACATAATACTAAAACATGCCTTTAACCAGCTGCAACTAACAATTTACAATCTGTAAGTGAGTAAGACTAAAACTAAATTTAAAATTCTCATCATTTACAGTTATGTTAACCTGACTGTCCTTTGTGACAGCCCTCTGGCCTCGCCCTGGGTCGCAGCTAGCATTTTGTCTCTCTCTTCAGGTCCAGGTAGGCCGAGGCCATATTGGTGCCACTGGGTGCACCTGCCAGTGGCCAGGTACCTGATACACCATTTTACCCTGTACAGGAAGTGATACCAACAGCTGGCAGTTACCTTAGATCACCCCAAAGAGTGGAAGCAGGTGGAAACAGCTAGCCTGGCTCTATCCATGGGTGACAAAATCCTCCTAAAGCTCATTAATTAACATTATATCTTATTTGTTTAATCCGGACAATTCACCCTGCCACGCTGGCTGTCTCTCTCTGTTTCCCAGATAATGCTCATCTGCCTTAATGACAGTTTACAGGTTTTTATGCCTTATATTGGAGTTCTATTGAGGGAGGCATGATGGTGAATTAATCGAACTCAGTAATATATAAAATGTCCGTTTTGTCAGGTATCAGTGTCTGACAAGGCTTCAATAATGACATACACATTCATTTTTATATGAAAGAAAGTGTCACTAACACATCCTCAGCCTAGATGTCTAAATCGATGTTCAAAGTGTGCTTACTTCTAATTGGAACTTTTACAGCCAGGAGAAATATCTCTCAGCAAAATTCATTACAGCACAAGAAGCTGTAAACTATGACTAAAACATTGACTTTAATTATGACCACAACACTGACTAAAATTATGACAAAAACAGACTAACTTGACTGTTAAAAATGTGACTTTAATCAAGTACAATTTCCAGTAAGTAACTAAGACCAAAACTAAATTTAAAATTCTCATCAAAATTAACACTCTCACTCTTCCATGGCCTGTAGCCTTGTGTCTTGCCCTGGGCTGCTGCTAGCAATTTGTCTCTCTCTCCAGGTCCTGGAAGGTGTAGTTTGTATTAGTGCTGAGCACACCTGCCACTGGCCAGGTAGCAGCTCCAGCATTTTAGCCTGGATCTGAGGCAATTCCGACAGCTGGCAGTCAGTCAGCTTAGATTAACCCTAAGACTGGAAGCAGGTGGAAACAGCTAGCCTAGCTCTATCCCTAGGTCATGAAATCCTCCTAAAGCTCATCAATTAATGTTATATCTTGTTTGTTTAATTTGCACAAAAACCCAAATGTCAAATGGACAATTTGTCCCACCAAGATTTTTTGTGCCAGGCTATGCTATACCCTTATATGGTCAGGTATGAAACTGGCATCAATCTTGTCCCTGCCAGAAAGCAAGCAAGTATTCCTTTAATGTGAATCAAATTCATTGTGCACTGTTTGATGAATGCACTGGGCTCAATTATCCATTCTCACCAAAATCCGCTCAACCATGAGTAAAAGTTGCAGTTGAAAGCATTGAACAAAGGGTTTAAATATAAAGTAAGTAACCGTTTCCTTGCACAGGGAGAGTGACAGCTTTATAAGAACTGCTATTCAGACCTTCTGAGAGGTTATACAATTCTGGCTGCAAAGCCCCGACCACTTTGTACAACAGGGGAGGTCTTGCCCCACTCCTAGACATCTGCCATATGTTGACATAATGTCACATACCATTTCTACCAAATTTGTATTCCATGTCGTCCTCTTAGAGGAATTAAAGGGGCCACCTTCAGTGTAACCTTTCTTTATTCAGAAATCTCATTCTCTTTCAGTGTGTCAGGGGAGGCAACTTATTAAGCATGCAATATATTGCCATTTCATGACCAGACCACAGGAATTAGAGGAAAAGCAACAGCAGGTGGCAACACATCTTGGTGATAAAAACCTGATAAAAGACAGAGCTAACATGTAACGTCCTTCCCAGTGGATGTCCAAGAAGTGGCCATTCCTCTCGATGCAATGGTGAGATATACTGTTGTGCATCTCAATCCATTTTACAGGTGTTTTTCCCACAATGCAAATGTGGAATCAAGTCGGTAAAAATATTCCCATGTCTGACTCATAATACCACAGGCAGTAGAGATAGCTATTTCAAATCAAAGGCACTGTGGAATCTGTGAGCGAGGTGCAGTGCATAAGAACAGATTTTATACCAAACATATGTGATCGCCTAACGCAGAAGACAGATTGCTTCCCTGCTGAGAATAGTTACAGAACCACGAGACGTCCGTGCAATCACAAAAAGTGCTTGTATCCCCTTCTCTCCTTCAGTGAACCAGGAAATTCTTTGCTGTTATGAATAGATTCTGTGAAAATGTCATAGGTACATTTCTCTGAAATTATCTGCTGTAAAGGAAAAGATGATTTTAATAATAGAATTACTATAAATGAAGTAAAGATGGCAAAATAAAACTGGAGACTTGGAAACTTTGCATATATACATTTATACAGCAAAGCGTGACCACCTGCCACACAAATTAATAGTTAGCTCATGTAATTATTGTATGTACAATAGTGGTAGATTAGTTCAGAAAGAGCTTATTTTCTATCATTTAGAATGAAAAGTTAATGAAAAATAATTGCTTCCACTGCTTAAGTGCAAGAAAGTGCACATGTATGGATTGGATTCATAAACTGTTTAAATATTACCCTTGTCTAAAAGAGTTGTCAGACACATATGCAACTTAAAGGGATAGTTAAGATTATTGGAAGTGAGGCTGTATGAGGTAATCCACAGTCAATGTATTAGCTTCAGTTGATGCTTTGAATGACTTGCCTTAGAAGCCTTGACGAGGAGAGAGATAAATGGCAAACAATCTCCTGCCATGAAATGTCTGTCTCAAGCCAATCCATGAACTGAAAACCCTTTAGTTCATGTTTTATTTACTGTACTTAATCTTCACCTTTCAGAAATGGGGCTTTTTACTTGATTCAAATCCAAGTAAAGGTATATTCAACATGGTAAATTGATTCCACTGAGGTATTCATCTCTGGCCACAAAAAACACATTCTTTCATGATTCAAATATTTCAAGATTCTGACAATAAGGTCGACCAACAAAAGGAGTAATGCGCTGTAAACAAGTAGTGCACTCCTTTCAGCAAGAAGCCCTGAAGCCCTTGGTAGAGGTCTTGCACATCACGCTACATCTGAGGGTTCCAGTGCTTCACAAAAGGTTCCTTTCACAGCTGATGAAGGACAACAGCCTTAGAATTCACTCCACAACGATCAAGCAAGGAGCAAAAATACAGAGCAGAGCAGAGCATGGAAGGGATTCAAGCGTAGCCGGGCTTCAAAGACATTTCAAAGACCGTTTTACGAGTTAAAAAAAAAAAATCCAGTTTTGGCCTGTTCCAACAATTAGAGAAAATCAATTACAACAGACTGACAGGCCCACCTGTGGCTGTAATTACAAAACAAAGCTGCAAGTAAAGCAAGGACCTGTCTTTCCAGTAACAGCTTCTTTTTCTCATTGTTTCCAGTAGGTGGTTGCCCTGCTGTTCAGAGAGCACGGACTGGTTTTAGCCTTGAGCCCATCTGTCACTGAAAATTTAAAAAATAAATAAATAAACAAAAACTACGACTTGCAAAAGGGTGCCATGCTCCAAACGGGTTTTACCATTATCTGACGCCGACAGCAAATGCCACAAAAACCTCTTCCCCTAAGCATGGGCCGAGAGCTGCTAGCTAAATATAAAAACCATATGCTTAATGGACGCAAACACAAACTAAAGTGGCAGGAGCGCCAACAACAATGCGACATCTTGACATCACCACGGCGTAGAACAAAAACAGGACAGCTAAACAGCAACACTGACTCATTATGCAGTCACAAGGTGTTGATGCATATGGACAGACAGCAAGGTTTAAACTACGTGCACGGAGCTGTTTTTTACATACAACAGGATGGAAACGCAGGAAACCTCTTCACAAACACACCAACAGAGTGAAGGCTTCATTTCACCACATGTAAATCAATTAGGCCAGAACATGAGAGCTGGTGTGCCACACTGCTGCTTTGTCTGCTCTCTGTCCAGTGTCTACTCTCACAGATAGGCTGGTGCTGGGAAGGCTGCCAACTACATACAAACCATGACTGGGCAAACACCGCTCCCCGGGCCGTGTTATGCATCTGACTGCAGACGCAGCTCTGAGCAATCAGCAGTACTTAATCACTGCGTTTGCCACACCTAGTTCAACATAACACTTGCAAGTAAACTGAATATATTTGGGTTTTGGTCAGACAAAACATCCTATGTTTTGTGCACGAGGGCAGTGGTTCTCAACCTAGGGGTCAAGATCCCCATGGGTTTTCATGAGATCACGACCATGGGTTGCCATGGCGCCAGGATGCAGCTCTTAGTGACACCAACACCTCAAATATATTCAAGATAACTATTTTAATAATCATTTTAGGTTATTTTTTAATAAGATATGCCAAAATCTCAGATTTTATCTTCTAAAATGTGAATATATTCTGGTTTATTTAGTCTCCTTATGACAGTAAACCGATCTTTGTCTTTTTAACATAACAAGATACTTGAGGATGTCAACTTGGACTATAGGAAACCATTTACTGATATTTCACTGACCAAACCACTAATTGATTAATTGAGAAAATAATCCATAGATTAATGATGAAAATAATTGTTAGTTGCAGCCCTAAATACAGTTTATAACATTAAATTAGCAGCCACTCCACAAATGGTAAAAGCTATTAACGATCATTTAAATTACAATGCGTGCACCAGTGTTATAATGTAGGCTTGGTCGTATTTTCTGAGGGTTTCCCACTCCCAAAGGTTGACAACACTGACATAATTAAAAGGCAGATGACAATTCCTTCTACTGTATATAACTGTATATTAAATGTTCTTTTATGATTTGGTGCTATACAAATAAAATTGGTTCAACTCAGACTGGGTGACCAAGCTCAATATTTTTTGGCACCAGTCAAAATGTGTCTGACTGAGTATGGAGGACTTTCATGTACAAAAAGTGTGTGATCAGATTCTTAATCTCGTTTACGTATTTTAAATTCAACAGTTCCTGATTTAGTTTAGTTATCGTTACAGCTGCGTGTGTTTAGCTCACCTGCTTTTGTTAAATGTAAAAAGGGGTTTGTACTACAAGGTATTTAAAAAGTACTGTTCTGCTGCCTTGTATCAGCACGACTGTCAAAAAAAATAAAAATCTAGGTTACACCTTCATTCTGTTATCTTGTGCTTTTTTAACTGTGAGAAAACCTGGATGTATCATTGCACAATGAGTAACCAGCAAACTTGGCTTCAAACGCCTCATCAGATCAAACACACTTTGCTGAAGTGTCCTTGAAAAACCTTAATCTCTATCAGCTCCAGGAATGCTGCACTGCACGTGACCTCTGACCTGGTGAGAAAGGTGGAGAAGAAAAGGCAGACTTCTCTTCAGGCATTTAAACAGACATACTTGCTATCACCCTGCCTTAGCTAATATGACCCATCGCAATGGCATCTTGATAACAAGATTTTTATTTAATCAACTCTGCGGGAAACTGAATCGTTAGCTTGTTTACGACATTATGCATGAGCCAATATATATGAAAATTTAAATTTGAGGTGAGAAGAATGCGGAATAATGGATTCATTACAGTACTGTATTTTACCCAGAGCGATCTTAAAGTCCATGATATTGCTTTTTCACACCTGGGGATTTGTCTGCTTAGCTGTTCATCCAGCAAGTCAACTGTGTTTCTCTTGAGGTGTTCTTACAAATCGTTTACTTAGCATACGAGTGTGACAAGGAGCGAGTGGCTTAAACTACAAGGGTGAGTGCAGCATGGCTTCCGTGTGTGTGTGAGTGTGTGTCTGTGTGTGTGTGTAGAACTTGAGGTCTGTGAGGCCAAGAGCCTCTGAAACCATCCTCGGAGGCAGCCGGCCATGCGCCAAATCTGTTACTGCAATTACTTTTGACAGCAGCGCCTTCATTGTCCAGGAAGGTGGGTATCCCTGCACTGAGCAAGGCTGACCACAGGCGTTAGCAGGCTTTTGTGTAGGCAGAGTATTGCGGCACACTTGCTTCGCAGCCTTGGTGAAGCCATCAAGGGGAGTATATTCTTTAGTGCACACGTAGGCGTTTCCTTTGTGTGGTAATGAAATTGAGGCAAGACTTAGTGAAAATGAGTAGGAGAGGGGAGATATTGTGCAGAATGCCTGACAGCAAACAAGGGATGGATGCAGTAAATATGGAGAGAATTGCACTCTGCCTTAGTGCGTGTTACTTCAGTGCTCGATACACTCCTACTAAATCCGAGCGCTTTTAAATAGAGCTCCAAATGAATAAACTGATACTGTGAGAGGTGTTCAGTTTGCCTTTCGGCAGTGCACTTAAGCCGTGCAATGTCATACTCTTCTTACAGCTGGAAACAGTGCCGCCGCAGCATCAATAAAAAGGAGTTTGTTATTAAAGGAGGATTAGTGTTTTGGAGTCCAACTAGATCACTAGGGCATGTCAGGAAATCATCTTTGGGTTGTTTGATTTGGGATTTCATACACTCTGTGTATGTAGGACAAACTATACGGTTATCTGTTGTGCAAGAGCCCCCCCGCTGTGACAGAGACGACTTTGCGCGCACACAGACACACACGAAGAAATCAGATGGAGGCGGTAGACACAACAGCGGTGTTAAATGTTGTGAGTCTGTTCTCACGAGCGAGCAACTGTAACGATGATGTACTACCAGTGGTTCAGCTCCTACCTGATCTGTCCCTGCAAATTTCAGACACCATTTGTGTTACTCTAACAGTAGGGATTGTCTGCTTGCCTGGGGCTAGTAAAACTACATGTTGGGCAAGTGAATGTGGCAACCCCATTATCCTGACTGAGCAAGTGATAAGAACTATTAGCCTAAACTATTTAGATAATCAGTTAGTTGTTTAGGTAATTTTTCATGCAATATGACAGAAAATGCCATTTTCAGCCACTCATATGAAGATTTACTCCTTTTTTTTGTTTATTATCTTATTAAACAGAATATCTTCTGGTAGATTAAACATGACAATGAACTTTAGGCTTTCATTCTATTTAATAACCTCTAATAAAACCATTTGTACAGGGATAAGTAAAAAATTGACTTTGGGCAAGTACATTTTGTACTTTTTTCCTGCATTTGAGTTATTTTTTGGTTTATATTTATAATTGGGGTTGAAAGTAATAATTATTTTCATTGTCAAACCGTTTCATCATTTTCTCATCTATAAAATGTCAATATCATGAAAAAAGTTGATCAATGTTTCCCAAAGTCCAAAATTATGCCCTCAAATATCTTGTTTTGCCCACAACCTAAAGATTATTCAGTTTACACTCATAGAGGAGTAAAGAAAACAGAAAATATTCACATTTAACTACTGCTACTACTTAACTATCAGATTGGCTGGCTAGTAATTTAATTATCTGATCGATTAATCATTGCAGTTTTATTTCTAATGATTAAAAATAGCTGTGAAACTTTACTATTTCATTGGCCTGATGTCATTTTGGACAATAATATATTGTTAAACTGTATAATATCCTGCCTCCATTACATACCTTGGTCACTATATTCTATATTATGTACAAAGAATATCAGCCAATGTGATTTTTTTTTACTCCTTAATATAGTTAGTGGCCCCAAAAATCAAATATCTGTTGTGCTGTGCTATTTATATCTCAAGTAGTGTAGATTCCTGCTTTATTCCTGTAGTAACTTAAGTGTAACTGCGATTCTCAGTGTTGAACTTACAAAAACAAAAGTACCGTAACATTCCTGCATGTACCTCCTCTGAGAATATATGTCGAGGATGCTCTAAAAATGTGCGTGTGTGTGTGTCCATCCTGAGAAATGACCAGTAAGAGCAGCGGCCAGCTCTGCAGTTGCATGTTGCAGAAATTTGGCACCATCACTTTTCTATGCAACACACTCATGATCCTGAAAGCCTACTGAAGGGGGGGGGGGTGGGGGGCAGTGTGGGAGGAGGGTAGGAGGAGGAGGAGGAAGAGGAGGGGGTCCACTCACCATATGAAAGCGCCGCCACACAGATGAGGAGAGTCCATCTGCAATCCCGTACACCTGACATGGTAGAAATCCCAGCAGGAGGATGTTAAATCCCAGTTGTTCCAGTAGCCTGATGGTGGATAAATAAACCTCTCTGCAGGTGTTAGCCTCCACACGATGCTGTTGCAGTTCTTCCGAGGGTCTTAAGTTGAATAATGCGCAATAGATATTGTGTGTGACAGTGTGCGCGATGCCTCAGTCGAGGTCTTCAGAAATGTTATTGTCCAGTCTTGACAGTGTCTTTACAGAGCAGCAAACCTAAGGCACGGCCAAACCGCGTCTTCTCCAGGCAAAGGAGAGCGTTTTTTTCCACATGGGGAGAAGAAAGTTACAAGTATCCTGCTCCAAATTGGACAAACTGGGGAAGGAGACAAACCCAGCGTTCCCGAAGCGGATCCAAGTCCTTGCGCGAAACCCGATAAATGCCCCCAAAAATCATAAATCAATGGACATCAGTGGAGAGATGACGCGCGCCCTGGCTTAAAACACAGGAATCCTGCGTGCCTACCTCCCCCCAGAAAAGGGCTAGACTAGAATAAATATCAAGCAGAGGAGAGGAAAGAGCAGTGGGATCTGTCCGTGTGATTAGTCATTCTCAAATTAAGAATTCAAAAATGAAATTCCTTGCGCAATTCATGGAGAGGAGAGGGCGAAAAAGGCATCAGGCGGCGAATCCGCACCGCTCTGGTTCGGCTGTCACTGACTTCTTCTTAGGTTTCATTTAAAATCCGAGAAGAAGAAGCTGGAAATACATTCTGAGCTGGAAACGGCGAAACAAGCCAAGAGAAGGGTCCAAAAAAAAAAAAAAAAAAATCCGCTTTTCCCTCAGGTTTCCAGTAGTTCACCTACCGCAGCGTGTTGCGACAGTCACTCAGACGAGAGTCAACACACGAACACGAGAAGAACAAAAAAACGTCCCCTCAAACTCCTCGCACTTTTCTTATTCCGTTTTACTTTGTCACGTCAAGCCAGTAACGCGGAGCGGAGCATCGTCGGTGCGGCTTTAACGAGGTCTGAAACACCGCCAAGTCCCACGAAACTCTCCGTTTTTGTGTTTTAATCCGAGATGTCGGGTTTAACTGCACCTGTCTGGGGTGTTTCCACCGGAGACGGAGCTGTCTGAGCCGCTGTCTTCACCGCAGCTGCCTCGGTCCGGTTTTTAACTCCGCTCCAAACTAAACGTGCTCACCTTAAAATATACAGAGCCGCAGCTCGCGCACGACCGTTAAGCGTCCTGCGATACGAAAACCCATATCCGGCAAGAATTTTCAAAATAAAAAGAAGCGTTTGTACTTCTTTATTTTGAGTTATGTAACGTGAAATAAATAACATTTCCAGTAGCTACATTAAAATACAATATGTTCATACATAATACACAGATATTTCTGATTTCATGTGCAGAATTATCATAAGATTGCTGTTCATTATTTATGTTTTTTTAATTATTTATTTAACTTTAAATAAAAGTTACTATTTTCCATTACTGCCGAGCAAACAGCTAAAAATATAGAGGATTACAGTCAAGAAAATGCATAACCAGACAAAAGCATGAGTATAAGCAGAATTTTAAGAGATAATACTGACTAAGTTCAAGATGGATCGCCAACAATCCCCAAATTATAGTCACTATTATCATCCATGTCATGGAAAGACTTACTCATTAAACCTAAATTCAGAAGTCTAACCTTTATTTTAGTTTATTTTAAGCCTCAGCTGATATTTTCTGGCTCCAGACATTTCATTTTAGTCAAAATGTCAGGCTATATTTTATTACTGTTGCTTTGTTGTTGATTTTTATAATAATTATATATTTTTTTCATGATGACTGTTAATTTTTATAATGCAAGATGAAAATGAGTTCTAATAAAGGTGCTATTTAATAAAATGTGTTCTTCTTAGAAGCATCTCAACTATAGAATTTTGTATGCTTTTATTTCCAAGGGAAGACGGACCAAATCCGGTCTAGTCCAGATTAGGTCTGTTGAACTTGACGTGGCTCAAACCGGGCATCACAGACAAAAATTAATCACGTGAGTGGCTTACCCGCCTCCTCCTCATCAGGGAGGAAAATATCCTACAGAAGAAAGAGACCTCAGTCACCTCTGCTATGTCATGGCTTCACTTGAAGCAGACTGACTTTTGATTTGATTGGGTTGAAATAAGAGTGTACCTGTCACAGCTTCAGTAGGGGAGACAAGGGGCAATTTAACATTATTTACGTTTTCCTTCTTAACTCACCAACTGTTTCAAATGCAGTAGTCATCTTTTGATATAAGAAACATATATATGTGCACTTAAGGGATAGCTAAAGGGACAGCTCGCCCCGTCTGCACGGTTCTAAAACAACAAAATGTATTTTAGCCACTTTTAAATGGTCCATCTAAAGATCTAAGTGTATTCTGTATTTAACATATTTTCACTGTTTTACCTTGCTGCCAAACAGCCTTTAAGGATGGGAGACCGATGTTACAAGCCAAACATCATTCTCTCCAAACAGACAAAACTCCATAGACAAAATCAGTAATTTTACTTCACAGAACATGGGAGCTGCTGGTGTACTGCTGCCTTGATTTCTTAATTTGTTTGTGTTATTGTGTGACATTGGTGTTTTAAAGGGATAGGTCAGATTCACTGAAGTCACACAATACAATTGACTGTGGCAGGAGGAGACCAGCAGCTCTGTTTTCTGCAGTGTCAAATTACTGATTCTGCCTATGGAGTTTGGTTGGTTTGGAGAGAGAGATATTTGGCTTGTATGACAGCAGTTTCCCATCAGAAAATTCTGCCTGACAGCAAAATAAAGTGGCAAAAAAAATTCTAAATATAGGATACACTTAAACAGATATATATATATATTTTTTTACCTTTTTTAAGTGGCTAAAATACCTTTTGTTGCTGACCTCATCCACAGCAGTACATTACTTAGCTTCCGAGTTGGTGCTCCTCTCTGCTTCTCCTAACTCAGAGGCATGCAGACCTGTCGTAGATTGACAGTACATTGACTGTCAATAAGTACCTCATAAATCTCCACATCAAATAATCTTAACCATCCCTTTACTATTAAAGAGAAAAATGTAATATTATAATTATTGCAAGGAGTCAGTGTTACAATTGCCTCCACCAGACTGTAAGCTGAATGAAAAGTAAGTAATCAGATTACTGCTGCAGTATCTAATAACGTTAGGTTATTTGGGATTTGTGCGTGTGTGTATATGGTTCATGTAGATGTCAGACATTGTATGCATTGGCAGTAAATATTTATTTCTGTTTTTGCAGACTATAGGAAACTATTGTATTTTAGTTATTTGAATTCAGTTAAGGTAGGTAGTCACCTCTTTATTTATCCCCATGGGGAAATCTCAGTCTCTCAGCAGCAAAGACATGAGAGGAAGGGAAAGAAGCTAATGTAAATAAGGAAAAAAAAACTTGGCAATACAATAGTACAGTAGAGTACAAGAAAAAAGAATAAAGAATAGGGATAATAGCAATACTAATACTAGTACTGGTAGAAGAACAGGTCCATGAATACCCATAGGAAGCATAGACTGAAGTATATGAAGTGAAAGAAGAAAAAGCACAGTGCAAAAATATAATAAGCAGTGCAGAGTCCATATGTATAGTTATTATATGTATATATGAAATGTATAAAATAAAGCCCACATGGATGGTTAGTGAGAGATGTATGTACTGCAAACAGGCAGAGTCAACATGAATCGTTGTGATATGTATAAAAGGTAGTGCAAACAGGAGCCGCATGGATAGCCATGAAATATGAGATGTATAAAAAGTAATGCAACCACACAGAGCTGATGAATAGTAATAAAATGTATAAAAACTGTGCGAGAAAATGCCTATAGTGGGTGGAACAATAAAGAAGCCAGCAGCCAGTGGTGGGTGACCACATATGCTGCTGTGGGCCTCAACAGCCACTGAGTTGGCTGAGACTCATTACTGGTGGCATTGTATTGGATGATAAAAGAGTGCTTGAGTTAGTTAAAAGTTCTCTTGCATTTAAGTTTAGTGACTTATTTTCATTTTCTAACAGAAAAGTGGGTCAACAACAGACAAACATGATGCTTGCATAGGGCTGTGTGGCTCACAGGCAAGGCACCACTGTGTTACAACTGCCCCCAATCTTACATGCTAGCTAGCGGCACCTACATTAGCACGCTATAGTTTGTTCATGTTAATTTTTAACCAATAACCTAGAGACAAAATTGATGCAAGTTTAAATTTGTAGTCATCTAAACTTTAGGCAGCAGGAGAAAAATACTGTACACCCAATAATGTTTCAAAATATTTTGTTGTTGTTGTTGAAAACTCCTGACAAGGTGAAATGATGCTGCTCCTGTTCCACAATCAACGAAAGAATCCTACTGAGCATGTGCAGAGTAACTTTAATCACTCTAGCATATTTCTGATTGGAGGAAATGAGTGTGTAGCCCCTACATTAAACAAGATAAATGTTTGATATTAAGTATTGTTAGACTTTAATGTTTGAGACATTACAGTTATATCACAGATAACATCCTGGCTTGACAAAAACCTTATTAACAATGGCTGCATCCCATTTCAGTGTGCCAGTTCCCTTGTATATATGCACAATGGCTCACTGGTGCACACAAATTGAACAGAGCCATCATCAATGTTATTGCCTACACCTACGCTTTTTTTCTATTACGTCAAGTTAAATGTCTCCCATCAGAGGGGTCAATTATGAGGTTAAATAAGAAGGCTAATAGGTTAATTATAATAAAGCCTTTTTCAGACATAATGGAATGCATAATACGTAGGCTATTGGCATCCATTATGTAAATGTTCCATAATGGTTTTATTCATACATGACATGATTAAAAAATAAATAAATCAATCAAAAGGAAGGAGGGTCAAGGAGGAAGAGAGTTTCTGAGTTGTCTCACAGGCTGCATCAGTGATGGGTTTTAAAATGTATTCTGCCGTTCATCATTTATCAGAGAGCGACTTCTGCTGCCTGTTTTATCATGTCTGACAGTGAGCAAGAGTGGAACAACAGTATGCTAAGTTGGGTCTCTAAGTGTGTTTGTATTAAAACTGCAATGTCTAAGATTTATTACCAAAATATGTCTGAAAGATAATATTCATGAGTCTGTTTTTATTAGTGTATAATGACCTAAAAATAAGAAATGTTGTGTTTTCATTACCTTTAAATGAGCTGTTTGTTTTACAAAAGATGCAAGTTCTTTCATGGAGTCTGTCATGTTGAACCACCATGTTTCCACAGGAAAACCAACAAACCAAACGCTGGCTCTAGACAGCTCTTAGAAGGGAAGGGTGAAGTGAGTGTTAAGTTGGTTGCAATCCACAACCTCACCACTAGATGCCACCAAATCCTACACACCGATCCTTCAAGTCTTTTTTTGTATAGTCAGAATTGTATCCGTGCAGCTGGCATTGAAGAACATTAAAAACACAGGGAGTGAGTTCTTGCCCTATTGTTGTTTCTTAAATCTGTTTTTATAAGACATATTTATTTGATAACTGATCTGACATGAGAAGAATCTCAGCAACCAAGGAATTGTAAGTTTGACGGAAATGTTACAGGTCCGATTTAGTGCACGTTTCAGCTCGGGCCCTGCTCCAACCCGTGTACCATCTCCTCTGTCCTGTGAGCACACCACATGCAATAAAAGATGGAGGAATAAAGTAAGAGAAAGGAAAAGCAGCAGGTGACATTTTCAAAGCTCCCCCATGGCCTAGAGGTTAAGATGCCAACCGTGAACATCCAAGGTTTGAGTCCATCTGAGGACCTTTTGCATTAGTTCATTCTCTGTTGTCCCTGTACTGGCAGCATCAAATAACGTTATAAAATGCAAAAAAAATGTTGTTTAAAAAAACATTTACATACAGCACTGTGTTTTTGTTGTTTTCTCCATGCTTCTTCATTTTTCTTGTCTCTATGATTGCACTTATTATTGAATTGCCGGTGTGTTTTTGGCACAACGTGTCCTCATATGTGAACAATAGAACAGGTCAATTGCCAAACACTCCCAAAATGACATATGTGATTGGTGGGGAGTGCTAGGGACAGTCATACCAGACCTTAAGTATGTCACGTAATGTAGGCTTGAAGTAGTATGTGTCTGAGTACATAAGAAAAGGGCAAGCACTTTCAAAAAACACTTGGCAGGCGAATAACCAACTGACTTCGACCAATCAGATCAACTCTTCCATGGATGCTTCTTGCCATTGCCACACCTAAAACTACACTGGTAGCTGCCAGTAGTCCCACCTTGGACGCTGAGTGGCTGCACCACTTTTGGTGTTGACACAAGCAGATAACTTGAAGCCTGGCAAGATGGATTCTCAAGTGGCCTCGTGAGTCCAGCTGCCTCACAAGGTAACTTAAACCCTGGTCTTCTGGGTGGAAGTCCAGGGTTTGTCTGACCCATACATCCACCCCATCTACCTCCTTTTCTTGCTCTTTATGCTGCACCACCTGACTTCCTTCTTTTGCTGTAACAGTAAATGTAAATATGGGTCATAATAAGCTGCGTGTACAGACAACCTGCATGGTAAATTTTCAACTGACGATGGTCTGTTTTGGCAGAAGATTGAAGAGGAAGCAATTCTGCTGGGTGAACCACCGACCAACAAGTCAATTGTCAACAAGGAGCAGACCTATTTCACAGCAGCCATTTTGACTTGTTACAGCAGGAAAGGCACAGTGTCTAGCAGCAAGCAATGACAGTGAGTCAGCACACACAGTGGCAGGGTCCCAAAACCAGTTCAGCTAAATTGAGTGCAGCCCAATTTATAAAATTAATTGCTTTTCCTCCTACATCAAAAAAGGTCTTTGTAAGGTTAACAATCTAACAACGCACAGAAAAATAGAAAGTCAGTGGACGATCCCATGTCAGGTGGAGTTTTCCCCTCATAGCCTGTTTGTAATGCAGAAAAATGCAGAGCTCATTGTCTTCTTTTCAATAACTTCTTGTGGAAAGAGGCTAACAAGCAGACTTGTTCCAAGTCCCATCGAGCCCTAAAACTTAACAAGAGCAGCTTTCTACGCCTTAGCAGCTAATTTATCAAGACCGATTATGCAAATCAAGTCACTTGCAGTTTTCCTGTTAGAACACCTGAGCCGCAGCGCAGCAGCAGGCAGCCAGGTGAGAGAGCAGACTGCGGTTCCCCCGCTGTACCAGCCAGCGGCCAGGATGAGACGGGCTGCCGCAGGCTCCACTGCAGGTATGACATGACTGCTAATGGTCTGTTAATGCATTTGACTTTGTAATCTATCTTTTTATCCTCTGACATTTAAAAAAGGACTTATTGTCAAATGGAGAAATTATTTCTTCAAACTCTCATGGTAATAAGTTAGGATGGGCTCCCTTCTGGAATTTAATACCACCTGCAATTATACATTAAATTAACTAGTTTTATGCAACAGTGATTCTAAAAAAGTTGGGATGCTGTGCAAAATGCAAATAAAAACAGAAAGCAATGATTTGCTGGCCTACATTTGGTTGAATATTGTACAGAGCAAATATATTTAATGTTCAAACTCCTAAACTTAATTGTTTTTGTAAGTGTACACACATTCTGAATTTGATTCCTGCAACATGTTTCAAAGAAGTTGGGAGAGTAGCAACAAAAGGCTGAGAAAGCCGTCACCTAATTGGAACATTTTACAGGTAAACAGGTTCATTGGTAACAGGTGACAGTGGGTATTAAAGGGGCGTCCTCGAAAGGCTCAGTCGTTCAAAAGTGTGTCTAATGTGTAACACAACATTTCTCAATGCACAGTTGCACAATATCAAAAAGATTCAGAGAACCTAGAGTCTGCCTGTAAGGGGCAAGACCATAAACCAACATTAAATGCCTGGGACCTTTCGCCCCTCAGGTGTCACTGCATCAAAAACTGCATTAAAAAGCCACATAATTGTACAGAGACACTACATGGGCTCTGGAAAACTGTGACTTCAGAAAGCCTTTGTTGGCAAACACAGTTTTCTGCTGTATCTACAAACGCAAGTTAAGACTCTACCACGCAAAGTCAAAGCTATATATCAACAACATCCAGAAACGCTGCAAACTCTGAGATGGACTGACGCAAAGCGGAAAAGTGTGCTGTGGTCTGACGAGTCCACATGTCGTGTTGTCGTGTCCCTGTCCCAACTTTTCTGGAACATGTTGCAGGCATCAAATTCAAAATGAGTGTATATTTACAACAAATAATGAAGTTAATCAGTTTAAACATTAAATATTTTGTCTTTGCAGTATATTCAGTTGAAATATAGGTTGAAAAGGATTTATAAATCATTGCATTTTGTTTTTATTTACATTTTACAGTGTTCCAACATGTTTGGAATCAGGTTTGCGCTAAAACAATGAAGGCCATTCATTTAAATCAAATCATCCCTTGTTGTCACACCTTTTCACTGCCACTTCACAAATTTAATACATTAATTCAGTCCAATGTGCTAACTAATTCTGTTGTTAGAGTACCACATTTCCATGTGAGAAATGATTTTGCTCGCAGGTTTGCACATCAGATTTGTGCCTTTTCACAGCCTAATGGATCAACATCACAGCTTGCTGAATACTACTTCCTATTGCAGAGTGCCGGTGTTTGATGCTGACACTAGCGTGTTAGCTATCGCCTTGTCGTTTTGTCAACATTTTCTACGGCTGTGCAGCTGTTTGACACATCTTTGTCTTCCTGTTGTCAGCAACATACCACATAGCATGGTTTCTGTTTGATGTTGTGAATCTTGAATAAAAATGTTCCCTGCCAAAGCGTCCCTGTCGTCCCAATTTGTCCTCATCTTCTCTCTCCTTATTTGTCCTTTTCTTCCAGAATATGTGCCTTTTTGGATTCAGTCAGGTTTTCTTTACTTGAATTTTCAACTTAAATATTTGACATTATGTCTTTTTTAGTCCCTATTCTAGCTTTTCAAGCAGTCTTACAGAAAACGGTTTCTCTTCATGTACAGACCTCACTAAGCTTTCTTCTTTCTTTCTTCTTATTGATAACAGTCTTGAGGATGTATACAAAGAGAGAAGATAATGGTGACTAAGATGGTGTGCATCACTCACCAGTATTCATGGATCCTCATTTGTTCATCATGCAGCCTGTTCTCTGATCTTGAGATTTCCCAGCAAGCAGCAGGCGGCATTGTTGTCTGACAAGGACCATGCATTGATATAAACACACCAGTCAATAACTGTGCTGCAATACTGTGCCACAAATCCACAGATTTTCCACTATTGTTGTTGTAACTTGTCCTGTCAGAATAACTTGAAACACAGGAGGAGGGAGATATAAACAGGGCTTATCAATATTTAAAGGCAAACCTATTTTCTCAAAGCTGTTTTTGGAACGAGTGAGTGGCTCCTGCATTAACACATTTTCTGCCAAAGTTGGAACAGTTTTAGTTATTCCATGTTAGAAATCACACTTTGTTTTACAGTACACTTACTGTAACAAGCTGTACCTTGTATTAAATTAGACACAAAACTAGAAATAATATGGTCTTTATTGGTAAATAAAGAAACACAGCTATACCCAAATTAGACGTCATACACCTAACAGTACATCACTAAGATGTAACAAGCCATACTTTGTATTAAATCCGACTAAGAATAGAAATACTACGTTCTTTATTAGACCCTCTATTAGACACTTATCAGACGTTCTTAGAGGTTAATAAGGGACCCGTTACAACAGATCTGTCTGTCTGTAAACTAAAGTGTATTATTTTTGACAGTTAGACCCTCATTAGACTTTATTAGATGGTAATTAGGGACATATCTCAACAGAACTGTACTGTAAACTAAAGTGAAATCACATATCTGCTACCTGAAACAAACTTTCTTTGGCTGGTCCAATTGGCAAAATTGACAGAGCAGGCAAGACCGATGCCTACGTCTTTAATCAAATCACATCATCTGCACACGAAATTTTAAAAAGTCTGTGCAGTCACCCACAGACAAAATATCTACACTGCCTTATCTACAATATTTAACAGCAATATATAAATCTAAAAGTACAATATATGGAAAATAACGATAAATAGAGATACAAGATTGGATGTAAGATTATGTACAAAAAGTTAATCAAGCCACAATCACGTATAACAGTATAATAACAATTCTATGTGTTACTCTGAGTTATTGCACCATTGTAAATTCAAGACACATGGTCAAGAATTTTCAGGTGACACACTGAAGTGCAACAACGTGAAATCAATTTTCTGTAGCTCAAAGCATCATACCTGTGTGGACCACGTTTGTGCCCTTAGTCTTCCAGGTTTTAACTCTGACTGTTGCTGATTTAGTCCTGAATATTTAATGTTGGACAAAAAGCACTGAAAAAAGGGGCATTCAAAAACTTTCCACAAATGTGTTTTTCACCACGCACAGGCGGATTGTGTTCAACAACTAAAATCATCAAAACATAATTTGATTCAGCTGAGTGCTGCAGTCACACAGTAATAATATATTTCGTGAGGTTTCTGTGTGAAACACACCACTTAATTTATGTGCAGTCTAGGCAATGACTACATGCTTTAAGGCACATAAAAAGTTGTGTTTAGTTTTAAATGCTGCAGATGCTGCAGCAACATAATTGCCTTCAACCACACTTTTACTGTATAATCAAAAACCTAATGATGTGAGAACTAAATACTTTTCTGAATTTATTTCTTCTCAGTAGGAAAACTCTGCTTGTGTTCATCTGATACGTCATGTGATCGCTGTGTGTGAAAGTTACTGCATCAGTCATTTAACTGTTTTAGAGCTGATGTAGAAATGTGCAGAATAAGATGGGTGGAGATAAAAACACCATCCCAACCTGCATCCTTTCTCCAAACCGTTTCAAAGATCCATACTCACCTAAACTATGCTGAGACAACAGCGAGCGGCCAATGAACCAGTGCCCACACTGTGTGCAGTTAAAATGGTCGAGTCACCGGGTCCATTAATTTCCCATAGAGCCGAGGGGCCAGAGTCGCTCTCATTAGGCACAATGTCAGAAAAGAGACAAGCGCCACGGATTCTCTTTTCTCTTTTTTGTGCATTTCTTTGCTTCCCCGTCAGTGTGTTTTAGTTTTGTCAATACACGTTCTGCCTGCTAAGTGTGAAATGGGCGAGAAGTGGATTACTGCCACTCAGACCTACCCGGGCCGCTGTAACTTTAATCTGGGAGAATTTTCATGGCTTTCAAACGAAAAATGAAAATATACAAAGTTCACGCGATGACTGCGAGCTGCAGTGCGTTGCACTGAGACATCCCTCAGTCATATTTACTCCTGACATTTATGATCTGCTAACTTAAAGCTTTCAAGTCAACATCACACACCATAATCATTCAACAACACATCGCCATTTAAGCTGCATTTAAATTAGAATGTGTTAATGAAAACCATTTAAATACTTTAACTCGATATCCCCCGTCCTCGTCAGTGATTTCTGCAATCTTGTGTCTTTTTGCCAATAAAGTAAGTAATCACACAAAATTTAATCCTCAGTCCACTGCAGTTAAACAGATGGTTAAGCCTCATATATGTGTCATATTTCTATGTTAAATGATGATAATTGTATGTTAGCTTATGATAGACGTAATCAGAGCTGGGCTGTTTGCTTTTTGTTATTTAAATCATGTTGTATTTGTTTAATTTATAGTGGAGGCGGTCTGTGATCTGTTATGTTAGTGGATTGTGATGAAGTAGCGTGAATGTGTATTTTGTATAGTCATTATGTAAATTTTGTAGACTCCGGGAAGAATAAATGCTGCTATGCAAAAGCTAATGGGGATCTTAATAAACAAACAAACAATATTATACACGTTGATGTGTTTTAGTGTTTAGTTAAAATGGCTCTAACTTGGGGCAAAAAACCTGGAAGAGTATCACTTCTCCATCCTCCAGTGAAAATGGTGGCTTTGCTTTGCAAAACAGTTTAGTGAAAGTTGGGTGAGGTATCATTTCTGCTGTCTGTTATAATGAAACAGTGTTTATCTTAAAGGTTATATTATTCATTTTCTGGATTAAAAATGGTGGAAATTACATTTTTAATGTGAGAGGGGTTGGTCACAGTGAAAAACCCACAGATAATGATCACTCAGATGGCCTGTACCCTTAAGCTCTGCCAAGCTTTTTAGCGGTTTTAAAGTAATAGTTTAAGTACATTTTCAGCCAACAGCTTGTCATTGTTCTGATCCTCTCTCATGTTCTCATCTGTGTCATTTTCAGCCAGAGCAGCAGCTGTTTTCAGAGAAAAAGCGCCACAAAACCTGCTAAACATTACCTGCTCATCACCAAACGACAGACAGACAGAGTTAGCAACTAGCTGGTGAACATGGTGGAGTATTTACCAGATAGAGAACCAGACATTTCAACCCATTCTCACCCTCAACACGTCAAACAAGGCGGCTTGGTCAGTGCTCCTTTGCTTTAAACTCTGACACTGTTGGTACCCCTGTAGCATCGTTTCTGGAGGCGGCCCTGTAGCATTCTGTTTTAACATGCCATCAAAGTCAGGTGCCAGAATAAAAAGCAAGAAAGTCTGCGTTTGGGGGAGATGGATGGATTAACCAAACACAGGAACTTTGTAGGACTCCGTACCACATGAAGACACTTTTTTAAGAAGTTTATAAGAAGTTTTTAACACACATTTTGCTTTAAATGCCACTAAATCCAACACACTTGTCCTTTAACGTTGGACTTACCATTGGGTGGCCATAAACACACATGCAACTGTTTGCCAACCTGATTTGATTTAAAACAGTGATAATATGTTGTGTTGTTGCACTTACCCCAAATGGCATTTGTATCCTCTAATTGGCATATTGTAACCTTCGACGTCATTTTACCACCACAGAATAGTAATAAACCTTATATCCCTCTGCTGTACGCAAAATTGTGTATGTGTATTTGTGTAATGAATGTGTGTTTTTATACTCATGGTGCAGGAACATGAGATAGAAACTATATTTTCTCAATCAGAATACTGCTTTACAGTGCCACCAGCGGTCAAAACCTCCAGGGGATGTAATCCTACTGTTATTTAAGTATGTGCACTGCTCCCTATCACTTGCTTCATATGTATGCACATTCCTTTTTACACATTTCACAGACGTCTCTAACCTCTTGAGAGACCTACTGGCGAGGACGAACCAGTTATACATGTGTAAGCGCACAGCAGGAATCTTTCCACACAATTAAAGCAGAACTGGAGCCCCCAAGAGATCAGTACTGGGCGAACTGTGCTGAGACTACGATTTCGGCAGATTCACTCTCCTGTGGGCTTCTTCTTCTTCTGCAGCTACCGGAGGATCGCCAACGGAGACCTGTCACACACATGTTGAGAGGCCTGAGCCTGGATGAGAGCAGCGAGAATGCAACGAACGAACAAAGACGTGCACAGACTGAAAGACAGACCCTTTCAGCTACGTGGACCTGCGAGACACAGAGCTCTATCTGGTAGGTTTGACATTAACACTGGAGACGGATCACAAACAGCTGGGGATGGAGCCATCTAAGGCTCATCCAATTTATTAACTAGAAGGTGGCACAAATGCCACTTAAAATGCTGGTTGTTGCATATTTATTTTAATCTGTTATCATTTTCTTTTTTGGCTTTATTGCTGTACCATGTATCAATATGACAGAAACACATTTGGAGGCCTTGGAAAAGGAAGCGTGGGGATTATAGAGCAGCGGATCTCGAGACTATCAACATCACACCCAACATGTTTCGGTCACAAGATCAGATCATCCAGATACACCGCAGCGGACTATGCCAGGAGGAGTGGAGGAGAGCCATGCTACAGCTGGCCAAGCAGCATCTTACAGAGACCTGCTCCATCACAGGATCAAGCTGTTGCACTTAACAGGTGGGCCAGTTCTGAGCTGAAAAGATGCAGCACGACTCTGGCAGGAGGAGCGGAGGAGTCTGTTTTACACTGATGATGCTTCATGCAAAAACGCGGTCAAAGGTGATGGACAGTGCTTCACAGATGTCAGCCATATTATCGGCACCATCTTGTTGTTGCTGTTAACATTCAACCAGCTGGAATTTCAAAAAGTGCACTTCAGAATTATTAGCTGTAAGCAGATGTAAAGCATTTTAAAGCATTTATTATTAAGCTTGTTAGCAACTTTTACTCCCCCTGCGAGTCTCTATAGGTGGAGGCTGATGTATACACAGAAAATTAGATGTTTTCTTGAGTTATGGTCAAAAATGTGTTTAGTGAAGTCACCGTGACCTTTGACCACCAAAATCTTATCAGTTTGTCTCTGAGTTCAGGTGAACATTTATGTCAAGTTTGAAGAAATTCTCTCAAGGCGTTAGTGAGATATCATGTTCACAAGAACTGAATGACCTGAAAACATGAAAATATGCCTCCAGTCATAAAAACATGAAGGCAGAAAAAGTTTTTTTAGGTTTTTTCAAGAATTCTGAATCACAGGGGTCCTTCGGGAAACAGTCACAAACGTGCACAAAAAAAAATATTCAGCTGATTGGTCTAGTGGTATACGAGATGAACTGCGGACAAGAAGCAGGTCAAGTCATTACGCACACGCAGAAGCAATTACGTGATCCCCTCCCGGCTTACGCCTGGCAGGGGTAATTATTGAGCATGTTTGACACCATATCTGAACCATTTTAGAACAGAACTGAAAACAAATATATGAAGTCTTGAGGAACAAATCGATTGACAGAGCCATCAAAAATTGGAACGACAGAATAAAACACCCATGAGATCTGACAAAAACAAATATACCTGTGTGGTCTGCAGGTACCTCAGGCAGTAGGTTTAAGCTTGTGATGTAATTGTGTTGAAAAGGATGGCCAAAACAAGAGAAGCAGCCAAATTGGCTCATGCTACATCACAGTTTTTCTGTCATGAAGGCAGATAAACAGATAAACCAAAGGTAGACGAACTTCATTTTCATTTGTTATAAATATTAGGAAAATTACTTCATGAACCAATCCCAATTTCTACTTCTTCTTATTTCTATATTGTTATTCTTAATGCCTCCCACTTAGTTGGATTTGGAACATAAAAACCGGAAGAGCCTCTGTTTATATTTTCCCAGTAGTATGTCAGACAGTTAAAAAGGAGCAGGAGATTTTTCTCTATATGTTTTATGGTTAAACACTGCTTCTTTCCACATGGGGCAATAAAATCAACACAATATGAACATTTCATGTAGCTGCTTTAAATATTTTATCAAGACCATGAACTTCATGTGTCCTTTATGTTTTACATCAGACAACTTTACATCATTACATACTTCTGGATACATTTTGCCCACTTCAGCATGTTTTCTCTTGATAAAACATCACTTCATGTCAGTATGCTTTCAAAAAATACAAAGCTAAAAGGCAATGTAAGTATACATATGAAAATAAACTGCAATCACTCAAGACATAAACAAAAAACAACAATCACAGAGGGGGAAAAAAGAGCAAGTGCAGTCACTTTGCAAGTCAGATGAAAGTGCAATCACTGTGTAAGAACATCAGTCCAGTCCATCATCACTGAAGCTCCTCTCCACTGCACAGCCTTTTAAAACAGGCTCGCAGGCTTGATACTGCCATTCTGTCATGTTTAATGTCGAGCTTAGATCTGAGCTTTGTTTTCAATGAGGCAGCAGCAGAAAAGCCCATCTCACAGCGTGACGAGATGTGGCAAAGGGTCTTTGAATGGGTGATCTCTCTCTCTGCAGCCAGACTTCACTCAGCGTCTGAGATGCAAACCTGAGGCTCAGACTGGAGTTAGACAGAGACCGCCATCTCAACAAACTCCTCCGTCTCAGGTTAGCTGAACTCAGCAGGGGTGGTTTCTCACCCAATTATATGCTTTTTGAGAAGAAGTTTGGAAGAATTTCAGTGAATGCACTCAGATTCTCCAAAGAAACGATACTGCCTTGATCATTCTCCAGTTCCTGGGTGAAGGCTCTGATTCTTGTCTGCCAGGTGAGGCAGATGCTTACCTTTGCTCTGCAGCTGCAGATTCTATTCTTGAGCTGTGTAAAAATGCTGTTGATGTGCAACATCATAAATGGACTACTACTAAAATTGCTGCCATTTCATCCATACCTCCATCAACTAAAAAAAAAGAAAAAAATCAATGCCCTCTTTGAAACAACACAGCTCCGTCAGCATCTCCCATCTTCAGTCGTTGCAGTGTGCAGAGAAAAGTCATCATTTCAGAGGTCTTGTTTTTTTTATGAAGTTGTACCTAGAGCCTGACTGATATGGGATTTCTGAGACTGAGACTGATAGGCATACCGATTTTAAAGGGGGAAAAATTCACTGATTACTGATATGGTATAGTGAATTTTTGAGCTGGATTAAAATTGGATTGTGCACAGATTCTGCACTGATATGACTATGCAAAGACACTCAGAAGGCCATTAAACAACTTTAGTAAAGAATATTATGTATTTAATTTAACATGTTAATGCTTTTTTATTTTAAAACCCAACCAAAGCGGTTCATCATAATCATGAGTCAGTAATATAAAAACACCTAGCAATATGCATAGTCCATGTGAGATTATTAAATACATTTTTACCAAGGGTAAAGAGAAAACTCCCATTTAATATCTGTATCCACATGCAGTCCTCATTCAGATGAAATCATAGAGTCCGGATGTTGCACAAATGGACCCCAAGCTTCTTCCCATTTATGTTCAAATTTTAGGTGATTAGATTGCAGCTTGTCTGTGCAAATAACCAAAACAGGTTCACACAGTCACAGTTTCTTTAGCGTGGTGAAGAAGATGTATTCCAGGCTTTTAGAATCAGTTTTTTTGGCCAGCGCCCATCAAAGGAGCTTTTTGAATGAATGATGGAAGACTTAAAGAGTCCTCTGAACATCCAAAGAGAGCCGAGCCTCTGTGAGGAGAGAGAGTCCTATGGTAAACCCCAGAAAAAAAAAGAGAAAACAATTCTTGACCAGAATGGATAATGGGGAATGTTTCCTTAACAAAATGTCTAAATTGCATGTAAGATTAGAGAGGTAGATTATAATTTAGGTTTAGTTCACCAAAGGAGGCAAACTTGTTGTCTAAATAGAAGTCCTTTATACACTTAAACTCTTTTAAACTCCATGGAGCTAAATTTGTCCAGCAATGCAGGGGTAAAAACATGACATGTTAAATAATTTAACGTATACACTGCTGATCATTTGTAGACAGGAATACTGAGAAAATAAAGAATAAGTAAAAATAAACTAAATGGCTAAATAAACCTTGGTATTGTCAGTATCAGTCAAATGCTGAATATTTTAATTCTGTCAGTCAGTTGGGGGCAGGTTGTAAAACAAGAAGCCAGGGACCTCTTCTTGTTCTCATAAATGTTCCCATTGTGCTAAATCTTAATCACCCAAAGCATCATTTCCTGCATCATATATTCTGTATAATACTTTCATCTCTGTGCATATTGGTGAACATATACGCCAATACCAGTATATCTGTGGCAGTGCTTTGTGCTCACAATACACCTGTGCCAACAACTGAGCCACTGGATTTGCTAATGCATCTTTCAATGTGATCAAGAACACCCTTGAGAGGGATCTTTCATCACTGAGCCAGTATTTCCACAAATGGCACCTAAACCCGAGTTCTGTATTCCATCTTGTGAACCGATGTCCCAACATCACGCTGAGTGTCAAACGCCATGGCACCTTCCTCAGGCATGACCCCAATCCCAAGTACCTTGGTGTCATACCTGAGCCTCACCTTCAACTTACACATCAAACAAGTTGCTGCCAAGACCTCTGCCCATGTTAACCTCCTGAAGAGACTTGTAGGCACTGGATGGGGCGCAGACTTAACCACCCTATGCACCTCCACCCTTGCTCTTGCATACTCCACTGCTGAGTATGCTGCACCTGTATGGAGTTTCAGGAGCCACACATCCACTATTGATGTTGTGCTCAACACCGCCATGAGGCTGATCAGTGGAGACCAACCATCAACCTCTGTTGAGTTCCTCCCCACACTGTCTGGCATCGCACCTGCAGAGCTCTGCCAAAACTTCCTGAACTTGAAATTGGCCTGCAAGTGTACAGATGATTCATACTCCAAGGAAAACCTCAAGATACAGATATTTGGCCCTATAAAAGGTTGGTCGACAACATCACCTAGGAGAGAGCCTTGGATTGCATTTTATTCTTTTAACAGGAGTGAGCTGAGGACCCAGAAGAGGGAAAGACGTGAGAAGTCAAATGATCACCAAAGTTATGTCAATTCTCTCTGAGAGGGGCACAAATTTAATGTCGATCCACCCAATCATTGTTCAGACATTTCACTTAAACCCCCAAATTGTCAATCTCATTGTGGCGCTGGAGGAAAAGTCAGAAGATCACAAAAGTAACTATGATTCATCCTTTCAGCAGAATGAAGGTCTGCACTACATTTCATGGCAATCCATCCAATCATTTTTTTTTTAGATATTTCAGTCTGGACAAGTGAGGAGTGAGACTGTGTGCAGTTCATGACTCTCGTCATCTGTCTTGTTGCTAGGGGCTTCTCTGTGGGTAATGCTGTGTGTCCAGTGCACATTTGGCGAAGCTCTTTGTGCCACTTCCTGTCCCTGCTATTACCTGAACAGTGTCCTTGCAAACACCCTCACAGTTCTCCCATTTCAGTCCATGTTCCGTCAGGTAACAGTCAAGTATCTTAAAATATTCCTTAGCTATTGCCTTACTGGATACGTAAATCCTCAATAATTTTGTATGTATTTTATTGTTGTCAGTGGCCTCATCAGTTCTTCAGGTGAAACGTCTTTGTATTTTGTGATTAAGTTGTTCTTCCAAATCTTTTGCAGTTTTCAATATAATGTATGTCCTGCACTCTAAGAGATAAAGGTTCCAAAAGGGTTCTTCCTGAAGGGCTGAGGTTCCACTAAGAATGATTGGCTTATGAAAAAAAGGATTTGTCAAGGTTTTTAAAACTAAGAGTTCCATTAAGAACCCTTTTCACCCAAAGGCCTTGGAATATATATAAAAAGGTCCTTGGTAGAACTCCCGGGTCGATTCTTCATGGAACCCTTAGAATATACAAGGGTTCTTGGAGGATTAAAGATAAAACCTTTGGAATACAAAATGGTTCTAGGTAGAACACCCTGAGCTGGTTCTAGATAAGGCCCTTGAAATATAAACGGTGTCTTGGTAGAACCACCTGGGTGGGTTCGAGATAAACCCTCTGAATATAAAATGGTTCTTGGTAGACCCCCGGGTTGGTTCTTGATGGAACCCTTGTAATATAAAGAGTTCTTGAGTAATGTAACTAATTACTTTTAATATCAAGTGATATGTAAAGTAATTTTATTACTTTTTAAAGAAGTAATAAGTAAAAGGTATCTTACACCTAATTAACACCTGTAACTCCTCCATCAGTCATCTACAGGTGGAGACTGGTGTAAAAACAGAAACTAAATAACAATATAGTAAAACACAAAATAATATAAAACATGTCTCCTTAATCACAAATTGTCGAGCGAGGGAACAGGGAAAAAACAGACGATTGGATACTGAGCAGGTGTTCAAATGATTAAATAACAAAAACTTAGAGAGCAGTCCAACAAAGGCAGACAGATCCAAAAGGAGAGGCAGGAAAATCTACATCCAGAAAACAAGCAATAGTCCAACAAAAAAAAAAAAAAACTCAGAAGGGAAAAACCACTGAGGAAAGAAAACACGATAAGAGTTGATAGATAGACAAAACGAACGGGCAACTAAGGAAACAAGCACAAGTCTAAATACACTGTGAGGATAATCATGGGCAGATGACAACAATCAGAAGTCAGAAAGGTTGGAAAACAGACTCAGCAAACAACTAAAACCCAAAACCATGACACATAGGAGAAATTATACTCAAGCACGCTGGACCGAACTAAACCATCTGAGTGTATTAACTCCTCTGTTATTGTGTGTAGTTTCTCACATTGTGCAACTTTGTGCTTCAGCATTTATTGATCTATCTTTTTGTGCATAAAAAGTGAATTTCCTGCTGCCAGTATTCATTGATTTTTCTCTTCAAATGATTAAGCAGTTTTGACATTTTGTGGATGAGAGATCATGTGTCTAAATCTGTTATACATTGTTAAGTGATTACAATCATTGTGTACATGTCTGGATGAGCATCAAGCATCATGAGCATCCCCCGTCATATATCTGACCATCGTGTAGTTGACGTGTTGTTTTGCTGAGGAAAATCCCTGCTGACCTGAATCTCGGTAGCCTTTCTAGTGTGAGCGCGCAGTCTGTTTATTGTTCCCACACGAAGCAGATAAATTCAACATTAGTTCCGCTTCACACTTTTTTTTTCCCACTGGTCATGCACTCCCACACACACTGGGGCTGTGGCACAGTTTGAGAACCATGGCCATATCACGGTTCCTCTATAGGAGGCCTCATGAAAGGAAGGAGATTTGTATTTCCGAAGAGTTGAAAGGAAAAGCTGCTAGAGATTTTACACAAAGGACACATGGGTGTTTCAAAAGTGTGAGGCACGAGCACAGCATGCGCTCTGCTGTAGGATTGAGTGCCAGCGATTGACGGACTTGTAGCACAGTGTGAAATTTGTGTGAAACATGCGGCTTTGCGCCCTAAGCTGCTTGTGTCATAACAACAACCTGGGAGATCCTAGCAGGTGCAGGCGCTGATACGTTTATGTCATAAGTCGCATGTGGATTAATTTGCTCATTATTTCTAAATAGGGGAAGCCTTTCATGGCGCCATAATGGTGGTCTTTGAAGGGCTAAAATCTGTGCCTGCTGTGCGTATTCTTCCACAGGCACTACGGAAAATGGCCCTCAGTTTTCTGCTTCAGGCTTTTGTCATTAAAGACTTTCAGCATGTGATGAGCATCCCTGCAACCTGATCATGCAATAAACTTCTCAGTCGCTACTAATTTCGACTTTTAATTGACTACACTTTACTATTTACCACATTTTCCTGGCAGTGCTAGATGATATTACGCCTCTTTAATCCAGCTAAAAACATAACATCAACAGCTGCCTGTGGTTCAATGAGCAGATTTGTGCTGTTAAAGGAGATTGTCGAAAGGCACAACATAAATAAAGAAGTCAGTAAACTTGTTTTTCATTTGTGCATGAAGGAATTACTGACAATTTAATGTTGCACTTCAGGCTGCCAGAAAAAATATGTTTGTAATCTTATTGCTGAGAGTAGCAATAACTGCAGAACTTTATTAAAGGCCACTTATCAAGTGGTGAATCCAATGTGTGGTCACTCTGGAGAACAAAATGAAAAGTTCTTGATTTTCTCCACAGAGACAATAGCAAAGACATGGATGCACATGATGGTGATGCACTGCACATCACAAACACTAAATGAAAGAGTTAACATTTTAAAAATCTGAATATTCCTTAAAAACTTTAAAAATGTATTCCAATACAGTTACTAATTACCTGTTGAAAGAAAAAAATGTAAACAGTTGGTCTATGTACCTTATGTTAGCGGTTGGTCTGTGCAGCTAATGTTAGTAGCTGTTCCATGTTACTTAGTTAGCAGTTAGCAGTTAGCAGTTTGTCCGTCTAGCTAACATAACTGTCAGTCTGTGTAACTAATGTTAGCGATCGGTCTGCATCGATAACGTTAGCAGACGGTCTGTGTAGCTAACATAACCATCAATCTGTGTAACTATATTAATGGTTGGTCTGTGTAACTAATTTAGCGGTTGGTCTTAGCTGTAAATGTTTCTTCATATTAGATGTTGAGTTCTTGAATGATGACAGTATTTTTACAGCTGAAAGCAAAGCTGTCACTGCACTGTGAATGCTGTTCTCCTTTTTATGATTAAAAGGCAAAATAATGTTGAAATTTCCACCCAGTGAAGCATTTTGTCACCAAAGGCCATGATAATGAGTTGACTGTAAGATTAGCTGCTTTCACTGACACCACAGTGGTGCTGTGAGACTCATGAAGTGTTCTAATGTGTGCGCACTCCACATGATAGTATATTGGAAATGTATTTCAAAATTGATTACATCTTTTTTTTAATCTGTAATTGTAATTGAATTGTTACCCATTTTTGAATCTTAATTACATAATCCCGTAATATGGTATTTGTTACTCCCCAAGCCTTTTTAAACACATCTCATCTTCTCTAATTTTGTAAACTGAAACAGCTTCGTTAACCCAAAAACTCTGTCAACGAGATCAGACATCGAGCTAATAAGGTAATAAGGTCTGTGTGCTTTAGAGAAGGAATAAGAGCACTATTACAAAGACTGATTTGCTGAAAGTCTCAGTTAAGTCCACTTAGTGCAGTAAACACCTTTAGGGTGTTTTCACGTCAGGTATGATTGCTTCGTACCGTGCCTGAGTACAACTGCACCTCCCTCACCACTCCCCCACTGGTCAGCGCTCATTAGTGATGTTGTTCTGTAAACAAGCACACTCATGTCATCATTGACACAACTTTTTTTGTTGTTGCTGAGGTGTAGAAAAGTCTATCAGTCACAAGAACGTAATAGCAGTCCACGTCCTTGTTTTGGTACGGGTAGCTTTCGCACCTGATGCGGACCATACTCAGTACGACCAACTTAAAGTACAACAACTACACCTCTCTATTTAACCATTTAGAGGCACAGAGAAACTGTGCTGCATTTTCTCCACCCAGAGGGCACTTTTTCACATTTTCCCCACTAGAGGAGGCACACTTTTGCTGCATTTCTTTCAAACACGGGGGCACCAGTTGGGCCAATGGCCCTCCTTGCCCCACCTCACTGTGTCCACCAGTGGTCCCTGAGTACAGTATGCATGTGTTCACAGTAACCAAATGAATGTTGGGGTCAACTGCTCTTGGATCTGAGCCCAGGTCCTTGATGTGAATCTGGGTCAAACCATCCCCGGCACAAGTAATGTAAGTAATGTATCCTCATGCAAAATATTCATCGAAATATTTGACATTTTCAGCTGCAAGTTTTCATTTAGGTGTGACATAAGGAGGACAGGAAGACTGCCCACACGCACTTGTACTTTGACCCTGCATCACCCCATTTGTGACCTCAGAGGTCGTGCACATAAGCCCAACCTCAGGGGTCACAAGGTACCACTCGCAATTTATCCAACAGCAAGACGCATCTTCAAAGATATTTATTTTCATGATCACACAGATGTCTACCATCTGCCTGGAATGATAAAATGTTTGCCCAGAGCCAAATCAGAATTTTAATTCAGTGTTTCCACAGACTGAGCTTCTCCGCTGTGCTGTTCTTCTTCACTGTGGGTGGGGGTGGAGGTTTGTAAGGGTGTATTAACAGAGCTGGATGCAGTGTTCCCAGATAGTGCCCCGTTCATTTCAATGAGAGCTGCTCAAATGAGAAAGATAAAAGAGGAGCTCAAATGATGTACTCACAAGGAAACAATAAATTAAAGTGTTTTTTTACCTTTAGACTAGTCGGCTAGTATTGGTAAATTGGTTGCCAGGAACATCCCTGCTTTTTTTAAGTGTCCAGAACAGATAGCAAAGTTGCTATTGCTCATTTTGTGTCAGCATCTGCTCATGGTATGAAATATATCATGATACGAGCAGGCAAAATAAAATGTTAATTCCACTAGAGAGAGACTTGATGTTCTCTGCAATTAGGTGAAAAAATATGTGCATATATCAGCATTGGCATTGGCCAAAATGAGTAGGACAATGTTGGCATATTGGAAATGAGCAAAAACTCAATATCATGCACCCCTAATAGTGAAGAATTCAGCGGCTAAAGAACCAGATTTTTTCTCCGGAGGTTGAAGAAAAATAAGCATAATTAAATAAGGGAATATTGGACTTGCTGCAGGTGGACACAAACTCATCTCCAAATGAATGCTAATGTTGCTCCATGTCTGCTGGATGTTTAAAAAATGTTCGCAACTTTTAAAAGGTGATTATTAGTTTACTGCCTTAAAAGAAAAATAAATGGAGGACTGGAACCAGGCTAGAATCATACCATGAAGAATAGTTCACATGTTAAATATTAATGTTGTTTCACCTGATTTATAAATAAACACTGACGAATACTGAAATAGGTTTGGAAACTTTACAAATGTTATTTATTCCCCAACTCCAAAATAGTTGGGACGTTGTGTGAAATGCAAATTTGAAAAAGAAAGCTTGTATTCACTTGTATTCAATTAAATAGAGTATTTGTAAATATACACTAGGACAGTTCTGAAATCCTCAAAAACCACCTGTTTGAAACATCTGACAGGTAAACAGGTTGATTGGTAACAAAACCACTGTCAGTAAACACAGTTTGTTGCTGTTGACTCTACCATGCAAAGCAAAGACATTTATCAACAACATCCAGAGACCCTGCTGATGTTTCTGGGCCCGAGCTCATCTGAGACGGACTGATGCAAAGTGGAAAAGTGTGCCGTGGTCTGACGAGTCCACATTTCAGATTGTTTTCAGAAACCATGGCCGTCGTGTCCTCCAGGCTAAAGAGGAGAAGGACCATCCAGACTGTGACCAGATCTAAATTCAGAAGTATCTGTGAAGGTCCCATTAATGCTGAAAGCTGCATACAGGTTTTGGAGCAACATATGCTGCCATCCAGACGACGTCTTTTTCAGGGACGTCCCTGCTTATTTCAGCAAGACGATGCCAAGACTCGTTCTGCATGTGTCACAACATTGTGGCTTTGGAGTAAAAGAGTTTGGGTATCAATTTCAGCATTAAATATCTTGTCTTTATACTGTATTCAATTTAATATAGGTTGAAAGTTTTTGCAAATCATTGCATTCTGTTTTTATTCATATTTTACACAACATCCACAACTTTTTGTGGAATTTGGGTTGTGCAATTATATCACTGCCAAATTTCATAGCACTACCAACCAGACAAAATCACATATTTTACATATTTTAAATTCAGCGTGACTACAGTCTTACTACTGAGGATCTGAACTTGGTAAATCATTGACTTCTTCCACACATTATAGTGCAGTTCTCAGTTTTCCTGAGGGCTGTGTGTAAATGAATCACTTTCATGCGGCACAAATATGAATTATGTCATTTTGTACAATTCAAACCTCTGTGAATAATATATTAAATTGATGTTCTTGACATTTTTTTTTTTTGAAAAACACCTCAGCTGTCTAACAGCTTAGTCAAACTGTATTTGCATGTAAGATCAGCCCTCCATACCCACAGAAATTTCTCACTGAAAGATTTATAATTGGATAAATCTAACACACTGGCTGTATCGTTGTGGTAAAAGCCTGTGGTTATCCTGGCTGGTGGTACCCAAAGAAAGGAAATAACTATAGGTCTATTCAAACTGTTTGTTTATGTATCTGTGTTGTATAACAGCCTGCTCACCTGATCAAATTTATATTCATTCTCAAGGACATCTCTATACAATAAGTGTCCTCAGAGTTTGAAGATGAACAGTAACCAACACTTTAACTCCTCTATTAGCAGTGACCTTGTGCTACATAACTAATCATCATTTGTAAGCCTCCAATACCACTGGAGTTTGCTTCGTTTGCTTTGTCTGTTTACCCTGAACATTCACATTCACTTTTCATCTCAGGACATTTTATGCTATCTGAATACTCGCTTCTTCTATTAGTTGTATTTGTCTTTTCACTTGTGGCCTTGATGGTTCTTCACTATTACGTCTCCTTCATCCGCCGCTGATATACTCTAAACCAATCCAGAGTAAGACAAGCTTATCTTTATGGAGAAGAGTTGTACTGGACACTATATCACATTAGACTCTGTACTCTGTCCACTGTATTGCCATTAAAAAGAGCTTATGGGTGCTACAAGTTTTAAGGTCCTAGTTTAAAAATACAAACCTCAGTTCCAAAAAAGTTGGGTCTTTTTTGACCTGTATTCAGTTGAAAACAGTACAAAGACAAGATGTTTAATGTTTCAGCTAAACTTTATTGTTTTTTTTGTAAATATACGCTCAATCTGAATTTGAGACCTGCAACACACTCTGAAGAAGTCGGCACAGGGGAAAACAAAGACTGGGGAAGTTGTGGAAGTCTCAAAAACACCCATTTGGACAATTTCACAGGTGAAGGTGATAGACGTGATCCTCATAAGGCTCAGTCGTTCACAAGCAAGAATGGGGGTGAACACTTGAAAAACTGCAAACATTTTAAGAAGAATGCATCTCAGCACAAACCTGAAGGAATTTAGGGATTTCACCATCTGCAATCCATAACATTATTAAAAGATTCAGAGAATCTGCAGCAGGGCGCATGGCTGAAAACCAACACTGAATGTCTGTGACCTTCACTGCATGAATAAAGGATGACTAAAGGATATTACTACGTGGACTTGGGAGCACTTTGGAAAGCTGTTGTCAGTAAACACAGTTTGTCGCTGTATCCACAAAAGCAAGTAAAGCGTCCATGTGAAGCAAAAGCCATATGTCAAAAAACATCCAGAAGCGCCGCAGACTCCTCTGGGGTCCCAGCTCTTCTGAGACGGACTGACGCAAAGTGGAAAAGTGTGCTGTGGTCTGACAAATTCACATTTTAAATTGTGTTTTTAATGCTGATGCAGGTTTTGAAGCAACATATGCTGCCATCCAGATGTCCCATCCCTCCGTATTTCAGCAAGATGATGCCGAGAAACATTCTTCAAGTGTTCATTCTTCTTCGGTGTGGCTTCATAGTAAAAGAGTTCAGGGGCTAGACTGACCTACCTGTAGTCCAGACCTGTCTCCCATTGAAAATGTGTGGTGCATTATAAAGCACAGAACAGGTCATGCAGACCTGTAGAGCCCATGAAGTCATATTTCAAGCAAGAATGAGAGAGGATGTCACTTTGAAAACTTCCAAAATTTGTGTAATCAGTTCCCAAACACTTACTGAGTGTTTTTAAAAGAAAAGATGTAGCTTGAAAGATTTGCAAGTCATTGCATTCTGTCTCTGTTTATGTTTTACACAGTGTCACAACTTCTTTGGAATGTGGATATGTACTTTAGTGGTTAAAAGAAAAGATGAGCGTTTAGATAAAATGTCCTCATCATGCTAACACTGAGATGCCAAGGATTTAGGGCTGCATTAGAGACAATCAAAAACATATTGCCGTCTTTGTCCTTTCCCTATGCATCGTTTCAAAATACTCAGTTTTCAGGCCAGCGACAGTGTCTTGCCTTGGTCACAGGACCTAATATAAACCTGGCAGAGAGCAGAGAGGAATAAGGAGTAGAGAGAGGAATGCAGGACAGTGTCATGCAGCGAATAAAAAGCAAAGCCTGTGATGAACAATATATGATAACCCTCCTCTCTGAAGTATATTTTTAGCAGTGCTACCGCTGCCACAACAATATTACAATGTAATCAATGTAATAAATGTAATTTTAATGCATTTATTTTTTCCTCTGATCTTAAAATGCTTCTAGAGCCAGCCGTCCATTACACTGGTCCTTGGACCTGCTTCAGCTGTAGCATTAACATCCCTCAGCATCTGTAATATTAGCATTAACAACTGGGTGCGACCCACCACCTCCCACAATCACAGCATTGCTTTTTCCATCCATTCACTGGTGGACTCAAGAAGGGGTGATGGCCCCCTTTTGGTGCCACAGTGTTCTAAAAAAGATGCAATTGTGCCCTCTTTGATACACCTGTGGTGCCCTGTAGGGTGGCCTTCCAAAGGACAAAATATGAGAAAATGTCCTCTAGGGCGCCTTTTCAGTGGACAAACATGATTTAGTTCCCTCCAAGGTGCCCTTCCAGTGAAGAAAAGAATTCAGTATTATATAGACTGCCTACATACTAGAAAATTATTTGGCCTCTACGTGCCTTTAAATGGTTAAATATTTGTGTGTATTTTGTGTGTTTTTATTGCAGAGATGTTTTTTAATCCAAACCAGGAACTGTTTCATCAGAAGTGCATCACAACCTTGGCTACATACTATACTACATGCTTCTTAGCTGTACAAAGTTAGCAATGCAATGCTAAAAATTCTGTCTCTGGAGTGTTAAAATGCTTTTTCATGCTCATCTAACTAGCATGCAGGTAGAAAAAAAAAAGTGGTAATCGAATTATAATTATCATAATGTCATTAAGAATACAAATGTTATTACAAGTATGCTTGTACTTTTTTTTTTTGCTTAAAGTATATTTAAAGCATACTTTTAAAGAGTGCACTTCAAAATAGATGTCATCAAGTTCAGCTTTAATGTACTAAAAATAAATACACCAATTCTGCAAAACTTAAAGTGGCATTTCAGTGTACATACATTAAGTGTTCGCAAGTATATTGGAAATTGCACATCAGTGTACTGTACTTTTGAGAGGTAAGATGATTCCTAAGATGTTTTGCTGCTTTTTTAGATTTTAAATTATGTTTTGGGCTTTTTTTTTTTTTGCCTTTATTAGATAGGACAGCTGAAGAGCAGACAGGAAAGAGAAGGAGTGACACGCAGCAAAGGGTCACAGATGGGAATTGAACCAGCAGCCGCTGCAGAGGACTGATAGCTTCCATACATAGAGCAGCCAACTGAGCTACAGGGCAAACCCCAGTGTACTTTCATTTCACTTCATTTGTGTATTTAAGTATGCTTACAAAAAGTGCACTTCGATAAGTTTATTTAAAGCTGTACTTCAGGGTACTTGGCAAAGTGGCACAAACAAGGTAAAACCTTAATTTCACTAATCATGCTTGTATATTAGTACATACATAGCCATATACTGTACTTTAAGTTTTTTTAAGTATACCTGAAGTTGTTCCACTTTAGCACATAAAAGAACAGCAATCGCACAAACTTAGTTTTTCCAAAATAGCTAACTTCAAGCTAACTAATCATTAACACACTTGAAGTACAATGATGATTACGCTGACTGCAAGAACGCTCAAGTGTGTTAAAATTCAATATACTATATACCATATTCACTTCACTTGCATATTCATAACCATTCATTCACCATATGCACTGTGACTAATGTGTGATGACTGTTTGTTCAGTTGTACTGCAGTAAGTTTATGCTCAGAAATGTGAAATTGTTTCTCTACTAACAGTTGTCTCAATCTCATTTTACATCGCCTTGACACTGGAGAACAGATTATTATCTGTGGCCTGTTTTGTATGCATTCCTTTCAGGTTTAACTTGTGAACTTCTGCACCTGGTCTGGTTTTTGTCAGTGACTGTGATCTATGTAGAACCATCAAATTTAGACACGTTCAACTAAACGTTACATGCTGAAATGCGCAGATGTTTGGAACCTTCATCGGTCAAAAATTAGTCATTTCATAACCAGAAACACAGTTGTAAGAAGGACTGGATTAGGAGGAATAAATGATCTGTAGGGTATCAGCAGGAGTTGATGTCAATCATCCAAAAACTGCACAGTGACAGTTATATAACTGAAAGAAAACTTAGAGGAAAAACTGATCTTCCAGTCACAGAACTGCTGAGTCATAAGTCATGAATATACAGCGCTCAACAAGTGGCTTTTATTCATATTTCTGGTCCTGTATATTCATGCCTTTGGGTGCTGAATGTATAAACCCTGTTTTAATTTGAATTTACATTTTTGGAGAGAGTAAAATCCCTGTCGCCATGTCTTCAGTGTGTAATGATTCGCACCAGGAGTTTCATTTTGGAATAACAACATGTACTTACTGCTCACCTTGTTGTACAATAAAATGTGTTTGTTAAAAAGGTGTCATTCAAAACTGCATTCAGTTTGCAAATTGGTACATTTACATGCAAACAATAATGTCACTATTCCTCACCCTGCATGACAGCCTGAAGCTGTTTAAGCTGCACAACACTGACAAGTCCTCATAATAATCCTGTTTACAAGACTGAAGGAATTATTCTGACTGTCCACAGGTAATTCAAGAAATTACGGAGTTCTTCACTGCAGTTTTTGTTCTTTTTATGCCTCAGGACTGCTGACAGCTGCGGCTGGAGGCATCATGTTTTAGTGTTGTTTGCCCATTCTTGTGAACACAATATCTCAAGAACACCTTGATGGAATTTCTTCAAACTTGGCACAAATTTCCAGTTGGACTTGATTACATTTTGGTGGTCAAAGGTCAGAAGTCAAGGTCACTGTGGTTTCATGTCCATCCCATTCTCATGAATGTGATACTCAAGAACATCTTGGCAGAATTACTTCAAATTTGGCACAAATGTCCACTTGGAGTCAAAGATGAACCGATTAGAATTTCAGTCATACACACAGTACAGTCCAAGATCCATATGTGGAAATGTTTCAACACTGTTTGTAGGTACAAAATACTGTGAAATGTGCTGTTATCAGCAGCTATTTCTAACAAAGGCCAACCTGGCTCTCACAAACCCTGACTTCTTTATTTCTTACTCGTTTATTTCCCAAATTTTTACTGGAACACCACCAATTATGGTGTGACATCATTCCCAGCGAAGACCTCCGAATTCTGAGCTCGATGGAACGCAGCATTATATCTCAGGGAAACCTTGAGGGAATTTCATTATATTTGGTGCAAATGTCCACTTGGACTCAAGGATGAACTGATTAGGGTTTGGTAGTCAAAGTTCAAGGTCACTGTGACCTCACGCCCATCCCATTCTTGTGAATGTTATATCTCAGCAACATCTTGACATCTTGACAACCACTTGGACTAAAGGATTATGTCTGTCCCAGTCTTGAGGGTGCATTATATCAAGAAATCTGCAAAGGCCCCCTCAAATTTGGCAAAGACATTCTCTTGGTCTCAAGGATGAGCCGATTACAATTTGGACATCAAATGTTAAGTGTGAAGTTACAAAACATGTTTTCAGTCGTAACTTGATAAGAAGTACTCTTCTGTTAAAATAGTTTATGTGATGACAACATGTTTCCCATTGGAAATTATTCAGTGGAATCATACATGTATATGCCAAAAAATACACTACCTTCTATGAAACTCCTTCAAAGTCTTCACTACATACCTTAAATGAGTCTGAACAAACATGGATGTAAACTTTGACTTGACTGGTTTGTGGAGGCATACAACAGCAACATACCCTGCTCAAACTGCCAATACTACATCTGATATGACTTAAATAGTAATTGCTGTAGTCTCAGAATGCATGTTTCTATCTGCTAAACAGGGCATATGTTTTCAATGGTCACAGCCAGGCTTGGTATTCTTCTCTTTCGGTGACATTTTTCGTTGGTAACATCACTGTTTTATGTATTTATTCATCAAACCAGGAGGCTCTGTGTCCTCAGCAGCCCCAGTAAATGCCTTTCAGATCCAATTTAGTGTTGAATATCCCCAAATCTATTCCAGCTTACCGAAATAAATGAGAATCTTTTGGATCCCTAGCAAAGCTTAAAAAAAGTGGAGCATTTGTAAGACCTCTGGCACAGAGGAAATCCTTGGTATATCTTGGGAGCAGGAGTGTTTATTCACCATTTATGTCTAATAGACACAAATTGCCTTATATAATATAGTACGTTGATATGTTTGAAAGACTGAACCCAAATGTGTGGACAGACATGAATAGATGCAGTAAGTAGGTTTGGAAGAGTGGCTTCCGGGGATAGAGCTGGTTGACTGGCTTGGCAGTTGATGAGATGGACAGGGCAGGCAGCACTTCGTGATGACAAGGAAAATAGGAACTGGACAGGCAGATAGGCAAACAAAACAACAAAATAACCAACCAAGCACAAAAACTATGAAACTGTGATCCGATGAGGACTGGCTGTTGGCGTAGGTTGCAGTGAAGAGCTGATGACTTGATTGCAGACAGGGGAATTAACTGAAGGTGATGAGCAGGTGTGCAGAGCTGAGAGCCAGGAGAGTGAAGACCCACACCCAGAAAAACAGAAACAAACACCCTGCATTTCAGATTGCTTACCTTTTACTTTTAGTACTTACTGCAGCTGCCCTTTTTAAAGTTGCATGCTGTATGCATACAATTGAGACAACAGGCTCGTTCTAGATGAACTGTGCATCGCCTGAAAAGTCGACGAGAGCAGGCGGCAACAACGGGGGGTGGCGGCAAAAAGCTGCAGTCCAGTTGGACAGTTTCCAGCAGCCCTCAGAGAATCTACAGGAAGTGACAGAAATGTCCTGTTGGATCATCTGTAGACTACCTGTAAGCCTGCAGACCATGTTCAGTTTGTTATGGCTGAAGAAATAAAGCATATCGCTGATGAGGTTGAAGCAGAAGAGATCCTGCTATTGTCCCATGATCTTGGTCTTTATGTCCACCTTGCAAATCACTTTGTAAGTGCTCGTTTTTATAAGTGACATATAAATAACTTTTAATATTGTCAACCACCCAAGATATTATGCTTGTTAACAGATTAAACCTTCACTGCACAACATAAGACTAATGTAGCTGGTATTAAATATTACAGTTACACATAAAATAACAGTTTTCTGCAACACATGGTGTTTGTTGTCAAAACTAAAAGTCAATGGGAGCCTGTCAACTCATCGAGGTGACAGCCAGGCGTTTGCAGGTGTTTGGAGAGAAACTGCTGTGCCTGGCTCTAAAAACTGCGGCCTCCTTGATTTCGTGAGGTTATTGTTACCTGCGTGTGCGTGACATCAAAGAAAGTTAGGATCAAGTCCGGAAAATGTCCGGCTTGACTGCAATTTTTTGTCACCCCCTCCTTCTGCGTCCGCCTGCGCTCATCTACTTTCCAGGCAAGGTGCAGTTCAGCTTTGAGCAAGCCTTTTTTTCAGGCATACTAAATAGTATGGTAGTATGGGTATTGGTATACACACACACAGGCACTTGGAGATGCAGGGGAAGAGGGAAACACAGAGTAATGTATTTTTTTACCTTCTGTGCTCATGAAATGCTTCAAAGCTGGTTCCATAATGTCACAAATCGTCAAACCAAGGTCATGGTTGTTTTTCTTAGGGTTAGAGTTCCTGAAAAACTGAGATTACGGGGTTTTCACCAACAAAAAAACATAATCTCCTTTTAAAAAAGCATTTTTTATGTTTGCAGAAAAGTATTCATCTCAGCTCAAAGAGGAATCTGAACCAATGAGCCACTGAAAGCGTGCACAGCCATAACTAAACTTCTTTACATATAGCCTGAGCAGCCCATGCCAACGTGTCATCTCTGACACAATGTGACATGTGACAGACCTGGCCGTGACAGGCTGAACTGTAAACAAGGTTGTTAGCCATATTCTTGTGTCATATTGTTTGTTAGCAAGGCATATCTTTCATTGCATTGCCAAAAATACACTTTGCATCTCCCAGTTAAACTTAACAATCCCATTAAGCTGTCAGCCTTTCTGTGCCTGCGCCCGGTTGATGAGACTCTATGTCTGAGCATTTTCTTCAAAGCCAACTGTTCCCTTTCAGGAATTTGTTTTGGCATCTCAGAGTTATCCTGAGAAGCCTCTAAATTGTCATGCCAGCCAGCGTCTGAGTTGGGAGACACTCACTGGCACAGAGTACTGACATGTCTGATTTCTGTCCACATGACTGTGTATGGCTTCCTCCTGTTGGGCAAACATGTCTGACTAAAAACTTAAAGGCTGGTTTAGATTATTTCATGTAGGGTTGTACAAAGTACTTGTTGATGTTCAGTATACACTATGTTTACAATATTTTCACCACTTTTCACCACTTTACCTTGCTGTCAGAAAGCCTTTTCAAACTGGAAACCACCATTATACAAGCCAGATATCAGTGTCTCCAACCAACCGAACTCCATAGGTGAAATCAGTGATTTTACCTCACAGAACACAGGAGTTGGTCTACCACTCTATCACTTTAATGAAGACACAGTGTGAACAGCACAGAAAACGTCCTCACTGAAGTCAATTAATCAAAAAAAAAAAAAAAAAAAGAATCGTCTGTGACATTGAATCACCAGTGTTTCTGTCATGTTTTACTTTGCAACTTGGGAGTCAGTGGTGAGATATAACTAAGTAGATTTACACCGATCAGGCACAACATTATGATCACCTGCTTAATATTGTGTTGGTCCTCCTTTTACTGCCAAAACAGCCCTGACCCGTCGAGGCATGGACTTCATTAGACCCCTGAAGGTGTGCTGTGGTATTTGGCACCAAGATGTTAGCAGCAGATCCTTTAAGTCTTGTTAGTTGCGAGGTGACCCTGTCGCCGGTTCACCACTGTTCCTTCCTTGGACCACTTTTGAGAGAAACTGACCACTGCAGACTGTGAAAACCCCACAGGAGCTGCAGTTTTGGAGATGCTCTGACCCACTCGTCTAGCTCGTCTAGCCATCACAATTTCTCGCCCAAGCGGCACGGCTGCAGCAAGGAAATGATGTTCCTCCTCTACGTCGAAGTCCTCTGACATATTCTTCTCTGTTGAAAGTTTGCGAAGTCAACTCTGCGCATAACAAGTCACTATTTCTGAGCAGATCTCTCTCTGTTGTCTGAGTCGCTTCCAGGTAGCATGTAAACACAGATGTGAAGGTATCGCGAGATCTCAAATATCTCGTGTCGCGCTGCTTGGGGGCGAGAGCCTGTGTACCCGCTTCAGATGATTGCACGTAGATCAGGTCTGGAATTTTAATTTTGCAGCTTACAGACACTTGGATTACAGCACACGAGCAGTATGGAGACATTTTGTGGAGTTTTTTTGTTCTTGTTTTACATTTTAAAACTGGTTACCATTCACTTCAGTTGTACTGTATGTGGTGCAACGCTGTTAAAAGATCTGAATACTCCTTCCACTGCTGCTGGCAGTCCGTTCACGTTCATACATATTTAAAACATATAATTTCCCTTCACTGCTGGACACAAGTCTGACTTATTATACATGAATATTCCAACTGTTAGCAGAATTTACTGAGATTTGCTCTTTCATAAATAATTGCTTGCAGCATAGTTTCATGGTCCTCATAAATATGTGTGTATTTTCATAGAGAAACAGCTTTCACATGGGAGGTGTAGTGGTCATACCAGGAAATGTGATTTAAGATAAAAAGCCACACGCTGTGCAGCTGCAATCATGATGCTGCTTATGTCCTCTGTTGAAGGGGTAGAACAAAACAGAACATGTTGTGGGGAAATTATGTGAGTCTGGAGCATACTGAACATACGGTGACACAGTGGAGGAGTAGATTAGGCTGCAGGAAGGCTTTTGAGGGGTTTCTGTGGACATTTTGACATGTTTTAACACATTTTAAGACAATCTTTTGCTGTGAATCTGGGTCGCCATCAGTTTGAATCTGTGTAGGTGACAGCTGCTGTGAAAGAGGAAGCAACAAACATCTCAAAGACGCCTTTTCCAAAAGCCCATTCTGTAACGGTGATACTCAAAAGATGGATTTTTGGCAGATTATTCCTTTAAGCTAGCAAGCCTTCAATATATGGCAGACTGTAAAGATTCTGTCAGCGTCTGAGGCATGGTGGATTCCCCAGGCTCCCGTTTTATCTTTAAGACTCTCCGTCTAGATATTTGGGTATTGAAATATTCCCCTCTGAATCATATTATAAAACACAATTACATGGAAACACTGAAAATGGTTCTAATTGATCTAGACAGATGGTTAGGCCTGTCTAATTCACTTCAAGCACATATTGCAGTTATAAAACCTGCAACTCCAACAAAACTGCCTCCAAGTTTATTTAGAGGAGGAAGCGCTCTATCTTAAAATCTATCACTATCCAGAAAGGACTTTAAAGGGACAGTTCACCCCCCAAATCCTCTAGCCTGTAGAGCTATTTATCCATCCAGATAGTTTTGGTGTAAGTTGCCAAGTTTTGCAAATATCAGCCAATGAAATGTCTGCCGTCTCTCCAGTATAATTTGACTAAATGGCACTCAGCTTGTGGTGCTCAAAAGACCAAAAAAAAAAAGCAGAAATATAGAGTGAAACAAAGGAATATGTAGGGGAAAGAAACAAACAAGAGTTTGCTGATGCTACCATGCTGACCTTTATTTCTCTAAAATTATTGTGTTATTGTGTATGTTTGATAATTGCAGGGTGGTGGTTTTGGGGGAATGATTTTATCTTTTATTCTGTGGCACACCAGAAAAAGTTTGAGAACCACTGTGTTGCTATATTATTGTTGTGTACACAACTTGTTAACTCCAACATAACTGCTCCACATCACCATTCCCCTTCCTACTGAGTAAAGTATATCTTTTCCTCATATTTTGTTTGTTTGTAAGCTGTTTCCCTCAGCCCTTTACAGAAAATGGGTATTTTTTAGATATTTATAATAAAGTGCTTGTCTTTTTTATTTGCCAGTGAGGTGTATGATGTAGGTGGCATACATGTTCTTGTAGATTCTTCAGGTGAAATTACCATCAAAGTGGAATTATTGGTATTTTAGTTCTCACTATCGACTTAAATTTAGTTACACATACAGTAGATAAATTGACTTTGTAATATGTGTTTGTGCTTTCCATATTCATCTAAAGAATCAATAATTTCATCTCTTTTTTTTTTTTTTTTTTGTTCCTCTTTGTTGCCCATTTTGGAGAGCTAGATAACATAGGCTAACTGAAAGTGTTAGCTAAGCTAGCTAAACCAACAATAATGCTGTTTGGTAAAATTAAAGAATGCTGAGTGAAGTGTAGCCATGGAAACTAGAATGTCCATGTGCTGTATTATGACAGTAACTGCAGTGAAAGGCCTTAGCTGCGACGCTCTAGCAAGAACACGACCTTAAAGGTTTTATGCAACACTCCCAAGTGAACCAGTTAGCTTATTTTGCACAGAGTTACTGTCAGCTTGTATATAAATGGGGGTTAAGAGGTGAATCTGAATACATGGTTCATAACAGCTGAATCATTAGAGGTGTTAGGTTCAGAGTTTGGCCAGGACCCCGGATGCAGAGAGCGAGATAAAAGCAGTTTTCAAAGAGTTTATTGTTTCACAAAAGAGCAAAAAACAACGGAAGGCGAGGGCAGGTGCTGGACGCGGTCGGCTGGCTGGCGCAGCGGGGTCGACAGGAGGGGAACCGTGCTGGCGTAGGTTCAGGAGCACGAGTGCTGCACCCACGGTCGGAAGAGGAACTGAAGGCTGCACAAAAACACTGTTGATTAGAGTCACGAAGGAAAAAACACCAAAGATCCACTAGAAAGCTTGCTGCGCTACATTACCGACAACGACTGAATAGTCCGGCACAGGAGTGGAGACTAGGCCAAGCTCATATACCCGGGGAAGTGCACTGATGAGAGCCAGGTGCGTCTCATTATGCTGAGCCAGCCAATGACCGCCGCCGCTGCCACACACACTGCCCTGGAAGGAAAGGGGAGGGGGGAAAAAGGGAAACAAGGAAAACCGAAACACCAAGAACACCAAAACAAATCCAAAAAACTCAACAACCATGACATTACCCCCCCCTCAACGGACGCCACCCGGCGGCCTGCCAGGCTTGCCAGGAAAGTCCCTGTAAAAGTCATTAATAAGGTCCGGATCCAGAATAAAAGAACGGGACACCCATGACCGTTCTTCTGGACCATACCCCTCCCAGTCCACCAAAAACTGGTATCCCCGGCCCCGTCTGCGGACGTCCAGCAACCGCCGGACAGTGTAGGCAGGGTGGTCATCAATGAGCCGGGGGGGTGGAGGGGGTTCGGCCGGAGGGCACAGAGCACTGGTGGACACAGGCTTCAACAGGGAAACGTGAAAGGCCGGGTGAACATTAAGGGCTGCGGGCAATTTGAGTCTCATCACACAGGGATTGATTACCTTTTCTATTTCAAAAGGGCCGATGTACCTGGGGGCTAGCTTCCTGCTCTCCGTCTGCAGAGGGAGGTCGCGTGAGGAAAGCCACACCTTTTGACCCGGCTGATAGTGGGGGGCAGGAGCGCGACGTCTGTCCGCCAATCGTTGATTGCGAGCCGCAGTCCGCGTGAGAGCCGCCCTTGCCTCCCGCCAGACCCGCCGTGCCCGCCGGAGGTGCTCCTGAACGGACGGAACTGCCACTTCGGTCTCCTGGATGGGGAAGAGGGGAGGTTGGAAACCCACAGAGGCCATAAAGGGGGACATACCTGTGGCTGAGCTGACCAGAGAGTTGTGGGCGTATTCCACCCAGGGAAGATGGGTGGACCAGGAGGCGGGATGTCTAGCGGTGACGCACCGGAGAGCTGACTCGAGGTCCTGGTTGGCCCGCTCCGTCTGGCCGTTGGTTTGGGGGTGGTATCCAGACGAGAGGCTGGCTGAAGCTCCCAGAGCCTGGCAGAAGGCCCTCCAGACCTGGGAGGAGAACTGGGGACCCCGGTCCGAAACTATGTCCTGAGGTATACCATGAAGTCTGAACACATGTTGGACGAGGAGGTTGGCCGTCTCTAGGGCTGAGGGGAGTTTGGGCAGAGGAACAAAATGCACAGCTTTGGAAAAACGATCAATAATGGTAAGGATTACTGTGTTACCCTCTGACGGTGGGAGTCCAGTGACGAAGTCCACTGCAACATGAGACCAAGGGCGATGGGGGATGGGCAGTGGACGTAGGAGGCCAGCAGGAGTCTGGTGGGAGGATTTGTTGCGGGCACAGACGGAGCAGGCGGAAACATACTCCTTGGTGTCAGACGTTATGGAGGGCCACCAGAAACTGCGTCGGAGCAAGGAGAGGGTGCGATGAAACCCAGGATGACAGGCGACTTTGGAAGCATGTCCCCACTGGAGCACAGGAGTTCTGGCGGCGGGTGGAACAAACATCCGGTTGGGAGGGCAGCTCTCGGGAATGGGTTGATCTTGTTGAGCCTCCTGCACGACTTGCTCAATCTCCCACCTGGCCGCCCCCACCACGCAGGAGGAAGGGAGGATGGTCTCCACAGGTGTGTCTTCCACCGGTGGAGTAAACTGTCTGGATAAGGCGTCGGGCTTAACATTCCTGGAACCAGGGCGGTAGGTGAGGGAGAACCGGAACCGACCCAAGAACAGGGCCCACCGAGCCTGCCGGGAGTTTAGTCGACGTGCAGACCGTAGATAGGAGAGGTTCTTGTGGTCAGTCCATACCGTAAAAGGGTGCGTGGAGCCTTCCAACCAATGCCTCCACTCCTGGAGAGCCAAGACCACAGCGAGGAGCTCCCTGTTGCCCACGTCGTAATTTTTCTCGGCTGGGGTGAGCCGACGAGAGAAGAAGGCACAGGGGTGCATTTTGTGGTCAACTGGGGAGCGTTGAGAGAGGACGGCCCCTACCCCAGAGTCAGAGGCGTCGACTTCGACCACGAACGGTAATGCAGGATCTGGATGGGAAAGCACAGGTGCAGAGGTAAACAGGCACTTTAATCGGTCGAAGGCAGCATCGGCTGCCTGCGACCACACAAAGGGGAGCTTGGAGGAGGTCAATTGAGTGAGTGGGGCCGCTACTTGGCTGTAATTGCGAATGAACCTCCTGTAAAAATTTGCAAACCCCAAAAACCTCTGGAGGTGTTTTCTGGTGGCGGGGACAGGCCACTCGGCCACCGCTTGAACTTTGGCCGGATCCGCCTTCAGCTGTCCCCTTTCCACCACGAACCCCAAAAAACTGACAGATGTGACATGGAATTCGCATTTCTCTGCTTTCACAAAGAGTCTATTCTCTAATAGTCTCCTTAAAACCAGCTTTACATGCTGGACATGTTCATCAAGGTCTCTGGAAAAAATCAAGATGTCGTCTAAATAAACAAACACGAACCTATTAAGCATGTCCCTTAAAACGTCATTGATCAAAGCCTGGAAAACAGCTGGTGCATTGGTCAGACCAAAGGGCATAACCAGGTACTCGAAATGTCCCAGGGGGGTGTTGAACGCCGTTTTCCACTCATCTCCTTCCTTAATCCTGATGAGGTGGTAGGCGTTACGGAGATCTAGCTTGGAGAAAATGGTTGCTTGGTGCAAGGGGCCAAAAGCGGAATCAATCAGAGGGAGTGGGTACTTATTTTTCACTGTAATGTCATTTATCCCCCTGAAGTCTATACAAGGGCGCAGGGTTTTGTCTTTCTTTTCAACAAAGAAAAAACCCGCTCCCACTGGGGAAGAGGAAGGGCGGATTAGCCCCGCAGCTAACGAGTCTGTGATGTACTGCTCCATGGACTCTCTTTCAGGCTTGGACAAATTGTACAGTTTTTGAGATGGAAATGGGGCTCCAGGGAGCAGTTCAATGGCACAGTCATAGGGACGGTGTGGGGGAAGAGAAAGCGCTTTGTCCTTGCTAAACACCTCCTGAAGATCATGGTACATGGGGGGAATGGAGGACAAGTCAATAGGTTCGGTAGGCACAGGTGGCGAGGAGGCACTGGAGGGAATGGCAGAGTGAAGACAATGGGAATGACAGAACGTACTCCAATTGGTAATGGCCGGACTATTCTGTTAGGTTCAGAGTTTGGCCAGGACCCCGGATGCAGAGAGCGAGATAAAAGCAGTTTTCAAAGAGTTTATTGTTTCACAAAAGAGCAAAAAACAACGGAAGGCGAGGGCAGGTGCTGGACGCGGTCGGCTGGCTGGCGCAGCGGGGTCGACAGGAGGGGAACCGTGCTGGCGTAGGTTCAGGAGCACGAGTGCTGCACCCACGGTCGGAAGAGGAACTGAAGGCTGCACAAAAACACTGTTGATTAGAGTCACGAAGGAAAAAACACCAAAGATCCACTAGAAAGCTTGCTGCGCTACATTACCGACAACGACTGAATAGTCCGGCACAGGAGTGGAGACTAGGCCAAGCTCATATACCCGGGGAAGTGCACTGATGAGAGCCAGGTGCGTCTCATTATGCTGAGCCAGCCAATGACCGCCGCCGCTGCCACACACACTGCCCTGGAAGGAAAGGGGAGGGGGGAAAAAGGGAAACAAGGAAAACCGAAACACCAAGAACACCAAAACAAATCCAAAAAACTCAACAACCATGACAAGAGGGTCTTTTGTGATTCCTTGAACTGCCTTGCTGTCTTGCGTGTACTGTGCGCCAGTGATTATCCAACGGTTCAACAGTACAACAGGTCCTGGGGTGGAATGTTTTTATTCTTCTTTCTTCTTCTCTCTGTTTTTTTCCATGGGGGTGGGTGGATAGATACCTTATATAATATACTGTATATGTGTCTGACTGATGGGCCACAGTGCGCTCAGTGGTCTTGTGTTTGTACCTATGAATGTTTAAATAAAAACTCTACATCATATTGAAGCACAACACAGTCTAGTTTGTCAAACACGAATCCCAGTGCGGCTCCCGTGGATTTGTTTGGATATATGACATAAAGTTGGCTACACACAGGCACAAGCTGAGGAGATGAGATGGATGCATGATTGATGAAGCTGACAGCGGCTGTTGGCATGTCAGATGCTCTGGAGGCACTCAGCATTTTCCTGAGGGGCCTCAGATCTCCTTGTGTTGGATGAAGGAGACAACGTTCGTTACGTGCGACCTGACAATTCATTCACACCAAGAGACCTGAAGGACATATTTTCACACCCCTCTTCAAGTTCCTTAGTAACTGTTGCCACGTCTGTCAAACTTTCCATTTTGTCACTGCACATATGCAGTTTATAGTGAAAATGGTGGCAGTTTTAACATTGATATTAATGAATCACTTTGTATTCGATTCCACAGAGAGTTAAACAGAAGATGCTTCTAAAATAAAATACAAAACAAAATAAAATATAACCCATTAGATATTATGAGACAACAGTTAATGTTAGCATAACCACCTTTTAGCTAACATTATGTGTTCCATGATAACCATAGGAAATTAATCTTACGTTAGCTAGGAAGTGGCTGAATGCTAACGTTAGCTGTTGTCTCACAGTAGCTAATCAGTTTTCATATGTGTTGTTTTGTCTCGAAATATGGCCCAATGTCCCTCCAGATTTTCACCATCCATTGTCTTTTCAGTTGCTGATCAATTGGGAAGCAGTAAAGTGATAATAACTTGTCAGGTTCTACATTAATACGACTTATCACCTGGAACACAGCAGTAGTACATTTGAGATTCCCACCCTGCGCGTGCCGACAGAGGAAAATGGTCTGCATGTGAATATTTCCCTTGGGGATGTTGCTGGCAACTAATTTCCCTGTGGATTAAACAGAAATTGTATTTGAGACTGGCTGACTGCCAAGAAAACACTCAGAAAACAGTTCAAATCCACTGGTGTTGTACATCAATAAACTGATGGTTTAACTGACTAGTATTTCTGGTGCCAACTAGTGAGGGTGGTGATGTTTAATCCAGCTAATTCCACACATCCTTACTAGCTAATGGAAGTTAATGCTAATGCTTAAAATGCTTGCACCAGCTTAGAAGCCCGTCTCCAGCTGACTTTTTAATATTAAGTCCCCATCTTATAAAAAGAGAACTTTGTTAAGTTGTTGAGTTACATAAGAGCTGCAAACATGATATAACATCAGTGCTAGAAGACTAAAGCTAAAGCTAGCTTACATCTGAGTGATGGTACATATGCATACAATACACAATAGAAATACACTCAATAACATGGGATAAGGAAGTTCAGGATTGAATTAAGTGCAGTGGAACTTGAGACTGGTTGCCAAGCCAGACCAGGAAGCGAGCCAGGATAATAGCTAAGCTAACGGGGCTGCGGCAGACCATTTTGGTTAATGCACCAGCCAACACCCTCCTCCTCAAAACCCCGACATAAATACCAATTTAACCCCTGGGAAATAGTAATGAGATTGGTCAATGCAGTGGCATCTAACACACGTGTGTATGGAGGTAACATTACTGTAGGTCATAAGCTAGTTAGCCAGTCATGCTAATGTCTGCAGCTTACATCTGAGCAGATAAGGACAAAGTTTAATCCATTTCTCACACATTTGCTCTTGCAAACTAGTTATGGTGTCTGATCTATGATTGGACAGTTACTGTTCGGAGGAGGGGCTTAGCAAAGGGAACCCTTATGAAAAATTCTGAGGTTTGCTTTTCATGGCAAATAAATACACAGTCACACAGTGTTTAGCTGTTGCACGCTTTGGGCACACTTAAGCCAGCTGCAGGTCACCCTGTTTGTCTCAGTGTCCAACATGTGTTTTTTTTTTTCCTGAGGGACCAAGATGTTCCTTTGGGAATAGTTGTCCTAGCACACGGGTTCTGTTCAAAGCATTTGCTCTCTGACTCCTTCACATTAACACAAGTGAGGGAGAGGACTTTTCATTGATACTGATAGCCCCAGAGTGGGCATGGAGCCATTGGTTAATGGAGATTGTTCTGCTCCTCTGCAGCCAGCCATGGCCCTGGCCCGGGAGAGGAGATATTTCATTATTTCATCCTCCGCTGGCACGCCTCGCCTTATGAGCCCAGCCCGTGATAGGTTTAATTTGAATGCAGTGGGGCACGTTCATGTCATTGACACTATTCAAAGTGCAGAGGCCCTGACCACAAAGTCTCGATATATGCAGCTTTTTGAAGTGTGGTGCGGAAAATTAGAGAAATTATTTCAATGCTCTGTGACAGCAGTTCTCATTTTCTCCAGGAAATGTTGGATGAGGATGAAGCTGTGACACTGAATCACCACTGTTTTACATTTTAGCCGCCCAGACTGGTGACTAAAATTACCACTGTCAACTCAGCCTTAATATATAATACATAATATACAGGGAGCCAATTTCTGAATGTAATGAAGTACATTTAGTTAAATACTGTACTTACTCTACAAATCTGAGGTACTTATACTGCAAATTTATACCACTACTCCACTACATTTCATAAAATATACACAGACTAAGGCTCATAATATTACATCAGGTAAGACAAAGTTTTGCTTTGACATCTTCTAAATTAACTTTAACTTTAGAGCCAGATGTAATCACATTTAAGGGATGATTGCAGTATCAGCTGATATGCCTATAATGTGATTTTTTTAAATCTCTGATCAGTACTGGCCCAAAAATCCAGTGTAAGTGGGGCTCAAGTTAATATACTAATTACAATCAGCTGTCTGAGTCTCCCATCCAGTTTCAGGTCTAGTATTTCTTGGTTCTGCATGGGTTCAGGTCCCAGTTTTCAAATATGTGTCTCGTTCAGTTACTCCTGAACCTGTATACTCCCCTGCATCTCAGAGGCAAATATTGTACTTTGTACTCCACTACATTTGTCTGATAGTTTTACTTAGTTACTTTCAAGATTACAATATTTCAGCCCTTTATAGAAGGTGGAGGTCGTCTAGTGTTGAACCACCATGTTTCTACAGTAGGCCAGAATGGACAAACCAAGAGAGAGGATCAAGACATGGTCTTTTCTACATGCTTGGAGAGTGAAACTAAGTGTTTGCAACCTGCAGGCTCACTGATAGATGCCACTGAATCCTGCACACCCATCCTTTACATACAAATTCAGCTTTACATATTATTATATTATTGGTAATATTTCCATTTTAAGCAACTTTATACTTCTACTGGACTGCATCTCAAAGGATGATATTCATTATATTATATGACATTATATTATCTATACCCTTACTGCCCAGTGAAAGCCATCTATCCCCATATTTGGGTATTTTTACTTCGAATTTTTTCTGATAAACTGAATAATTAAGTTGTCCTTTGTGTGATGAGAAAATGTCTCTCCTCCTTAAGATAAATATCCTATTTAAAAAACCTAAGAGATTAACTGAGAAATTCATTGTGCATTGTCAAAAAGCTTAAAACAGACTTGCTTTTCTGACACCATAAAATGTGACTTTTTATATTATATTTGTTTCTCACAAGACATGAAAAACGTGATAATCTTATAGAATATGATGCATTGCTGTAGATGTAAGTATACAACAATATACAGTACTTAAAATTAGTTCAGCCTTTTTTTCAACATCTTTTATTTCTGAAGAGTTACCATAAAGCAGCACCAATATATAATCCTACAGTCATAACAAAGCACACAGAGTTTCTGCATGTCCCTCATCATTTCCCTCCACCCTCACACCCCCAAATAAACAAAACAGAACTGACAAAACAACACCAAAAAAGTATACTTAAAAGTGCACAGAACAAAACAAAATAGTGAATAACTATTTTTACTGTAAAACAGTAAAATAAAACAAAAGCAGTGACAAAGTTAATGGTAACAATTAATTAATAAACCATAATCCATGATATGTATGTAAAAGCTCAAGGTCATGAGGTCCAGTCCAATTAGCTCAGCCTTAAACATCTACGGAAGTAAAAAATAAAACATACACATTGATGCAGCCGTAATATGAATCCAAAAACGTCACTGACAGGGACTGTTTTCATACACACTTTTACTTCTTTATACTTAAGTAAATTTTGCTGATGGTAATATCAGGAAATGTTGGATAAGTCTTTTTCCACCATGTAGACCCAGTCACACGGGTCAAACCCATGTTGGTGCCATATCTGAATGGATCAACCAACCAGCTGAGGTGATGTCATCATCAGGTGTTTGGTAATTGTGTGATGTAGTTCTGTGTAGTCTCACGCTTCCTATAAGACAGAGGGAAGGTCTCTGTAGCGCCACATTTTTCTGAACTTGACGCTTCAGCAGCTGCCAGGTGTAAGAACGGGCTGAGCTCCGAGAACTCCTCAGCTTCTTTTCTCCACATTCCTCACATTCCTACGTCCATCACTGCTGAAACATATTAAATCACGCCGGTGTTGACAGTGATGGAGAGAGCGGGATGGAGAGAGATGCCTTCAGGAGAGAAATGTGAGAAGTGCAACACAAACAAAGATCAAGCTGGACAGTTTCTATAAATTAACTTCCAAACAACATCTTTGAATGAAGCCAAACTCTTACAATTAGTAAGTAGTTAATTAATGGGCAAGCACATGTGCATTTTTTTGGGAAAACTAATTCCTATTTTCTAATGTAGCAAGGCTAAAATAACTTTTAACATTTAACATTTTAACTTGAACATTTCCCTCTTTTAAAAGCTTGTGTGCCAACTTTTAAAACATTTTTTTAAACACTTAATAAGATGTAACTGAGCAATAGTTACTCCCATATGTTTGAACCGTGGAAACAAATCTAATCTTTGAATAAATAATGAGCTCTTAACATTTAGTTTAGTTTAATCAGTTTATAAAAGGACAGTGTGCCATGACATTGATCATTTACATGAAATGAAAACCTGGTTGCACCAGATTTAACAGACACTAATGTCCATCTGAAGTCCTACACATAACAAGCAGACGCAGTAAATAAAATTTAAAGTGCAATACAGAACGCAGTAAATGCAGATGACTTACACAATAAAAACTTTAAGTAGATGCTGCACAGTACATAATACAATATGAAATACACAATAACAACCCTATATAGTGACCAGGTTATCAGTGCAGGTGCCTTATATAATAAAAAACAGTTAGAACAGGCTGCACAATATAAAAGAAGAAACAAAGCAACTTATTCTTGTTTTTATTCTACACTTTTCCCTGTGGTGCTTAACTAGCAAGATCCTTGGAAATAAAAGCTGAGCAAACAGGAAAAAAAGTTATTATTATAGTATTTTGATCAGGAACTATGCAAAAACATGCATACACTGGTGAGGTAATAAAGTTAAAAGTAATCAATATCGATTATCTGAAGAGTATAGGCCTCAAAATATAAGTGTATCTTTGAGTGATTATCCCTGTTTTATACCCTTATCTAGGCAATGTTTCCTCCTTGCCTGATTATCAAAGCTGGGACAATTTATTATTCTTCAACAGGATCCTATAAATTATCCTAAAACAGTGATTTACATGAAACGTGAAATAGCGCTTACATCATGGCCAGTGTCCTGTTTTACCAGTAAATGCAGCATTTCACTCTCTGCTGCCTGTTTATTGATCGGTGGTACCAAGGTCTACTGCTGCTTTATCGTTCGATGTAGTTACTCAAGCACATTCCACTGTGGTGAATAATCTGCATAATCTGACCTTCTTCTTAAAGATAAGATTCTCAAATTTATCCAGGTGTTCGTGTGTGTGGTTGATCATTATTCAAATGTCAAAGTGGTGATGGGTTAAAAATGTCAATATGTTTGTTTGTATCTCTATTAAATGCATCATGTGAACATACAAACTGGTTCTAAAATGATATACGTGTGGAGATTTGTGGCTTTTATTAGATATGGTGTATCTGTCTCACTTCAGTTTTTGCTTTTCTACTGTTGCACTCACTGCCAAGCAAAAACTGTTAAATTTTAAGAAGTGTGTGACCTCCAGCTACAGTACAACACAAATTGTTTAACTCATCATTAGAGGAAATGGCAACTATGAAATATATACAGACAGTGAGAGATGATTATTACAAGAAAACTGTCACTGTTGCTGTTGAAATTTTAGATTTCATTTCTCAGTGCTGTGACCAATACAGACTAAATTCCACTCGCACTCATTGTATCGGCGTTACGGCAGATATATCCCAGACATGGACTCTGATTTATGGTTTAGCCCTGAGGTCCCTAAAGTAAGTGAATACCACTAAAGTGATGATTGTCACAGAATCACTTTTATTGCACTTCCTTCAGTAATTACTCTGATGTAAGCTACTGTCACACGAAATGTGACACATTATAACAGGCGACACCACTCAGTCTTATAGAGGCAGCGCACTCTTCCAAAACACTTCCTCCTTGGTTCTACCCAGAACCATTTACTTCTTAAGAACCATTTTTTGAAGAAAGGGTTCATCAAAGCTTCTTTGTAATACTAAGGGTTCCATTAAGAACCCTTTTTGGAAGAAAGAGCTTGTGAAAGGTTCTTTGTACCGTGGGTGGGTTCTGGATAAAACCTTTGGAATTTAGAATGGTTCTCAGCAGAACCATCAGGGTGGGTTTTAGATGAACCCATTTGAATATGAATAGGTTCTCGGTAGAACCCCCCTGGGTGGGTTCTAGATGAAACCCTTGGAATGTAGAACGGTTCTCAGCAGGACCCCATGGGTGGGTTTGAGATAAAACCTTTGGACTATGAAAGGGTTCTCAGAAGAACTGCCTGAGTGGGTTCTAGATAAATGCACTGGAATATGAAAGAATTCTTGGTAGAACCCCTGGGTGGGTTCTAGATAAAACTTGTTGAATATAAAAGGGTTCTCTAAAGAACCCCCTGTGCGGGTTTTGGATGAAACCACTGGAATATGAAAGGATTCTTGGTAGAACCAACTCTGGGTGGGTTCCACACAAAACCCCTGGAATATGAAAGGGTTCTCGGTGGAACCCCTGGGTGGGTTCTAGATAAAAAGTTTGGAATATAAAAGAGTTCCTGGTAGAAATCCCTGGGTGGGTTTTAGATTAAACCCTTGGAATGTAGAATGGTTCTCAGCAGAACCCCATATGTGGGTTCAAGATGAAACCATTGGAATATGAAAGGGTTCTGCGAAGACATCCGCTGGGCAGATTCTAGTTAAAACTCTTGGACTACAAAGGGTTCTCAAAAGAACTGCCTGGGTGGGTTCTAGATGAAACCATTGAAAAAGGAAAGGGTTCTTGGTAGAACACCCCTGGGTGGGTCTGAAATAAAACCCCTTGGAATATAGGGCTGAGTTCTGGATGAAATTGGAAACCTTAGAATATAAAGGCGTTCTCAAGCGCCCTGGGTGGGTTTGAAATAAAACCCTTGGAATATAGAATGGTTCTCAATGGAACCTCCCGCACGGTTTATAGCTAAAACAGAGCTTATTACAAAACATGTTTGTTTTTTTTTGGTGTGACTTGGGTGAACAGAACCTTTAATCCCCTCAGCTGCTTACATCATCCTTCATTAGATCGTTTTGTTAGTTTGACACATTCGAGAAATTGACGGCATGAATATTAAAAAAAGGGAGAACAAAGATGAAGACCTTAGAAAATGATGAATCAACACCGTGTTAATGAGTTTCTAGTTATGGGCTTGGAACCCATTAATGACTGCGTGGCTATTTATTATTTATTTTGTATTATTTAATTATTTAATAAAAAAAAAAACTGTGTACTGATTATATTGCAAAAGCAGAACTAAATAATGTTAGCTTTATATTGCAGCATCAGACACTATTTTTTATGGGCTTACATAATTACATTTGTCATTTTGAGACCACTTGGCGTGGACTTAGCTATTGATTATGTGTCATTTTATGGGTTAAATGGAATATGCTCAAATCCCACATGAGCTGTAGCTTAAACGATGTTCAAACTGCTGTCAGAGCTGTGAGGTTCTATTATCTTTTATGTGAACTTAATGAACATCCTGCACAATACAGTATCCTCTAAGGCCGTGGTGAAACGATCAGAACGCACTTCTATTGTAGTCTTTACTACTCTATATAATCCGTGTCGCCTCAGTTGTGACGGGCATTGTGGGCAGAATGTAATTTATTTAAGCCTGCTTTGTATACATTTAGGTCGCAGCCTTTGAGTAAAGATACTGCGCTGACTGTAATAACTGATTAAAAACATACTACCTCTTGACTCAGCTTAGTTGACACAGATTGCAGTTTCCATATTCCAGCTTCTTACACTGACATATAATTTTGTTAGAAGAGTTGAAGGTGGGTTTGGATGATTGTTTAACCTCTTCAACTCTGCTGAGATGCCTGTTTCAGAGGCTGTATCAGCCTGAATTATAAAGCTAAAGTGAAGATACTGATATCATATGAATCGAGAGGAGCTAAATTCATTGGTAACAACCATGTCATGCTAATTTGTCAGGTCTCAAACTGCTGGCCTTGACGCCATTTCTGACACCTCGCTGCTTCTGCAGAACAATTTTCTCTAGTCGTTTCTTACCTATTCAAACTTCATCCTTCAGTCCATGAGTCCTCACTTCAATATGCTTGAAATAAGCGCACATTTCTATTTATAAAAAATATACTGTGTGCATTTCTGAAGGATTGCATGTTGCAATCAAGTTATCAAGTCACATTTATGATCAGTTAAGCTGCAGTTTTCATCGCATACTCTATGACATTTGAAAGCACAGACAAAACCGACACTGCTCAGCGGCCACTTTCGTCTGGGGTATGAAAGACCAGTTTGAGGTGAGAGAAGAGTTTGAGTCCAATGCACGGCTAACTAATGCGCTGAAAAATACTGTTTATAAGTAGACCCCTGCTCTAAAGGATAAATTTTGGCAAGGGAAAAACTGACATGGCGGTTTTCAAAGGAGCCACTGACTTCTCACCTCAGGATATCTGGGTAAAAATGGGTTCTATAGGTACCTAAAGGTCTCCTCTTTACAAACTTTATGCTAACCCCATGCAGTTTTTTGCATGCAGTGTGTCATTCTTGGCTATTCTGTTCAATTATTTCTGCATTCTGGGTCCATAAGCAGTGTTCGGACTTTGTGAATTGGGTCTGACTGGAGACCTGAGACTCTGGTGAATTCAGTGAGCTTAACTGCATTCATTATATGATGACATTGCAGTGTAGTGAGACCTACAGCGACTTCTAGGAAAATCACAGGCTCACGGCAATTCACAGCTACAAACTAGAGGCAGTCAGAGGATGGATGGTTTTATCTACAGTCTTCCTCGATGTCTTGGTCTCTGACTGTGGTATTATGAAGGGATATTTGACATATAAATTCTTGAGTGGTAAAATTGTGCACCAAATCTGTTTAACAAATGGTTTCAAAACAAAAAATGCTGCAACAACTTATGAGACGTGAGAATGGCCTTCATATACCTCAGTTACCCTTATGTTTTCTAAACTCGCAAAATGTGAATAGACGCCAAAACATGTTTTTCATTCCAGATTTATGACGAGAAAAACTTGACGCAGAGTGCTGGATTGCATCTAGAATTAATCTTCAGGTTCCCAGATGTCAGATTATGTATGTGTGTGGCATATACTGCTGACCTGCTGTCAGATCTTCTGGTCCCTACCCATAACAATGACAAAAAATTAGTGTATGGTAGGGAGGGGGGCAGGTGGAAGAGGTTTTAAGCAACCGGCCTCAGGTTTAAGACAGATATGTGTGGAATTTTGATGGACTTATTTGTGTCATACCCGTTCATCTCCAACTGAGGGCAGCAACACTATTGAGAGGGATCTGATCTCCTTCAAATGGAGAAGCAGAGAAAGAAGTGGAGGATGGACAATGAAGACGTTTGTTGTAAAAGAAGAAGCATGCAACCTTCAGGTGCACCTTGTAAGCTTCTAATTTAGAGATGAGGAGGGTTGTGTGCTCAAAGCTTTTTGACAGGTATAGCCAAACAGGGTCATTTTCTTTTGCATTAAATTAATATTTTTGTTGAATGCTAGAGAAAAGTGTGCAGATGGAAAATTGGTCAGGGATGTCACAGTCCAGCTGAAATAGTTCTCACCATCTTTAATAATACACCACCTTTCAGTGCTCACATCTATATATGCTGTGGTGTGCATTTTTCATTAGTTTATATTTTTTCTTCGTTTTTAATGTCTGTTTTCAATTCACTTTAGTTTCAGTTAGTTTCCCGAGTGTGTTTGTTCATTAAGTTTAGTTTTTATTGTGTAAAAATGCTTAATCTAAATCTTAGTTTAGTTTTTATTAATCTCAGTATTTTTTCTTTTTAATTATAATACAGTAGTATTTGTTGGGGATTAAAATTTAAGAAGTTCAGATTATAAAATGACACTTCCTATGTACTTTTATTTTATTTTAGCTAGTTTTGTAAGTACATGTTATCGTTTCAGTTAGTTTTAATTTATATTGATTACTTGATTAAACTCCTGTGGGATTAATATAATGCCATAAATTGAAGCAAAAAAGCTTTGAAAGTCTGAAACTCAGTATCAGATTACTTTGAAATGTAGTCAGCTACTAACACAAATCAAATGGCAATATTTTGTGATTAATAATATAATCAATTGGATTACAAAAAAGTAATCTATTCTGAATACTTATGGATTGCTTTTGGGTAACTTCAAAATCAAACATCGAAAATATTGTACCTTTTATTAAGAAAAAATGGATACAGCCAATAAAAGGTTAAAGGTTTTTTTCTCTTTAAACATCTCAAAATATTTTACAGGCAAATAAAATGCATTTTTCATTTACAGCTGGTCAAATCTAATTAACCTCACAAAAACAGTACCGGCACAAACTGGGCTACAGGTGTACTTTTGAATATATTCTACATCATGCAGGATGTTGTTTCACATATTTAAACACATAATTGAAAACATATCAACTAATCATTGACAATGTAAGTATAATTAATTACCTATTTTTCCAGTGTAATCTTGGCTTACTGTAATTATTTATTTTTTTATAATCGTATTATGTAATCCTCATTACACGTAATCCATTACTACCTAACATTGATTATTAAGAAATATTCCCAAACAGTTTAAACAGACAATTTGCGACAGAAGCGTTCTTTGTTTATTTGGTGTTTTTATGTTTGACACTTACCATCTATGGTTTGCTCCCACTAACGTGCCTAGAATTGCGATTTTCCCGACGGTCCGTGAAGGCAGCCGCAGAGGAGGAAGGAACCCTGGCAACGCTGCTGTCTGTCACAAAGCTAACGTTATCCATGTTCCTGCTAAGCCCTCTGAATGCATCAGCTTTGTCAACATGCACTTAAGTGTTCATCCAGGCTGTTTACCATCTGATGTTTGCTTAGTAGCCTCCTCAAAAGCGTGTTAACAAATTTACAAATGGCATTTTTTAACGAGCCAAGCTAGCCTAGCTAGCAGACTTTTTCTCCGTCGTAGCTACAATCATTTGAGCAGCTAACTAACCAGAACGAGCTGTTGTTAGCCTGGTGAATATGGCGATTGTTTCTGGCTCCTGTGCTCGGGTAAACGGGTCTAGAAATGGGCCGTCGGTGTCGGCTACACCTTCTGGATCCGTTGGACAATCTCAGCCCATGATAGCGGTGTGGGAATGGCAGGACGACCTGGGGTATTGGCGGCCTTACAGCGGCCAAGTGAGCGCCTACATCGAGCGGTGTCTGGCTCCGCGGGGCCAGCGAGGAGGAGGACCCGGCTCAACGAGCATCTGCCTCGGACAATCAGACCCCAGCCTGTCGCCTTATCTCATCGACATACCAAGCTTGAAACAGTTTCGACAGGACACAGGTGAGACTTTGTCACACCATATGATATGTAGTTAATACCTCCACAGTAACGTTTCGTCCGTAATCATTTTTTACTGTTGTGTTTCGGAATGATACAGTTATCAGGCCAGGCTAACAGATAACGCTAGCTAGTTAGCATTAGCTTCCACAGGCGCTGTTGTTTTGATGAGTGTTTACCATCAGAGGTGTCAAACTCATTCAGTTCATGAACCATATACACATCAATTTGATCTTTTGTGGGCTGAACCATTAAAACCACTGCATTACAACCCATAAATAACACCTCTAAATGTTTCAGTTTTATCGGTGTGGAGAAGTACATTCTTATTAATGAGTCATTTACAAAACTGATAACATACTTCTTTATTAGTCCCACAACTGTGAACTTTGCAGTGTTACAGCAGCAAAGGGGATAGCAAAATAGAAGTGTCAGTAAAAAAGTAATAAATAATAAATAAGGTAGATCTGCAGTGACTAATCAATTAGTTGCCAACTGTTAAATTAATCACCAGCTCTTTTGGTAATCAATAAATAGGGTTGGGTTATTTTTAAGAAGAAAAATTAAAAAATTCTCTGATCCCAGCTTCTTAAATATGAATGTTTTCTGCTTTCTGTACACTTCTTCAGTAGTAAACTAAATATATTTCTGTATTGACCAAACAACAAATGGATAGACAGATTAAAGGGATGGTTCACCACAAAATAAAAATTCAGTCATCATAACTCACTCATGCCGATTGAAGGTCAGGCTTAGTTCTTTAGTCCACAAAACACTGCTGGAGTTTCACAGGAAAACAGTGTTGCAGTATCTCCCAAACAATTTAAGTGAACGGTGACAAGTTTTCAAAAACAACTGTTAAGAAAAAATATATAAAAAGCCTCCATACTGTTCATCAGGCATAATCCAAGTCCAGTTCAGATGTTGTGCACGCGCATGTGAGTGTGGCTCCAAGCTAAGGCTCTACAGAGAACATTTAAGCTAAAAACATGCCGTAAGTGCCATCTTTCAAGTCAGCAAATATACTGGAGCTTTAGGAGACTTAAATTATGAGCAGTGTAGAGGCATTTTATGTTTTTTTTTCCACATTTAAAAAAATGGTCAGTATACACTTAAATTGTTTGGTAAATTTTGCTACAGTATTGTGAAATTCCAGCAGTGTTTTAGGAACTAAAAACCTAAAAAAAAAAATGTGTGTGTGTGAACTATATATGAACTATCCCTACAATTGGCAATAATTGTCTGTTTCAGCCATAAAATAAGAAAACAAGCAAGATAAGCAAAAAAAAAAATACTATAGTATAGTATGTAGGAACTAATGATATTGCACAGTTGAAATCATATTGCACCAAAGTGAAATACTAATATCACACAGTATGAAGTAGGGCTGCACAATATTGTACATTATGCAAAATTAACTTTTTGACTATGAAGATACGCTGATGGTGATCAAATGCAGTAACTTACTAACAAATATCTGATGAAGCTGATGGGTATAAATGGTGACTTGATGGAGAAAACAAAGTAAGTTAAGTAACTAATGAAATCAGAGGATTAACGATTGATCTGCAGTTATTTATACTTTGCAAAGTCATCTAGTTGGCTTGATTGGACCCTTTGACAAGCTGGTTCTGGCCTGCAAGTTGTATTTTTGACACCTATGGTTTGCATAGCTGCAAGCGAAGGATAAGGTTATGAAACTTACACAACTCTGTTAAATGCTTTTCTGTTAGCTAACTTGTCCACATAACCTTGATGCAACTCATCACAGTTTGCTTGCAGTATTGGCATATTGTTTTTCTTCTGTGAGCTCAGCTGACTTGTGTACACAAGTTTAAATGAAAGCCAGCAGAACTTGTAAAGTAACAATGAACAAAAGTCTTGTAAACAGAAAATAAGGCAAAATAACAATCAGACTATTAAACAGAAAAAATAAAATAAAAATGCTTAGGTTAAGCATTGGCATGACCTACCTACTGTCATATTATTCACTCACATGTCACAGTATAAATTAGGGCCCAACCAGTACTGGATTTTTTTGGGACTGATGCAGATATTAGTGTGTAAAAAAATCTGATAGTGATATATCAGCCAATATTCTTTATTCTTATATATAAAATCCCAAATGGATCTGCATTATATTCTGTAAAAAACATTGGACAGCCTATACACTGATAGATTTGAACGATTATGGCTTATAAATAATATATCTGTATTTTTAGGTCATGCCACCATATTGATATATATCTCGATATATACTTTCTTTAACATGCTGTGAATTCTCAAATAGTGCAAACATGATGATTTGATATGATGAAGAATTTGATAGCAATGTGGACAAAATCAACCTTGATATTGTGGCAATACTGTAGGGATGGAATAATCATCTGTAATGTGGATATAATGACTAAGTGGGTAAAGACAAATAATAGAACAGCTAGAACAGTCTGGCAAGTAAAGAAAATTACATCACTTTACTGAATGCAGCCTTTAAAACCAGGAAACAGCAACACATGTCATATAATGATAAGTCGACATCTAGTCTCTTACCACAAAATCGATATATTGCTCAGCTCTAACAGCTAGCTGTGCTAGTCAATAATGGGCCACGTACTATATCAAAATAATTTAAACAGCCTGGCCAGATATTACTGAACATTATGCTGTTCACATACCAAATAGCAGTGGCTCACAGGGCAAAGATCACATTACATTGCTACCATTCACATCTAACTAATTACGCCCATCCCTCACATATACTGATAACACCTTTCTGGGTTGACATGAAAATGAATACTGTTCAAATATTCTCTCATTTCATCCATTTTAGGTGATGACAGACAGACAGTAGAGCTTCTGTGCACCTGAGTTACATGCAGACCTTTTTCTACCCTGATTCTACCCTGTGTTAAGCCTCAGAGATAATAAAACAGCTGTGTTGATGCTAAAAAAACGGCTTTTTCCACACAGAAAATTGATCAGGAATCAAGCAGGGAAAGAATTGGGAGTGATAAGCGGAAGAGATAAGGGCACTGGTATCAATGAAACCTTATTAATTCATCATTATAATAGTTATCAATCATATGTCATCATTTAAGTAACATACTGAGCAATGAATCTCTGTAACCTCTTACAAGTCTATCACTCATGTAGAGACAAACAGTTGTAAACAAAGGTGTAGCTGCTGTAGTGTTCTTACAGACAATGTTAAGAAATGCTTTGCAAACAAAACCATGAAACAGCAGCATTAGCCAAACAACTTTACTGTCTGCCATGAGGGATTAAGCCTGCATCATGGCAAGGATTATGATGTTTACTATTATGAACCTTATATAAGGGTTCTCAGCTGTGAGAATTTGGCATTTTTGTCTGTCATGACCCTGCTGTGGGATTTGGGCTGAAAGCTTGAATAGTGTTGTTTTGATTCAGTTTATTCAAGAAAAGAGGGATACATGATGTGGATTTATTTTCAGCTGACATTGATAACCGATAATTACCTGTTTCTTTCTATTTTTAGGTTTATGTTTGTATATCATAAACTGCAGTTTATGCACACCTGAGGGTAAAACAGGCTCAGATGTAGTGATCAAAGATGGATTATTTAATGTTTCACACCTCTGACCAAACCAAATCTAACTGACGTCACTGTCACAACAAAAACAACAACAAAACAGTCCTGACTCCTCAAATGTTAATCTTTTTTTAATAGCAAAGTTCATCAAAAAACTTCCCAGATGTACTTTGGCTTCTGTAGAGTAAAAATTCAAATGCAATGCGTTGACATAATCTGTTATTGTGACCTAATGGAAAACATCTTTTTTTACTTTCAGGAAAGACACGGTCAGTACGTCGGTCCCTGTTTGCCCAGTCGTCAGGCCTCGGCAGTGGTGTTTACTGGGAATGGGCCAACGATGAAGGAGGATGGACTCCATATGAGACTCGAACCTCTATCCTTTTGGAGCACAGCTATCAGGCCCGTCAAGGCACGGCAGACTTGGGACCGCATGGATACAACTACATAGTGGATCTCACGTCTCTTGCCCAAGTTAACAAATCCACTGGCTTCAGACGGCAGGTCCGACGGCAGTGTAACCTCCCCTACCCCCTTGCCTCCGCTGGCCCCCCAGCCATCCCCTCGGGCCCCGCCTGCTCCTGCCAGCAGTGTCTGAGCCACAGCAGCACGGGACCCATGCCCAGCCGTTCACGGCATTCCTTTTCATCAGGCAGCCTGAACCGGCCCAGCCTCCAAGGGCCAGGAAGGGCTGTAGCTGCTCACCCCACTTCTGTCTACTCGCCGTACCCCAGGAGACCTCTGTCTGTGGGGGGAATGTCCTGGGGTAGCCCCTGGCCTCCCCCACCCTCTGGTAGTCAACTGTCTGCACCGCTTCTGACCAGCTCGACCAGTGCCAATGGGTTAAGGTTGGTATCTGTTGTTTATTTTGGATTGTGATTCAGCTTGCACTTTAATACATCGGCATTAAAGGAATAGTTTGGATTATTTGATGTGTGGTTTTGTGAGGCATTTGTCAATAGTCAGTCTGTTACCTGCAGTAAATGCTAGTCAGCAGGCGATGCAGAGAGAAGCACCAGCACGGAAACTTAGCATTATACTGCTGTGGACAGGGTCAGCGACAAAAAGTATTTTACCCCCTAGGTTTATCACTTTACTTTGCCAGCAGACAGCTTTTTCCAGTGGGAAACTGTCATTATTTAAGCCAAATAATGCTCTTTCACCTCACAGTATACAGAAGTTGCCACACTATTGCTGCCTCAATCTTTTAGTTTGTTAGTGTTGTGTGTTGCTTGACTCCAGTGTCTTAAAAGGATAGTTCAGATTCACCAAAGTCACACAGTAACACAGACAAACTGTCCTGCATGGATCCATTCTTGCAAAGCCCTCAGCACCTGCAAAACTGAGAATGAGAACAACCCTGTTACCCACAATTATCTCCAAGTCAGAGTCCTGCAACCCGACCTGCACCCATAATTGAACACATACAAAGTGACTCTTGACACTTGACACTCACTTGTGTTTTTAACTGGCCCAGTGTCTGTGCTCCTACAGCTGTCGATGTGTTGCCATAGTGATGATGACCCTAGCTTGCGGCTCTAAAAAGCTAATACTTTTTGAAACTTTTTACAAGCTGCAAAGCTACTAACAACAGTATTCTTACAGTCTTTAAGTACATAAAATTCCTCTTAGACATCCGACTTGGTCTTCAGTGATGTATCGTCCACAGTTTGGTTTCCTCCACTGGCTATTTTTGCATTTATATCATAAATTTTAGCTATCAGATAGTTTACATGGATGTCAGATTGAACAGTGACATCAGGATATGGGGTCAAAGGTTTTGTCTTAGGCTTTCACAATAAAATCCTGGTGGCTGATTTGGCTTGATATTACTGTATTATCAGATATAATTGTAAAAACTATGGCACAGTCATTTTAACTTCTGATTTCTGCAGCTCCATTTTTACCTGTGTCTACACCTGTGAATTTATAGAAATGTTTTTTAACTGACACATGCAAACATTTATCCGGTGCAGGAATCTTAAACAAACAAACTAACTGACAAACAAACTCCCACTCTCTGCAAGGTAAAATCACTGATTTGGCCCATGGAGTCTGGTTGGTTTGGCGAGAGTGATATTTAACTTACATGACATAGGGTTGTTCCAATATTGATACCAGTATCGTTATCGACCTCTGATACTTCTACTGCTGGTGTTATCGATGGGTACACATGTCTATGCACCGATCCCATATCAAGTAATTGATTAACCCTGAAATGTGACCCTGCTACTTCCCGGCAGCATCCCGTGCACTAGGGCTGAACGATTTTGAAGAAATATCTCATTTCAATTATTTTGACTGATATTGCAATTCCGATATGATTTGCCAGGACATACAACAGTTATATCACATCCATATAGGATCAGTAGCTCACAGGTATTAAAAAATGGCTTTTCAATCACGGTGGTATTTGATTGGTACTTGGTTCAGACCAATATGCAAAGTTCAGGTATCAGAATTGGCATCAAGAAAGAAAAAATTGTATTGTAACATCTCTGATATAAGGGCAGTGCCAACCAGCATCTACTGTGCGCAATACACTGACATTTGATTAATACCTCATCAAACCCACATCAAATAATTTGAATTATCCCTTTAAGGTGATGCTCTGGCTCAGTTAGCTGTTTTAGGATGCTTCACATGGGCCCTCCTCCACCCTCCTCTTTTCATTTCTCCTTCGTCTTTCCTGTCTGTCTCCACTTTGACCTATCCTGTAAAACAGGAATGACAAAAGATGATGTGTAGCTGCAGCCCTGCAGAGACATGTTTGTTTTGGCTCAGTTCCCGTGACTCTTGTCTGTGTCATCTCCAGCCTTCGTTCTTTCTTTCCGCTCCTAAACTGTTTTCAAAGACAAATTGCTTACTTAAGTGGTGTAATGAATAAGCAGTTCACTTACAGTTTCTCAAGGCTCTAATTTTCTTCCACATTAAGTTTCATTTAGTGTATTCCCAGCCACTGCAAAGTAATAATAGGATAGTGAAATGCAGGGTGTTCTTCATCTACTGTAGCACGAACTGGTCTGTTTTATGAACTCATCCTTTTCATATTTGCAGTCATTGCTCACACTTCTCTGTGATTACTCTGAAAGGTGTATCTATTGAGAACAAATGGCCATGTTTATTATGCTGCCTAATAGAGTTCCACCCTTTTGGTATTTATATTTGTTTTGGCCCAGTTTCAGTGTATTATTTTTCAAGTTATTTTACAGCTGTTTATGCTAAACGTTGCATGCTAGTGCTGATAGATGCTGTGAAGCTGTGGAACTTTTAATAGTGTCACTTTTCTCACTCCACGCAGGGACTTAATTATGTTGCATGTCATTAATGCAGTTACTGTTAAATCTCTTATGGTGCATGTATGATACCAGACAGCTTCCTTTGACCGCAGGTTAGCTGATGTCAAAAGGGCATCAAGATGTCAGTGACACATTTCCTCCTATTGTGTTACCATGTCCTCTGTATTTGTCCTATATGCTATCTGTGAGGGTAAAACATCCACATAATGTTTTTTTAAGCTTTTTTTTAATGTTATTTCACATTTCAAGCACTTAACTTTCTGTGAATTTTTTGTGCTCTTGTGTTTGCAGTCGGAATGTGATTCCCTGTTCACCAAAATTAAGATAAATAGGATTAATGTAGTGCTGAAACACTTCGTTAGTTGATGGGTTTTATTACTCAATTTATGTAAACAATTATACTGAAAGTTGGATAAACATTTAGCCTGAGTCATTTAGTAAGAAAACATGCCAACCGTTGGCTGACTTCATCTTGAAATTGTAAGGATTTGCTGCTTTTTGCAGTTTTACATTATTGTAAATTTGATATTTTTTGTTTAAAACTCTTAGTCTGGGAAATTCTGATAAGGGGTGCACAAAAAATATTGTGGCAGATAAATTATCAGCAGATATGGGAAGTTTATATCACTATTTACTATTATATAGTGTTGGATTATGTTGGAGCCTTTAATTAGAGTTTTTAGCAAAATTCTCTACAAAAGTTGAAGTGTGCTCATGAAGTTTTTTGATGTAGTTTAAAAGAAAAAATATATGAACATGTGAAGAGTCAGACCTAGGGATGTTAATTATGAATCATTAATCGAATTATCCTCATTAAGAATTTAAGTGATTAAAAATGTATTAATCAATAATTAATAGATAGTCTAGAAATGGCAGTTATTGTGCCCCATTTCACATTGTTTTGTCTGGCAGAGGTGTTTGTTGAATAAGGAAAAAAATGAAAATGGGGGGGGGGGGGGGGGGGGAGAGAAAATAATGCTTTTTGCATCCAGTTAACTAATGATGATTAATTGATTGTAAGCATTTTCAACTATAGGTTAAGGAAATGCACAAAAATTGCAACCTTTGTTAGAACTGTTCTGTTTTTGTTGTAATAGTGACGCCTTTCCTACCCTGCAAAAACTACAGAACTTTTGTTCCTTTTAAAATACAAAAATGTGAACTATTAGTTATCTTATTTGTATTGGCTGTGAGAAGCAGGTAATTACCGGCTATCGGTATTGGCCGAAAAGAATCCATATTATGCATCCCTAATTCTGAAGGCCACTTTTACTACTTTTTGTCATTTTATAGACTCGACTGAAGAAACAGTGAACAGTTAAAGAAGTAAAGGAAATAATCATTAGTTGGTTTAGAGCTCTGGAAATGGCACATTTCTTTTCTTTGAAGGCTTGAGGGTTTTTCACAGTAAACATATTTGTTGGACCATATTCACCAATATATTGGGTGGTGTTGAGTCATGCTGCCTAGCTGCGCCATGAACAGTCAATTTTAAGTTGTTATTAATCAATCTCAGAACCTCTTAGTCATTTGTTGGCCAGTCTGGCAGTGGACATTATTTCAGCTACTTAAGTAAAGATAAATAAAACTTTGCAGTTAATTCACAGGCAGGTTTTATTTTCTCGTCTTGATCTGGAGCCAAAACTATCCCTAATGTCACCATCTAATTCTGTGAAGTGGACTGGAAACTGAAATCATTCTAAGTCTTTGTTTTGTTCCTCCTGCCCGGCTCATTGTTGCCGTTTTTACTGACTGAATGTCACTGTCCTTGTTTCCTGTCCTGCAGTGTTCCTTCCATCTCTGTGCAGCTGAATGGATCCACCAGTGTCAGCTCTGCCCTGGCAGGTAAACGGGTCACTAACCATCCATCCTGACTGTTACCTCTGCTCTGTCTCTTCTGCACCACACTTTTGAGTTGGTTGCAGGTTTCATTCAGGGAAATGTTTGTGGTTTATGTGCCTTCTTTTTTGCTCTGCATTTGTCTTGTGAGTGTCAGTCTGTTTAGGATCAGCATGCCACAAAAAGAACACACCCCAAATGTTAAACAAACGTGAAAATAGTGGGGAAGATTATGTCCTTTTTTATTCTTTAAACCACAAGAGAGGCTTCCATTCAACAAGAAGCAAAAATTGTATTATAGTTTATTTTTATTAAGAGCTGACACAAGTTTCTACATGCTGTTAGAAACATTTGGTTGCAAAAGTAGGACTACCTCCTCAGCTCCACCTGAGACTGGTTTTTGTGTGATGTCTCAAGGCTAAACAACACAATAGATGGAACGAGTACTACTAACTTCTACACAACACCCAAGTGGAACACATTGATTAAGATGACTTGAATGTCTGACAAATTATTTGAATGTTTGTCAATACCAAAATTTTGACTGATCCCAGTACCCAGTTTAGCATCATGATACTCAATACCAACTTGAAACTTGAGCGTACAAATAATGGTTAAAATAAAATCAAAAATACATGGAAAAATACAATGCAGAGTTATAGAGGTATAAGCTGTGGAAATGTTTCCTGTCTCTTGAATATAATGGAACTAGGTGTGGCTCAGCTTGTGGCACCCAAAACACCAAAAAGTACATTTGAAAAACTCACCAGCATCATCTCTTTCCAGAAATCATGACCCGGATACTCAAGAAAATCCACAGACCCTGTTGTGAGAAGCTTCATGTAGGAACTAAGCATATTTTCTTTCTAGAAAAAATGGTTTTATACCAAAACGGTGGTTCTCATGACTCCTTTTAGGGACAATACCCTGTAAGGCTCTTAAAGCGATTTTCACAATCTCTGTTAAATTTTATAAAAAATCTAATTTTCAAATCTTAACATTCAAAACCAATCCATCAATATGAATATTTTTACAGTTTGTTGCATGTTTCCTGTGCCATACAGATTCATTCTGTGTTGCTTTTATCAGCTCATCCTCAAAGATATTTGGATTCTCCTTTAATAAAAGGAAAATCAGTCAATGTAACACAAAATCAAATTTGTCTTAACATAAAAAAAACTCCACTTAACTTCCATAGAAGTTATTTATAATGGATGGTATGTTTGTTGTGCCTAGCTCCCTGGTGTTAACATAATGCAAAGCCATTTTTTGTAATTTCATTATATTATAAATATCAAACAGATCTAAGAAAATCAGGCCCGCTATGTGGTGATAAGATAGAGCTATTTGAAAAGCTAACACAGTCAGGTACGTGTACATCAATAGATTATTTTCACGCAGAATGAAGCAGAAACAGTCATCTTAACAGCTGTATCCAATAGAGAAATGGTTTATATAAGAGCTAACAGCCTTTGAGTAAATCATGGTGGTAACATTGAATTTCACACGTATAATTTACAAATGAAGTCATGTTTTTCAAGCTTTGATTTTTCTTCCTACCCGCAATTATGTAATTTACAGTGCAGTGTGTTGCTATATGCCAGCAGGCTGATCTATAGCAGACAGGCAAGCTGTAATTGTCATAAAATGGCAAAACTGACATGCAATCATTCTGTTTCTTTCTTTTTTTCCCCTTGTTGCACACTTCTAAAATTATAGGCCTAACTCATTTTCTTGGCTGTGATAAGCTGACTGAATCAATACAATCAGCATGCAGGAAGCTGGAGGACCAGAAGCTCATTACTGAAAAGCACCGTACCGTGACTTTGGTGAATCATTTAAAATGGAAGGTCACTCATGGGGTGTCTTCTCCAAATGTACAGTTTTAATGATCATTAGTCAGTAATGAGAGTTGGTGGTAATAAGTTCTATCTCTTATGCACTGTTTATTTTGCCTTTTCAGTATTAAACGCGTGCAACAAATACCACTGCCTCCATGACTGTTGAAGGGAGGATTGTTCAAAAACAGAAATTTCACCTTATAGTTTTAATGTGCATGTGCTCAAGTTAGTTTTGAGGTCACTGAGTTTTGCTACCACTTTGCATTCTGGAAAATGTGGCAGCGATTCTGGGAACATTTTCAGGTCTGGGCCTAACCGTCCACTGAAGTAAGCTACTTCAATTTTCACCTCATCAATTTGAGGTGAAAAATAGGCTGTGCAGCCAAAGTGCCAACGATGGAATAAAAGTGAATGCTAAAGTATGAAGTGGCCCTAATAAAGAAGAGCCATAAAGTCTGCCATTAGCCACCATGAGCTACTGTTCAGACCAGGACAAGTAAGGCTTAGGGGTTTAGGAATTACGTCTGTACAATTAATCATAAAATAACCGAAATCGCAATGTAGCCAAGTGCAATATTCAAGTCGCAGAACCAGAACCAAATCGCAATTATTTGATAAAGGAAAAATGTGAGAAGAAGCAGCATTATAATGAAGTACCATAGTGCTGCAGAGATGTCTTGACCTACAGACCCCATTAAATGTCACACCATCATGATTTTAATAGTTCAATTGATCAAAAATAACCATTCCCACTCATCATATCACATATCGAGTCAAAAAAAATCACAATATGACTTTTTTATTTAGGAATTGTGTAGTTGTTCAACATTTCATTTATATTTAAAAACTTTTTAGAATTTAGTTGCTTTTACATTTCATTTACACTAATACATTTTCTTTTTTTTAAATGCAGAACTTTTGGTGTGTTTATGTCTTGTGTCAACACTATTCTGGTATTTTCAAACACCTAAAACAGAGACTTCTGGAAAAGCTGCTGACAGGAGAGGATGACATGATAAGATATTGTCATGATGCGGTAGTATTGCAATTTTAAACATATTGCAAAATACTGAGTATTGCAATAACATCTATTGCGACATAATATGATTTAAAACTTTTTAAACTACAAATTATGTCCCCAAAGAAAATTTTTATCAGTATCTGTTATAGTGAGTTCACAGAGAAAAGTTTTTTGTCTTGTGTTACTTGCGCAAGTTTGTCCGCTGGATCATTTTGGGAACATTTGTGGTTTAGGTTTAGTTTGGGGGTTTGTTCACCCCAAACATCCAGGCGTGAGCAACTAGTGAACAGACAGGGAGCACCAGCCGGCAGGCACCGGCTCTGTTTGTGTGTATTTGTGTATCAGCTTCTGACATAAGTTTTTTTTTTCCTGTTATGTCCCTCCAGTCTCTCTTCTCTGTGAAGTAACTTTAAAGTGCATTTCTCCTTCGGTCAGCAGTCAACATGGATGCAGAGACTAATTAGCTTACAGTAAACACTCAAGCGAGGTCGGCTCCTCCGTAGGTCACTGCTGCAGACAGGTTGAGAAGCGAGAGCGAAGATGAATCCACTTTTTAATCCCAAAAGTTTGACAACAAACAATTCCACATCAGAGCAAAATCCAGTGTGACTCCTCCAGAAGCTCCAGTGTGCCCCCAGCTCTCCTCTCCTCTGCCCTGCCCCTCTTCTCTGCCCGGTCCTCTCCATACAACACTCGGCAAAAGCCCCACGATAGATGCAGATTTTTTGCTCGAGTTGAATATTTTTAACTTGCATGGCATGGTTGGGTACCAGAGTTGGTTCTCTTAAAGGTACCAGCTGAATTACATTGGTATTACCAAGTACCAGTTAACGTTAAAAAAATTGGGGACAAATTTCTGCACCCGGGACCGTATCTGGATGAGAGTAACTTAGACTGTGAGTCAGGGTATCCATGAGCCAGAAGCTGTTATTACGGATAGAGTACTGAAAAAAGGTATCGTTGGGTTCCTGTGCCGAATTCCAGGTACTGCAACAGTTCAAATGTTCACCGTACCCAAACCTAGATGTAGCCTTAGATGGTCATGCTAAATCTTAGATCTGCAGTGCCTAGTCTGCACTGCCAAAGTGTTCACAGGGATTGTGGCTGTCATCATGTAAACCATTGCTCATAGTTTGCTGATTGATTGGTCTGACTTGCAACTTCTCTGCACCATCAATTCTCAGTGGATCTTTTCCAGACTCCTAAGATAACTTGTAGTTTTCACTTGGCTCGTGAGATTAATGCTTTGCAGCTTTATTCATTAATCAAAAAAAGAAGGTCCGGAGGATAAGAATTCTGGTTCATCGTCAGTGAATTAAGAAAACATATGTTAAACGTGAACAGTTTGGTTTTAATTTGAAAGTACTTGATGCTGTCTGTGTGTGTATGAATGAGGGACACAGTGGAAACATCAGTTGCTGCTACATTTCTCATACCTTTGATTTGTTCCTTTCTACTCCTGCATATCTCCACTTGCTCTCAACCCTCACCTGCTCCACTCTGCCCCCCGCCCCCCCGTCCCACCTCAACCCCACCCCCACCTCTACCCTACCCTACCCTACCCTACCCCACCCCACCCCACCCCGCTCCAGGCATGGCCTCCATTTTGATGTCAGCAGTGGGACTCGGCGTGCACTTCACCACTGCCCCCCTCCCTCAGCAGCAACAGCAGCAGCTACAACAACAACAGCAGCAGCAACCTGCTCCTTTCTCTCTTCCTCCTCCTCTCCTCCCCCCAGCCAGCAGGCCCAGCAAGCCCCACAGCAGCAGCAGCAGCAGCAGCAGCAGTTCAGTTAGGAGAGCAAAGAGGCAGCACAGGAGAGGTAGCTACCACGACACCTGCCCTTCCTCCACCTCTTTTTCTCCACGGTTCTCTTTTGGTCCAGTTATCATCACCACAGGCTTGGGGAACATTTCACCCTGCATCAGCTCACTTTCATTTGTCCTCATGTGTGTTTTCACACGGCGCCGCTTTTGTGTCAGGTGAAAGACGTGCTGCTGCCACTGCTTTTTGTGCAACTGTCAAATAAGGAGATAAATCTGGTCGATGTGCTCTAAACTGACTTTAAAATCAGACTTGTCTCACTGACCTTTCTGCTGCTACCCCCTCCAGTTTCATTCCATGTGGTGTTGTCAATATCAGCTGCTTACCCACCATGAAATCCTGCATCTCCTTGCTTATTTTCCAGTAGAGCTGCAACACTTAATTGAATAATCAATTATTTGTTGACTGTTGAACTAAATGTCAACTATTTTGATGATGAATTAATCAGTGGTCTGGTTTCTTTACTCTTTTATGACAGTGAACTGAATATCTTTGGATTTTAGACAAATCAGGACCTTTGAGGACATCATCTTGGACTTGGGGAAACACTGAACAACATTTTTCTCCATTTTCTGACATTTTATAGACCCAACAACTAATGGATTAATCAACAACGAAATATAAATTGTTTATCAACAAATCATCATCTGGATGCTCATTCACTTTCTACTGCCGGTGATCTGCAGCCATATGTCCCAGAAGCCACTGCAGTATAGCACTGCAACTTAATTTATTAGTCATCTCAAGTGTCGGCTCTGTTTGCTCTATACTCCAACAACAGTTGGTATCTCAGTCAGTTTCTTCCTTTTCCTGTAAAAGCGACATATATTCATATCTTAAAGCAACTACAAGGAACTTTGATATTTTGTTGATTTTGAACACCCCTGTGGACAAAAGCGGTATGGTTTCCACTATAATAGCCACAAAATATAACATTAAAAATGAAATTATCTTAATAAAAATATCGTCCTGCTTCTTTTTAACAAGCTAATGTTCACCTTGCGGTAACTTTGCTTGGAAAAGTACTTAAAGTCGCTTTCGGCGAGGGTTGTTACACACGGCAACAGGGCTGCAGCTAATGATTATCTACATTATTGTTTAATCCGTCAGTCATTTTCTCAAACAATCAATTAGTTGTTTGTGCCAGGAAATTATGAATAAAGACCAACATGACATCTAAAAATGTCTTGTTTAGTCCATAACCTCAAGATTTAAAGTTTACTGTCATAGAGGAGTAAAGAAACCAGAAAATATTAACATTTAAGAAGGTAAAATCAGAGAATTTTGACATTTTTCTTTAAAAAAATGTTTATCAGTTATCAGAATAGTTGGCAATTAATTTAGTAGTTGATGAATAATCAGAAGTCAGAAGCTCGCATGTAAGTAACATAGTACATGTACACACAGTTCCATGAGCAGGACAACAAAGTTTTCTTAGTCAATATAGCGCACATGGACAGTCGACTACATTTATCATCAATGCTGCCTGAACATCCACGTAAAAGTGGTGAATTTTCCCTTTAAAGGGCATACTGAAAACTCAGTACTGAACAAAAAGCAACAGAACAGTATGTGTTGTGGTGATCTTCATTTCATTGCTGCTTCTTTGTTTTTTTTTTCATCATGACCATAAACACACACCTCCATTCTCATTGTCTTCCACTTTTAACTTGAATACCTGCACTTGAAACCAACAAGGGTCACGTCAAACATAAAACGCGTTCTGGAAACTTGTCAGTGAACATATTTGTTTTTATCTCTCAGCTGTGAGAAAATAGCTAACCTCATAACCCTCCAAAGTCTGGAATTTAAGTGGAGCTGTCTCGTGCAATAAACTCAAAAAGAGTCTGGAAGTTGAACGTTTAGTTAACTTTCGCAATTTGGTTTCCTAAACAGACTTGACACTCACGCGTGTGTGTATGTGAGAGAATATGGTAGTGATCTGCAGTAAGTGTCTGTACCCATCCCTCACGCTGCTCATCGTGGTTCATTCTCTCATCATGCATTCAGTTTTTCTCTCTGTGGCTTTATAGTGTTTGCATGTTCTGCATCCTGTGGCCCTTTCTTGATTTTAGGATGTATAATGGATGGACTCAGGGTTTAGGGTTGGTTACCAAAACATGGTGCCATTTTGGGGCCGCATTGCAACGCACATTTTGGTGCCTCATTTTGGTGCCTCATTTTGGTGAAACTGAAATGCCAGAGCTGTCAAATATTGCCCTCTGGTGCTCCTAACAGATGTTACAAGCAACGGATGCATCACGGCACGTGCCTTTGCCAGTTAATATAACAGTTACTCTTAGGGCTGGGTAATATATCAACATCATATCAATATCATGATATTGTTATTTGGTAAAAGTGTTGTCTTTTACTGGTTTTAAAGGCTGCATTATAGTAAACCTGAGAGTCTTCTAGCTTTTCTGTTAGTTGCTTTTACCAACTGAGTCATTATATCTACTGATGATTATTATAAGACATTAAGTCATAGTGACCAGCCCCAGTTGCTCTGATGGTAGCAGGTAGCTTACCGTTAGCTAGTAGCTACCTTACTTAAAGAGCCTAAAGTGTAAATGTGTGAAGGTGGCTGTATTTCACTGAAAAGGATTCAAAATGGGAAGCAACCACTACCCAACCCTACCCATTTAATTGTACATAGCAGAGACAGAAAGAGCACAAATCCATAGCTTCTGTGGCTAATGTTGGCCTGAAATCCTAAAATGAGATTGTGAATTGCCCGATATTGTGGAGAAAATCATTTCATCTCGCCTCACCAAAGTCTCATCTTTTTGTGTGGCAGTTTGTTGGACTCGCCATTTTACCGTCTGGCCTGTCTCAGCTCATTCATCACTTTGTGTTTTCTCTTTTTATCCCTCTTTTAGCCTCCACTCAGAGACCTGAGGAGGTGATTCAGCGCTACATGGAGGTAGTGGCTGGAGTACCGGATGAGGTAAATGTTTCATGGTCAGGGTGTTCTTTTTTTTTTCCCTTTTAGAAGTCACAGACATAAACTAAAAAGAAAGGGTTATTTGAGGTCCTTTTGTGCAGGCAACTGTGCCCATTTTTAAAGTGAGATTGTGAACTGACAGTGGTGTGTGTCATGTAAGATGCAACATAAAGACTTACTGTCACAAAAACCTAAATTATTAATTGATTTTTTTTTTTTTTACCAACTCAGCACAAATCAATTAATCAGTTTGTGTAAATTTTTTTAGAACAAAAAGTTAAAATTCTCAGATTCCAGCTTCTTAATTGTAAATACTTCCTGGTTTACTCCTTTATAGTCATTTTAGGACATCATCTTGGGCTTTTGGAAACACTAATCGATGTCTTTCACCATTTTCTGACATTTTATGGGCCAAACAACTAACTGACTAATTAATTAAGAAAATAATCAAGAGCTTAATCAACAATCAAAATAATTGTTAGTTGCAGCCATAATACCAGTATAATAAATGATACTCAATACCTCTTTTGATACCACGGCAAAAAGAAAGAATTACAAGGCACAGCAGGAATTTTTTAAAAGTTCTTTATTTTTAACCTTCACTCAGTGCTGGTACAGGAAAAGTAATTGAACACTGTCTGAAATCTTATGAATGAGCATGTAATGTAATTAAGGAATATTAAGGCATTTTGTATCTTTTTAAACACATAATATATAAAACATGTCAATACTTCAATACTTTCAGGGACCTTATTTTCAGTGCAGTATTTTTATAGATTGTTCATACGTCAGTGTACTGTGCCCGGCCTGTAACTGGAAAAACAGTCCATTTTTATGTAGTAATTGTGTCACTGAATTCCCCGTTTCCCTCTCAGGACTGCATTATCTGCATGGATCAACTGTCCAATCCATCCGGCTACGAGACACCCTCCACAGAGGAGGGAGGCCAGAGCATCCTGCCAGACACCGTGGGGAAATTCATCAAGTGTGGACACACCCTGCATATGCTCTGCATGCTGGCCATGTACAACAACGGAACAAAGGTACAGAACTGCTACACACTGCATGCCAGCTATTGTATTTTATTATGTGGACACACTGTTGGCAAAGTTACATTGTGATGTGCGGCTGTTATATGGACAGATTCATCTGAAGTTTCTCTATTGATGTACCACATGACTGTGACCTTAGTTTAACAAAAGTCTGATTAATTGTCTTAAACAGACACTCTACCCCAACATCAAAACTTTTTATTTTTCTTCTCACCTGTAGTTCTATTTATCCATTTAGATTGTTTTGGTGTGAGTTGCTGAGCTTTAGAAATATCTTCCAGAGAGACGTCTGCTGTCTCTCAGACATAATGGAATCAGATTTCACTCGTGGTGCTCAAACAGCCAAAAAAAAAAAAAAAAACGCATCTGGAAAAACTCAGAAATCATGATGTGGTTACTCAAGATAATCCATAGACCTTGTTGTGAGCAGTTTTATGTAGGAGCTAGTTTTTTTTCAGCAGTAAGATCATCTGGAACTACTTTGTTTCTACTAGACAGAAAGTTGCACCAAAACCAACATGAAACTAATAACCTCTAACCAATAACCTCTTATCAGTCAGAATTTATCAGAGCTCACACAGTTAGCTTCATTCTGCGAAAGGACAAGGTATTACATGACACGAGTTACAACATCAGATTTTATTAAGAGGTTAAATAATTAATACGAAATTAGTTAACATACTTTTTTGCCAATATGGATGTGAAATTACGCTCAAAATGGTCTTAAAGTTCAAAAATCTTACATGTTGAAATCTGCAGAAACCGTGTACAGTTCAGCTCAATAATAACTGTCAAGGTTCATAGACAAAATGTTTTTTTCTAGTCTCTAGTCTTCTAGTTAAGCCAGTGGCATTTCCTGTTCCATAAATTAGGCTAGTGGCTATCTGACTTTCCCTCTACTTATACCTAACAAATTGCATTTATTATTTATACTTTTTCTTACTCACCGATGCTTTAAGGCATTTTCCAATTGAAAATCACTGCTGAGTTTCAGTCTGCATGTACATTTTTTCAGCCAGACATAAATGAAACTGAGCAGCTAAATTTAATACTGTCATAACAAGGGCGACAGGTTAGCAGACTGAGCGCGGTGCCAAGCGTTCAACATGTTTCCTGAGTATTTAATCAGGTAATGTCATTGTTTGCGTGTGTCATGAGCTTTGTTTGCCGAAACAGAAACTGTGACACAGACATGCCATGGAGTTTTCAAAATAAAGGCCGATCATGAAGACAGTGATATGGAACGATGGTTTCAATTTACACTGCTGACATTGGATCATTGATCATTGAATCAATAACATGAATGGAGCATGTGGTTTTTTAAAATGTGTAGCCTGTTTAATGTCTAATGTTTATGGCTTTTTATTGTAGTGGAATTAATTTCAGGTGTCTTACAAAAAACTAAAACACCAAATAACTGTATCATATGCCATACAAACAAGCATCAGTGAGGCACTGGTTGATGAGACCAGAGGTGTAGTGACTTGCTGAGGGAAGGGAACACAAAACAAAAGTCTCATCAGTGGATCGATGCGTATTAGATCAGCGCTCACCTGGTTTGTATTGATCTCTCCGGTTTAAAAGGCTCTCTTGTCGTGTTTCCTCGTCAGGACGGCAGTCTGCAGTGTCCCTCGTGTAAGACAATCTACGGAGAGAAGACCGGCACTCAGCCTAAAGGCAAGATGGAAATTTACAGCATCGCCCAGTCGCTGCCGGGCCACCCAGACTGTGGAACCATACAGATCATCTACAGCATACCACCTGGCATACAGGTACACGCTGCGCCACCACCTGCTGTTCAATCAAGTCTTCATTCTGAATTTATTTCATTTTCTACTGTGAATTGGCTCTACAGATATCAGAACTCTACATAAACTATAAAAGCCGTAAATGAACAATACAAACATTCAATTAAATGGATAGTTTCTTATTTTCTGTGGTATTTTTTGGTCATAATCACGGTCAAATAGCACGCCCACCACCACCACCCTCCTAGCAGCAGTGCAACAGTGGAGCATCAACGCTGCCATCGGAGGTGTGTCACCATGTAGCTGGGAACGTGTGTGTGCTGACCAGTAACTAGTGTGTTCTAGGGCCCATCGTAACAGCTTGCACTGGGGCCCATCATAAATACCTTAAACAACTGCACACTGGTATTGAAACTTTACTTGGTATCAGCCAGTCTAGTAGACTTAGATATTGAAATTACTCTTAAACTGACATTTATCTCGACTGTTGCATGTCGACATCATCAGATATTCTTTAGAATCACAGTTCTAACGAGGTGTTGCATTGTGGGTGGTTTGTTCAGTTCAGTCTTTATTGTCTTGCAAGAAATTTGATTTGTATCATGGCAAAAAACAGATGAAACAATAAAAGATGTCAGCCATTCAAAAAAAATTATTATTGGCGTTTATAGCATGTCTTGTAGAGCTGGCCAGTTTTAAAAGTGCTCTGGCCTGATTTCACTAGACATGGCTGCGTCACGTTTGCAGATTTGCAATCATAAAAACAAAAACAAAACAAACAAAAAAGAAGCTATTTAACTATGTAGCCTACTTACATAGGAGCACAACAAGTAAGGAAAAATGACCAAATCAACTAAATCTGAGCAAGTCAACATAATCAGGTGAAACACCTCTGAAACGCTGCTGGTGGGGCACGAAGCCGTGTGGAGCGTGGATCAAATCTGTGGTGCAGACGTAAATTGCTCAGTGATTTCAACAGGTTAGCCTTGTGTAACCCGCAAGAGTTTCTGACAACTTGTGTAATGTGTTTACCCGCCACAGAGGAAATGAGCTGATTGCACCTCCAGACGTGTTTTCTGTAGAAATTCACCAGGAATTAAATCATTTATCCAGAATCAGCAGTGTTACAGAATATCATGATGAGGAAGTTGGGGGAAAAAAACAAAAACAAACAGGCCCTAACAGCTGAAGAAAATCATTCTGGTTCCATGAGCCTGACAGAAGAGTGTGAGTACGTGACTGATAGATGAGCTACATAAACGTGGGAGTTATGTTAATGAAAGTATTTAATGTGTCACTTTCATGAGAGAAGATGCTTTAAGGACGAGGGCGCTCTTTGTCTTCTTGGAATCGTAGTATCTCAGGGAACCTTTCCCATCAGGACTGGTCTGAAACTGTTAACTGTTTTTTTTTTCCAGAAACAGTGTGCGTTGTCTTATAATCAGGATGGTCTTATGTTTGGGGCAGTCTGGTACCTTTGAAACACACGTTTGAAATGAGGAAGCTGAACATAAGAAATGATTGCAGGAGAAACTGCTGTCTGGACTGAAACGTATTCAGAGCTTTTTCCCCCCAAACAAGTTTTTAACAGATTGATGTTCAGGCTCGGCGGTGGAAGAACATTCTCCTCTATGTCTTGTGTGTGTGTGTGTGTGGTTCACAGTGTCACCCTCCTTTGTCACAGTCTTTTGGGAAAACCTTAATGTCTTCCTGTGTCCTGCTGTAACCACAAGTGCGGATAAATTGCAGTGAAGATCTTAAGTTGCATGAACTCAAGAATCAGATTTGTATTGAGCTGTTGGTTTACTGTTAATCTCCACAACGTGTTATTAGATTACCTCATTGTTCCATCTGATCTCTAGTATTAAACTTTATATGTTCCCATTCATCAGTCAGTGTTTGTTCTCCTTCACCAGGGCCCAGAGCATCCCAACCCAGGACAGCCGTACACCTGCAGAGGCTTCCCTCGCTTCTGTTTTCTACCAGATAACGACAAGGGCAGGAAGGTAAGAAGCATTTAACATCTCACTGCTGGGACTGAAGCTACACTACAGACGCTTGTATATGATGTGGACAGATCATGGATATCAGCATCTAGTGTAAACCCTAACCACATGTACGAACTAGAGCAGTGTAGACGTCTGCCTGGTGTGTCTGGTGACGTGTGTGTGGGGAAAAGAGAGTGCAGAGCAGGCTGTGTGTCAGGCGTGTGTGCGTGACAGTAGTGCAATGAACGGGAGACAGTATGCAAGTTACAGTACAACCAGAGTAGACAGGTTATATTGAGACAAACCTGTAAAGCGGATATTATTATCGCTTCTCATGCTGTGTTTGAAAAAGATAGTGGTAGCAGGGATAGATGATTTTAAGCACTGGCTCCAGGGGCCACAGAGCCCCTGTATTTGGTGGGCAAAATCCATTTTGGTGTCCCAAATGTAAACTTCTGTACCAGAAAATGAAATTTAACACCACTTAACACAGCCTTAAAGTACAACACTGGTTAACTGTTGCATCTAAGATGTTAATCCGCCACCCACTGCTAGCAGGAGCTACAGGTGGCGCTAATGCCCGGATGTAAATCAGAGAGATGGGGGCAAAGACTTGGAAAACCAGTGTGGTTTGGCTGTATATTCTGTTTACAACTTTTTTTTTTTCTATCTAGAACTCAGATTGTTGAACTATGGCACAGAAACTCAAGCTCTCTCTAGTGCTACACTGATGACTCTCCTAAAATTTAAAAACGAAATAAAGATGCTAATATGTTTAAGAACTGGTTCCACGGGTCACCAGCCCCCTAAATTTGATGACCAAAGAGTGCTGCCTCTATCTCTGTACAATTAACCATTTTTACAAGGCAGTGTTATATATTTTTTTTTATAGTATAATGCTACACACCGTGTGTATTTTATAACATGTGCAGTTATTCTGTACAGTTATCCATATATCTGTAAAAAGTGAAAGATGTATATCATGTATATAGTGTGTGTGTTCGAGTTGTTTTTATTTTTTATGTCATTCTGTGATATTTGGCAAAATTTGGCACAGATTAATCAAACATGAACAGCTACTTCAGTGGGTACCCTAAAACCCTTAAAAGTACAGAGTTCAATATTCTACCTCAGTGATTTTGTATTGAGCCTTGAGTGTACATTAATTCCTGTTGGCAAGTACATTGCCCCGTCATGCTGACCAAAAAAGTTTCCCAGTCTATCGCCTCCATAACTGATAAGTTAATTGACCGGCATTTCACTGGCTGGCTGACATGGTTGAATGTGTTTAAAAGACCACTGCTATAATGTTCAATTTAATGAATACAAACCACAGTTGTCAAACCGTGGCGTGCAAATCTGGACAGGAACTGTTCCACAACATTAGTGATGTAAAATGTCAATTTCAAAGTGAGAATGAAAGAATGAATAAAAGAATCCGCCAGTACTGACATGACCACTGAGTGAGGAGTCAGCTGTCAGCGGTGGTAAAGAACAGAGCAGTCAATAAAATAGACTTTTCAAAAATTGCGAATCATCACAAACACGAGAAGTCCCTGAGAATACAGTCATAAATGTGCACAAAAAATATTAGGCTGATGGGTTTAGTCGTATACGAGATTAGCGACAAACACGACCAAACGCATGATCCCCTCCGGCCTTACACAAGGTGGAGATAATAATTAATAAGTTCAGTCAGAGCAGAAGTAGGGTGGAGCTGTAGAGAACAACCTGACACATCAGGTACATTCTGCTCAGTGCTGTTAACACGTGACTCTGCGAAATGCTCCATCAGGCTCGTAGTGTTTCACTGTGATTTAATTAAGAACATTTTGTGCTCATTTTAAAGTTGTGTTGTTTCCATGGCGAATTAGGAGCTCATTTCCTGCTTGCTGGCGACTGCAGCTGCACACTTCAGCCTCTATAAATAATCTCTGATGTAATTCACTAATGGAAAATTGGATTAAATTATTCCAGTTGTAGTTTTATCTGTGCTGTGCCTCAGACTGGCCTCCATCTTCAGAGTCCCCGGTGTGACGTTCCCCGCAGAACATGGATTTCAGATCGGACACACAGACGGTCCCACGGTGCAGTAAACAGCAGGGGCTGTTTGACAAGTTAAAATCAGAGTGGTGTTTAGGAAACACTGTTAATTTCCGTCAATTAGGCAGCTTATTAACAGTTCCACTTTAGTTAAATTGTTTGTTTGTAGACTGAGGTAGATCTGTTCCTGTCTCTAATGGCTTAAACCAAAGTTTCACCAGTAAAACTGACGTCATCAGAGTTTCTTACACGACACACTCACTCCAAAAGCAAACTGTGTTTTTCATGAGTTGAAGTAAAAGATCTGAGACTTTTTCTGTGCACAGAAAAAGGTTTATTTCTCATTCTGACGGTGGTTAAAATCCGTGTTAGTGAGCACTTCTTCTTTGCCAAGATAATCCATCAACCTGACAGGTGTGGCATATCAAGATAATCCACCTCTGTGGCAGAAAGAGCTGCTGATTAAACACACTCAGATTATTGTACTGGTGTGAATTGGACTGATCAAAATAAAAGACAACTCAAAAATATGCAGTTCTATCTTGATAAAAGACATTTATTAGGCACTGAACTGAAGGTGAACTATGGCCGTTTCATGTGCCCCATTCTGCCCGATTGCATATTGAACATTTAAGTTGTCAGCTGTGTCGTAGGAAAAATAATCAAAGACATTATTAAAGATTATCAAGTCTGAATCACATTGCCAGATATCAATAATAAACATTCTTTTCTGAAAAGCATTTTATAGTGGATTTTTTTTAGAAAAAAACTTAATAATTGTGTTTTACAAAATTTTGACTTGGATACCAATACTGAGTTTAGTATCAACACAGTCCCTGTTTTTCCACCAGGCACTTTCTGTTTCCTGCGGGTGCTGTTATATTCTCTAAATGTACAGTGGGAGTCGGTGTTCCTTTTTTACTGGCCGTTCTCTCTGACACTACAGAGCCACTGTAGTTTAGAAATGACCTGCAGCTGCTGCTAGTAGCCTTGTGCTCTTTAGCTATAAAATGTTTTAAAAAGCATCAAACAAGACCTCCAAAAAACTTTAGTTTAATACAGTGTCCCTGAGCAACACTGTAATACTCGCGACTTTAAAATATTCCATTTGAGTGAACAATTTGCACGTATTGCGAGGCTTTGAAGGGTGTTGAGTAGGAGGACCAGGCAGAGTGGAGCTACAGGGCCACCGCTCGCTGAGCTCCGTCGATCTGTGCGGCAGAGAGCCAAGGGCTCGCTTCTCCACCTTCTGGAGGAATAAATACTGCAAACCTCAGCAGATTCTGCTCTAATTTGATGAACATAATTTTGAACGCACAGACATATACAGAGAGGGTAAAAAGAGCAGAAACTGGAGACAAATAACAGAAAGAACTGGAGTCTCCTGAGTGCACAGCTCATTCAGACTTAACTGAACACAAACACACATCCTCTGCGCTGCATGTGGTGAAGATTTGCTTCACTTTCTGTGCAAACACGCCAGTATTGACCCACAAGTACGGAGCGTTGAGACAATCTAATACCAAACTGTTTTTTTTTTTTAACTAAAAAGCATTGAAAAAGTACCTAAATTTTAGTGTCGGGTGCAACAGTAGTTGGTCAGATACCGCAGCTCCAACCCTAAACAGTACTGCGCAGACTCTGGCTCCACATGACGTCACCAGAGTAAGAAGACAGAACTCGTATTTTAGTTTCATTTTTGAAGAGGAAGTAGAGACACATCGTCCGTCTTTATAGACTCTATGGCGTAAAGGCACTGTGTGACGCAGTGGGTGATGTTTTGCTCCTTGTCTCTCTGTTGAACAGGTGCTGGAGCTGCTGAAGGTGGCGTGGATGCGACGCCTCATCTTTACCGTGGGAACGTCCAGCACCACCGGCGAGCCCGACACGGTGGTGTGGAACGGCATCCACCACAAAACAGAGATGATGTCCAACCTGTCGGGGCACGGCTACCCCGACCCCAACTATTTGGACAATGTTCTGTCTGAGCTGGCCTCTCAGGGCGTGACAGAGGACTGCCTCAAACCTCCAGGTGGTGGCGGCGGCGGCAGCAGCGGTGGCGGCGGCTGCAGCAGCTAGGCCACAACTCCAAGCTTCCCACGATTCCTCTCACTGCTGACCACTGAGTTAACCCTTCAAACTCCACCTCTGTGTCCAGGCGGAGCTCCTGCAACCTCTGTTTGTTATCACATTATAACGTCAGCGTCTCGTGGAGCGAGCGAAGGGGGAGACGTGAGCTGAATGGAGGCGTTGAAGCTTCTTTGGAGGAGCTCCACGACGTTCTTGCTCATCACATTTTCCAGGAGACAGAACTCAGAAAGAAACATGGCTCCTTTTACTCTGAGCCTCTTTTATCAAACCTCCACTAACTGGAGATTGCGCTTTTGTTTTGTTTTCGTTCTTTTTTTCCCATCAAGAGCCTCATCTGTATCCCCGTGTCCAGCTGCCATGGGAATGGCAGCTCACACTGGGGATAAAAATCTCATTAAGCACTTTAGTTCTGACAGTGCATTTAGCTGAAAAGATGTGTGGTTTACTGGTAAAGGGCAGTTAACTTGTGTTCAAATTGGGAGGTTATGCAATTAAAGTGTTTCTGCTGAAAACCGTTGTGTTTAGCACAAAGACACACTGAAACTTCTAGTAGCAAAGTGAGTATATATTAGCCTATTTGATGAGAAGAGGCAATACTTAACTGATGTAAATAAAAAAAAAAAACAAATGAATGAAACAAAAAATATTGTACAAAATTAAAAAAAAGAACCAGTTGTGTCCACAAATGTCACTCGAGGAGAATAAAGTTGTGTATTTTCTAACATTTATCACTAATTCTAATTTGTTCATCTGTTGTTATATTTTATTCTGTAACCTAATTTGATAAACAGACGTCTAATGCACTCACAGTTGATTTTTTTTTTTCCATGTTTTGCAGGAACTCTTTTCTGCAGCCATTGTTTTATGTCACTTGTTATGTTAGAGTCTGTGTTGCCATGTACTGTATGTCAGAAGGGACAAGGTTACATCGTATATAGCTTGACGACCTCAATCCTTTTTGTCCGAACAGATGGGAAACTTAAAAAAAAAAAAAAAAAACAACCTCTGGTTAAGAACATTTTACAGTGTGACAATCAAGGTCATCGAACTCGTCTTGATTAAACAAGACACGTGAAGCCGCGGCGAGCATGCTGATGTTCCCGCCGGCCGCCGACTCACCTCGTTTATTCACATGCATTATTCTGCTCACAGTACTGCAGTACAGTCGCTGAACTGAGTCTTGACATGTATACAAGCAAAACTGAAAAAAAAGAAAAAAGTCTGCAATAAAGAAATAAGGCAAAGTGAACCTTCTGTTTTGTTTTTCTTTAGCTGATGAAGTTCTGCTTCCAGCGATGTTGCTGTGATGTTTGGATCAGCTGATCAGCATCATGAACAGTGTGTGAATGAATCTCTCATTCTTGAGAGTATTGGGGGGGGGGGGTACTGTAGCATTACAACCTGAGGGCGCTCCTGCTCCTCTTAAATGGCCTCGTATTACACGGCCGCTCACAGAGCTAATGGCTCTCAGAAGATGGCTGCCTGTAGCTTTATAGATTAACCATCATCAGGCGCCTAACTGTGTCCTGACCTCCAGAAAGAATACAATCTGAAAATCTGCAATAACTCAGTAGATAAAACAAGGAATGGTGATGTTTTAATACTAGAATCTTCTTGCTTAAGCTGAAACCTTCAGTACAAACTACACTGAACCCAAAACAGATGACATTAAGTTTAATAACTAAAAAAGTGTAGTACATCATTAAAATTCAGTTTATGTATGTGTTTTAAGTGTTTGTCATTTTCAAATGTTCCAGTAACCAGTAAGGATGCAGAAGGCTCTGAAACGCTCAACATGCCGTTCACATGCACGACCTTCAGTCGACACGAGGGTGAGTAAACATTGAGGTTTTTGAGTGAACTATCCCTTTAAGTTTCAGTTTTTCCCTTCAGGGGGGAAAAGTTTGGGCACAACTGGTTTAGATTTAGATCTTTGAAGGATTCATTTCAAGTGTTAATTTAGTCCTAAAGTAGCTTTAATCGTCCTCATTGCAACAGAACTTTTTCACTGCAGAAGTATTGGTAAGAAATAATGACATTAATTTAAACTCCCGCTGCATTTAGCAGAGCATTTCCAATGAGCCAACAGCAGCCCCCTGATTCCTGTTGGATCTAATCTGAATCACTGGTAAACACCTGTGTTTGTTCTATTTCATGTCAAAATGGCTGCTGTGAAAAAGGTCTGTCGGCTCAGTTTAATCCAGAACAGACTAAATCTATGACTGAGATCAGTCTGTGTAAGTCGCTTTAAGTTAAAACGTCTTAAATAGGCATTTTATTCTGGGACTAGAGTTAAGCCTCGTCTGTGAAAACCCCAAAGTGTCTTTAATAAAAGATGAAGGGGAAATGGGAGGGGGTCAAACTTTGAACTGGAGACTCCTCGTCTGGAGTCTTTTGGCTTTCAGCCTTCACTTATCAAAGGCCTGTCCCACTGTCCATTTTCTCACCAGCCACTGTTTCCTGCTCCCTCCTCTGGTGATGAACTTTTTTCTCTGGATTACCTGATGGGCTGCAGGTGTGAGCAGAGCCACGTGTCCAGCAGCTGCAGTGGATGAGAGCAGCCACACAGAGAAACACCGCACCTTCATCACAGGTCAGTTTATGATGTGAGTGAATGTTATTTTTGCAGATTGGGCCTGTAGATCAAAGTGAATCAGAAAAGAGTCTTAGTGATCGTACATTTCAGGTTTTAACTGTGAAAAAATGTGGTCCCACCATAAAACATCTGCTTTTAGAATAGAGTTTGGTTCAGCAGCACCAAAACAGCAAAATAGTGTCTGATGATGATATAAAAAGTGACAGATGTCTGAAATATAATCCCCATAAGATTCAATAAGGTGGCACGTGTCATACAAAGCCTGTATCAAGTAAAATTATATGACAAGCAGGGCTTAGATTAAAACTACAAAAGACAAACAAAGCTGCACTCCTCGTTAAAATGGAATCAACCTGCTGTTATGATGCTGTTAGAGTCTAACTTCCTACCTGTCTAGCAGTATGATGTTTTAACCATTTAATGTAGCTTTGTTTTTGGTAAAAGTTGGTAAAAGGGGAAAACTGAGAGAAACTGTTTTTAAGGCGTCTGGATGAGGATATAATTCCATTACTCCAAAAATTAGAAAAGAGGGTAATATGTTAAAAATATTCTAATATCAATATCTAACTCTTGATGGTAATCTGACGTCCTAGGTGATTATAGCCTGTGTCAAACAATATGTCATCTTCCCAGGGTTATAAAGAACATGTCAGACTTAACTCTAGGTTAAGAACTGATGGTTTAACAGTGTTAAATTCATTAATCCAGAAAGTCTTTCTACATAACAGCCTATTAATTATCTCTATACTACTAGGACATGGTGTAATTTTTTCAAACCCTCAGAATTTGAGAGCTGCAGCCATGATTACACTGAACATGGTGGCGAGCAGCTGCATCGTCCATATTATTGCTGTGGATTGCGGTCTTGTGTTTGAGAGGGCATGTTGTTGGACCCACATGAACCTCAGATGCTGGCTTTTGAAGTTTCCCGTTTCCCAGAGCCTCCCTCACACTGCATAAGCTGCACTCCGAGGTCTCCCTTCAGCTTACAGGCTGTTTCCCAGAGTCTCCTCAGCTCAGATAAACTGTCTTAAAGGTTTAACTTTAGAAGGACTGTCTGATTGTCCCTTAGTGACGCGCTCCGTTCATCCTGTCACAGTTTTAGCTTCATTAGACCAACATTATGCTTTTCAAATTGACAGTTCCAATATACGTCTGGGCTACTTGTGCAAATTAAATCCTTAGTTTAAAATGAACTTAATGAAAATTAATTATGAAAACACATTATGAGAATTTTATCATTCACTCTGTCTATTCTTATCATGATACAAAATTGTTGAATTTTATTATTATAATTTTTTATATGTAACAGAGCTAACTGAGGATATGGCTTTTCTGACTGTGTGGTCGGGCCATAGTCGCCTAAACCCAGACTGACTCTGAGAGCTGAACACTGCTGGTGTCGAAAAACTAAAAGAGATATTGAAAATCTGAATTAGTGACAGAAAGTCCACGGCATTGTAAGCGTTTGAGAGTTGGAATGAAGTTTCTATGTGAATGTATGAATTCATGGCGACAGGGTGAAGTTGAGTGAGTTTGAAGGATTTTCTCATTGACTTCCATTATAACCAAGTTTCAGAAAATGGTGAATATTTTTTTAAAGTTTGAATGGGATTAAAAAGTTGAATCAGACGTAAAAAGTCAAGAAAATGTTGAATATTTTCCAGTTTGACTGGAATTTCTAGCTGAAAATATGAATCATTAGTTAACGTTTGAAAAAAGGTGAAATTTTGTGATTTTTTGAAGATTCCGTAATTCATTTTCAATGGGAAAACTGTCCGGAAAAAACCTGGAATATCTGGGAAAGTATGAATGTTACGGCTTTGAAACGACATAGCTGGCGTGTCCTGATTCAGCTGAACGTTTTGACTTTGAATGGTTTGAATCAGTTGAAGTTTGTGGTTAGGTGCTTGCAGCATTCACACCCAACTAGACATTTATTATACTGATGATAACTCTGACTGCAAGTTCACTCAAGTCTACTAAAATTAAATGTACTCATTTTTCAGCAGGGTTGAAAAAGTCAAACCTGTGTGAAAACTGTGCGTTTCTGCAGGAGTTCATCACTTATAGTCTGAAACAAACAGGAAACGTTTTTAAGGACTTAAAGGTGCGGCAGGTGAATTTTCTCTGTTTCCCCTCAGTTTCAGTCCAGCGTGTCGCTCGCTGACTCCTCAGCAGGTCGAGCTGTTTGCTGACGCCAGCTGTTCCCGCTGAATGAACGAGTCTTTAAACATTCAAACGTTTACGTGTCGTAGAAATGTTAAGAGAAGAACACGACCACTTGACAGGGAATTTCACTTTATCTCCGTAGTAATAGACCCTTAAGTGCACAGCAGGGAAATGGGTTCAAGGTACCTGAGAGGGAAGTAAAGAGAATGGAAGATGAAGGTGAAACGCAGGCTGGAGGAGGAGGACCGGGTCACATCGGGACACCAGACATGAAAAACCAGACGCTCAAATCTAAACTCTCTTGACTTCAAAGGGGATTCTGCCTGATTTGATCTGACTGAATGTGGATAAAAAAGACGGTTGTCTTGTTTCCTGGAGTGCAACATATCAGTTGACACTTAGAACTACATTAAAAAAAAACAGTTTAATAAAAAAATCCTTCTGTAATAAAGGTTATACTGTTTGTTTACTGTTTTTAAAGAGGTTTTGATTCAACTAGATCCTAGATTTTCAGGTCTCAAATACGATTATTGGCACTTGAGCTCCTTCTATTGGTGCACTGAGGAATCTCCTAAAACTTCAAAACTGAAATAAATTAATTTAAGAAAAAAAACATGTAAGGGTGTCTCTGCAACTACAGGCATTTAAATGATGTTAAAATTTCTCACATGATAAGGAAGCAGTGAAAACTCACTAAATGTACTAATACTATATTTTACTATATTCTACAAATTTAGTCAGTTCTGTTAACTTAATGCAATGAACTGAAAATATTCAAAGAGCTCTGATAACCACCAACTTTTGAGTTTATGATCTCAACAACCGATTGACTGATTTTTACCAACAGTGTGCAAAGCTGTCATCAAAGTAATATGTGGCTACTTTGAAAAATCTAAAATTTATCTAATCTAAAATTTCAAAAAAATTGTAAAAATAAACTAAAAGCTTATCTTCCCCGGGAAAATTATTTGCAAAATATGGACATTAAAAACGATTCTTACCAAAAGATACCTGGAGCAGAAATGTTAACATTTTCGCACTAAAAAAACAACTGAGAAATACCAAACCTCTAAAATTAGTTCAGTAAATACAATCAGTAATCTTAAATAATCATATTCTTCATTTTACCCAAAACAAATAGAAATTTGCTGAAGCACTGAGGTTAACACAGCTAACTTCCAGACTGAATTTCTTGATGAAAGTTTGACCTGCTAACATTTTTGGACCTCTTATTTTTCTCTCTCAGGGTCTGCAATAATAACTGCCTCTTTTATTTGCTGATGACACGTCTTGTTGCTTTGCATGAAACTTTTAGCACTGATTCAAGAAGCAAATGAAGAGCTATCATCAATCTCTAAATGGTTTCAGTGAGCAGAATCACTCTCGATATAAATAAATCTAATTTTATAATATTCTGTGACAGAATAGCCAGAAAAAAGCCAAATAATTCATAGACAATATTGAAATAACTCACATTTAATTCCTAGGAGTCATAGTTGATGAAAAATTAACATGGAAACACCTGATTAGATTTCTGTAAAAGTACTGACTGATAAATCATTCTTTAACTTTTTATTACAGCTTCATTTATCTTTATATTATGTGTTGTAAAACTGAAATTTTTCGAGAATGATCAGCTTTTCTAAAAGGTGATTCATCTGCTCCTGTTTTCAGAAAATACAAACTATCAATTTTTAATGTGAACATGTACCAGACGTGTGTTTATGTATTAATATGAACTGCTGAGCGCTTTACAGAAGATTTCCTCAGACATTCGCTCATATTATACAACACTCTGATCTTGCATATTGTCAGACTTCCCTTAATTAATGCACGTTGAAATAAATCTGTTTGAAACAATCTGCCTACCTCACGACAATCGACATACATTATCATAGTTCAAAAGAAAAAAAAAAAAAAAAAACATCTGAAAAAAGTAATTAATTACTTTCTGTGGTAAAACTGCCCCCTTCTGCAGATCAGACATGTGACCGTACTTTACAAAAAAACAAAAACAAAGTGAAAGTGCAAGGCAACACATTTTATTTCAAAGGCCTAATTGGCGTTAAGGTACAGCATATTAAATATCGTTAGTCCAGAGACGGTCATCGCAGAATAACATACCATTCTTTCCTTTACATGATACATTCAGGCTGACTTTAAATGAGATATTTTACATTTTGTTAATGTGGTTCTAACATAAAGAGGCTGTTCACTGAAGGTCTTGTGTTCACTGCAGGTTCCTCCTGCCGCTGTGCGAGCGACGGTTCCACCTGTCCGGCAAACTGTGAGTCCATTTCCTCTCCTTTTAAAGGGACAGTTCACCTTTAAATCAAAACATACACAATTTTTCCTCTTACCTGCAGAGTTATTTGTCCATCTGGATTGTTTTGGAGCGAGCTGCAGAGTTTCAGATGTCCGCCTTCTCTAAGATATAATGGGACTTGATGGCGCTTGGCTTGTGGTTCTCAAAGAGACAAAAAATACAAACACAAAAACTCAAAACCAGTGTCTCTTTCCAAAATTCATGAGCCGGTTACTCGAGATGATCCACAGAGTTTGTTGAGAGCAGCTTCACGTAGGAACAGAGTTGGGAAGGTTACTTTAAAAATGTATTCTGATGCAGTTACTAATTACCTGATAAAAAATGCAGTCAGTAATCAAAGTATCGCAATATCCAAGTAATGTACTTTTCATTACTTTCGGATTACCTCAATATAAAATATGGTGAAACTGTTTAGCCTAATATAGTGTTGTTAGGGCTGCAACTAATTATCATTTTCATCATTGATTCTCAATTAATCGATTAGTTGTTTGATCCATAGAATGTAAGAAAGTGTTGATTAAATTCCAAGATGACGTCCTGTTTTGTCCACAACTCAAATATATTCAGTTCAGGAGTGAAGAAACCAGAAAATATTCACATTTAAGAAGCTGAAATCAGACTTTAAATAAAGAAAATAATAATAATGATAAAATAAAAATGATTAATCAGTTAATGTAATGATTATGTTCATCATCTATGAATCAATTAGGTTTTTTCTTTAAAAATCTTTATCAGTTTGTCCAGCTGTTCTTTTCTTTGTTGTCTGCAAGTTATAAATTAATTTAAAGACAAAAAAAGGTGAAATTTCCACCCGGTCATATTGAAAATGATTTTTTCACCTGGAGGTCGTGATAATGAAGCAGCAGCAGCTGTGTGCTCTGTGCATGGTGGTATATCGTTCTTTATTTTAAAACTGAAATCCAACTAATCCTCATTTTTACTAAATTAATCTGATTACATCTTTAATACCTCTAACTGCAATGGAATACATTTACCTTTGTTGTATGCAGATTACATAATCCTTTTATATGTAATCCATTACTCCCCAAGCCTGTGTAGGAACTACTTTTGTTGCTAGTAGAAAGAAAGTAGTTCCTTCATCAAACTGCTCTAAAAAAAAAAGGTCTGTGGATTATCTCGAGTAACTGGGTCATGATTTTTTTGAAAGAGATGCTGGTTTTGAAATTTTCATATGCAATTTTTTTGGTGCTTTGGGCACTCGGCTTCTAGTTCCAGGGCAGATATCTTCAAAACTCTGCAACTCACACCCCAAAAAAATCTAGATGGGTAAACAGCACTACAGCCCAGAGTAAAAACACTCATTTTTAAGTTTGGGGAGAACTGTCCCTTCTAATGTCTGATGGCTTGTGGTCGGCCACAACTCCCAGTTAAGACACTTCATAGCTGCTGTGTAATTTGATTTCAGCGGTTACCTGTAAGTTACTGAGTGACTAGTAGCATCTGTGTTAGTGTTGAGATAATCCTCGAGGAGCTGTATAACAGAATAATGTATTTTACATCCCTGCACATAATGTTATATTTCAATAAATATAATAAATAAAAAGTACAAATATCTGAATATTATGGAACCAGATTGTTATCAAAGACATTTTTTTTGTCAGTAATACATTGCAACCAAATGCTGGATCCAACACCATGACTCAGTGGATGGACACTTTGTAAAATGCAAGGGCAAATACATGACTTCAGTGATGTCTTTAGCTTCGTAAAAAACAATATTACTGTCATGATCAGCTTTAGATAGAAAACAAAAACTGACAGCTGTCCTGCTGGCACTGTGTGGAGGCAGGAGACAGAAAACAAGCCGCGCTTTTTGCCCTGCAACATTGTTGATCCACATACATTCTGTTTGTTCCTCAACACTCAGGACGTCATTCACAGAGTCAAACCGTCAGCTCTCTATACTCGGTCTGGAGAGATTGTTTAGTCGTAGCACTCTGACAAAGTGTTAGTGTCGCGTGTGGAAGAGTCACGAATATCATCACTTTGACGAACTCCTCCTCTTTTTTTTTTTTCTTTCTTTTTTTTTTTTTTTAAATCCCTTTGCTGCAGTCCAGGTTTGTCCTTCAGTAATTGACTTTCCCGGGAACCTGCACATTCACTCCGCTGTAGTCCACCATGTACATGGGCCACTGCTGCAGGCGTGCACACACACACACACACACACACACACACACACACACACACACACACACAGAGACAAAGGAAAGACAGTAACAGAGGAAAGTCAGTGATAATGGTGGAGAAAATGCTTTCATTAGTACAAAGAGGTGGCTGACCTTGCCTCAAAACACAGTTTTGACTCCGAGGTTTACAGTTAAATACACAGACGTGAGTTTATGTGGAGATTTGGCTCTAAGAAATAAAATTAGATAACAGTTCTAACGCAGGTTATACTACTGTACTGTGGGGTTGTTTGAGGTACTTGTTGACAGTCGGTGTGTCACGTAGAGTAGATGCAGGTCGACACGCCCACAGTTTGTAGAAGCAGAGAGGAGTAACAGCACAGAAGATAAGCAACACACAGCAGGTTTAAGGTTGATATTGTTTCCAGAGAAATCTACCTGCTCAGTCAATTTTCATGTTTAATCCAGCGCCGCAACTAATGATTATATTTAGTATTATCTTATCTGCCCATTATTTTCCAGATTAATTGATCAATCAATCATTTGGTCTATAATATATCAGGAAAAAAGTAAAAATGTCCACCTGAGTTTTTCAGAGTCTAAGATGATGACTTTAAATGTTTTGTCAGTCCAAAACCCCCAAATATTCAGTCTATTTTATTTATTTAGAACACTATAAAAAATTAAATATATGTAGAGCAATAAAACAAAACGGAAACTTACAAAAGACTTTAAACTTTAAAAATTATCACTGATGTCCGAAAAGGAGCAAGAAGAAGCAACATGCTTGTGTGGCCCTAACCTCCAGTCTGTACTAATCCATCGATATGATATAATCAATCTAATGAAGACAAGCGAGAAATCTCCCTTTTTAGAGGCTAAAAACAGCATTAAAAATTACTTTGATCATTAATCGATAATTAATATGGACAGTCTTTATTGAAAAAAAGGTTTCAAGTTTCTTATGCTATTTTCAAAATATTTTCACAGTTTTACTTTTTCTGACAGGAAACTGCTGGTATATAAGACAAACCGCTTTCTCCAAAGCCACCAGATCTTTTGACAAAAACGAATTTTACCCCACAGAACTTTCATTCATTCTTTCATTCAGCCTTGATTTTAACTCTGGAAAACACTGAGAGACAGATCTCATTTACATTATAGCTGAAATAAAACGATAAAATAAAAGCTCCCAGACATAACTACTGAGAAACTTTCATAAAAGTGGCAACAACAGAGGCGTTCACTGCCTCGACCTGTTAGTTAGTTTGTGTTATCGTGTGACTTCTGAAGTAGGGATGGGCAGATCAATTCAGCAGAATCTCACAAGTTACTCATTTGTATCAGTTCCTTTGAAAAATATCAATAACACTATATAAATATAAAACTTGTGTGGCTGCATCAAACTTGTGAAAGATGGCAGAAAGGAAATAAAACATTTGTCACTTTTAGCTAAAAATACAAGATGTCACTATCTGACAAGACAACAACAACTCGGCCTGAGAGTTATAAGAAGGCTGATGAAAACCTTATTAGCACAAATATTTTCATTTAATCGCACTCAAAGTGCTTCTGTAATAAGTTTGTTATTAATGGCTGGTATGTGACATGATTTTTTGGCTAAAGAAACAGTGGATTCCTGTTGGAAAAGGCCGTCTGTCTGCAGGTAAAGCAGTAAACACAGTCTAAATATAACATACTCTTAAACTGATTTTTTTTTTTTTTTAGGTGGCTAAAATAAGTTTTGTTGCTGACTCTGCCGCACTGGTGCTCTGGTTGCTGCAAAACTGAGGGCATGACATCTACTGTAGGTAATACACCGACTGTTGGTGAGTAACTCATACAACCCCACTTCAAATAATCTGAATAATGAATAATTTTCCTGTGTTAGTCAGATCGATTCATTATTAGTTTTGGTCTTTCCTGTTTTTGTTTTTGTTGTTGGCAGTAATAAAATATCATCTTGTGCACCTGAACCCTGTATTTGTGTTGAACTTTCAAACTTACCATCACTGGAATCTGATTGGTTGAAATCCCCAGGTCAGAGGAGGCAGGTACTCGGCTGCTCTCCTGGACTCTCTTGCGCTTTCGTCGATTGGTGGAGGCGTTTGTTCCTACTGGAGACACAAACAAAACTTTTAAATCTCATGCTCACCTGACTGAAGTCTGACTTTGTCTCCGCTCTAATAGATTTCTGTGGAGGAGAAGGATTTGACTGTTTCTAACCAGCCACTACAGACCAACACCTGAATCTATCGTCAGGTGTTATTCCTGCCAGCGGCGCTGATTGGCTAATCATTAGCCGCCGCTGTTTCATGTCACAACTTTCAGCACGCAGCTCTGCTTCCACTAACACAATAAACTGAAAAATATGTAGCAACTGCACATGCAGAAATGAGCACTACAGTTAAGATGGTGAGCTTGAGCCATAGACTGTTATTAAATAGGTTGAAGCCCCATTATGGTGAAACAAAAGCCCACTGTTCTGAAAATACACACTCTGGAGTGGAACGTCTCTCTGCCTGCCAGACTCCATTAACATTTTGCTCAGTTTAACAGTTACAAACATCTCCTCCTCCTAAAACATTATTAATGATTTCTTACGACTCATAAACAGATGCTAACTCCGTTTGGTGAAGATTCTGCATTAATTTGAACTCTAATTAACGTCAGATGGGCAACAAAAAAAGCAGTTCTTTTGGCCTAGAATAGAAATTTTAAAGGAGGATAGAGAAGCAAGTATTTCAACAACGTTTCCTTAAACTCTGATGACATATCGTTGTCGTTTTATGATTCAGAACGGAGAATACATTCCACATTTCTCCTTTAAACACCTACCTGTGTTACAAGCTTGGCTACAGATTTCTGCAAATGGTCTGTGTGGGAAAGAAACAGAAAAAACAATTGTGTCATTTGCATGAGAGCACTGGTTAAAATGCACTTATTTCATGCCTAAAAGGAAAAAAATAGCAACAATTTTTGCATGATATGAGTCTCTGCCTCCATTCTTTCATCATAGCTTAACTGCTTCAACGTCAAAATATTGTTCGCTATTTCATATTATTTACATTCCCTGCTGAGGAAGATTTATTCTCTGACAACTCAGAGGCTGAATTTAAATCCAAAGCATAAATAAATCATAATGAGCTTAACTAGCAAGAGGCAAAACCCTAAAGTCCCGGTGAAATATACAGCATGGTGACAGCTAACAGGCTGCTGAATATTCAGGTGCCTCCACACTCACTGTAGCTGGCTCTTGATGTTGAATGTTATTTCATCTGCGGCTTGAAGGATTTTCTCCAGGCACACGATGTCGTAGGTGTTGGGGTTTCGGAAGGGGATGTCGTCTGGAAGGCCACTAACTTCTACAGACTCTGGACTGCCACGGATTAGCTTGTACGGGACCACGACGGAGCGATCCAAGCCCAGAGCCTCGCCTGAAACGCACACACGGCGAGACAGAAATTTAAGCTTCCTGATCACATGTGAAGAGACGCTAACAGGAGGACAGATGCCGGTTGTTTTCCCATCAGCTCCACTGGAAAAAAAAAAAAGACTTAAATACATGCAAATGTTCACATAAATAAAGAGTTAAGTTACAGCTTTGAGAAAATGTGTGTAGTAAGTTTCCTTTTAACTGTTATTTGTTACTGTATGAAAGAGCAGAAGTGCCCGAGGTGAATATATGAAACTACTTATTCTGACGACAACGTGTGCTGCATGTTGTGTTTGATTTAAAGCATTTTTACTTTTACATTTCCATAGTGATACTGCTCACAGATTTAGCCTGGAGGTCCTTTATGTTCATTTAAGTCGTTCAGGGAAGCAAACAGAAGCTGTTCATAAAAGGGTTATGGTAGGTAACTGCACTCGCTTGGGTTTTTGCCTCTCATCCACGAGGCGTCTTCAGTTCTGACTGACTGGCTGGGAGTTTCACGTATTTAACCCCTGTGTGGCCGTTAACACCTTGAGAGGGAGAGAGGAGACTTCTGAGGGAGCTCAGAGCGAGGATGTACGGGTGTATCCTACGCAGATGTCTGTTATCGAGTGGAGTGATGTTGATTGGACGGTTTTGGCGACTGTCGTCCCGCATCATCAGGACCCACGCATAGAAATCAAAGTCCAGTGACTGACAGAAGTTTCTGCAGCACTTTAATGATTCTGATGTGCAAATCACCGCATGTTCTGAATAATGACAGACGGGATGAGAGGGCGTCTGGTACAGTGATGATTCAGAGATTATTACTGTGGAATCACTGCCACGCGCTTTTTAATCGACTAATCGGGGAAAATACCTGCGGTGGCATGTTTACTTTACTGTGTCATGTACAGGGATTATAACAGTTACATGATGAGACATGATGTAATGCGCCGTCATGTGCTGGCTTCTTACACTTTATAAGATAATTTCATCGCAAAGACCAACAATAAAATCAACAAAACACACTCTTACACAGCTGCGTGTGTATTATTGTGCAGATTAGATTGAAGATTTAAGAGGAATATTAAATGATGATCGAAATCAACATTAGTGAAAATGAACAATCAGCTATTTTAAACAGATGTAAATGAATGCTGGCAGATGTTGACACAGATTGTTCTCAAACAATCTGAACAAAACACCCAAATTTGATGGAATCTACTCCAACTCAAAGCGAAATGTTACACACTAAAGTCTACTTACCGTACTTCTTGTTAAAAAGTTCCTTGACTTGCTCTCGAAGGACCACTTTCTCCCCCATACGGTTGATGTCATCCTCATCTGTCGGGTGAAAGGAATCAGTTACTGACAACTTTAAACAAAATAAAGCTCCTGATGAAGCAACAGCAGGGAAACGTCTGCTGTGAAACATCTTCTACTCACCACTTATCGAGGCGTAGGCCTTCTTAAGTAAAGTGACACGTCGAGGTGCTGGGAAAAAAAAAAAGATGAATTATATATCACTATTAATATTATATGACATTAATATCGGTCTGTGCTACATTATGGTTATTTAATCAGACTTTTTGATGAAAAATCAAAGTGTGTTCTTACCTGGTTTTGGAATGAGTCCTTGAAAAGGTCTGCAAAGAAGAAAGCGACATGATCATGTTAAAGATTTATGACATTTTGAAATATCTGAGCAGACATAATTTAAACTTGAAAGCTTGAGTAATAACATGATCTTTAATTATGTGTTCCTCAAGCTGCTGTGACAGGCTGCAGTATCACAGCTGAGGGGCATCGTCTGAACCCAATATCTACATTAAATGATTATATTTAACAAGAATTCATTTTCTACATGAAATAGGTCCCTCTAAAACCTGTGATGGAGACTTACTTCATATGCTTTGGAGCTTCTCTTATCTGGGAGATTTCAGGAAATATGCTGTTACAGCAACTTCAAATATTACAAAAACTGAAATTCCATCTGACCCTATAGCTCAATGTGAACTATAATAAAAAAAAAAAACCTTCCACATTACTCACAGGTACAGCTGGGAAAAAAGTGTAGTCTACAAAACTGGAAATCTTAACTTCCTCCTCTGCAGAGGCAACGTCTGAAACATTAAACATCTGATAGCACACCTGAAAAGATCTTGTTCAGTGCGAGGAGGAAACCAGACACATCTGAAAAAAATATGGCGCTCTTTCCTGGCCTCACTACCATCAATACAGCCTCTGACCAGTTATCTGGTGAGGAAACATGTCCTCCTGTTGTCTATCTCATGTCGTAATATATTAAGACACATTAGGACCTCGTACGTTACATGAATGAATTTTACCTATCTATTAACGTTTTATTTTCCAATTGCGAACAAAGGATATATTTTTTTTTATCATACCAGGGTTATGGGCGGGGGGTGAGAGGGGATACGTTGTTTGTTTCTGTCTTTTGTTTTGTTTGTTTCTGTCAAATGTATTTGCTGATGTAAAATGGCTTTTTTGCTTAAATAAAAATAGAAAAAGAAATATGTCGTCCTGTCTCTCTCTGTGTGTGTAAGCTGGATGCTTTCTACTGTCAAACAGCCAATGTGGCATTTGGTGCAATTTTTTAATGCTGATCCAGGTCACACATTCCCAGCACTAAAACAACTTTAATCAATTGTCATGAATTTAAAGCTATTTAAAGGTTTTCACTGGTTATGAATTAGTGTCAGTTTAATATTGATGCCTCCTATATGACCTACATAAGTAAGATCATCCGCTGTTTCGATATAATTCTTGGCTGCCACCTGGTCATGGAGCCTCCATGAAATCAGATAAAACGAGTCTGTGTTTACATTTTCCCAGACAAACAGTAAAAGAGAAGCAGAAGTGGGTTTTTTTTTTTAGCTAATTTTATTTTTGAGTTGTTTTGTGGTGATGACGGAGGAAACACTGCTGCTTTTGTCCACAGGGGTCTCAAGTATCAACAAAATATGAAAGTGTCTTGTAGCTTTAATCAGCAACAGTTTTTAATAATCAAGCGATTCATTAATTGAGCAAAACATTAATTGGTTTCAGCTTCTCAGTTCAATATTCAGGTGGATGCATTTGAGTTTTGCACCAGACACAACAACAACAGACATCTCGTTGTACAGCCTTGTGTTGACTGGGATCAATAACCTGGTGACACAGTTCAATAATTCAGAACAGAGGCTGGACACTGAAGAGGAAATATACTCAATGGAAAAACTGATTTATTATCGAAGGCAGTGATTTGCAGCCCGTAGGCCAGACGGGGCCTAAACTGTCTCTGGTTAGAGGAATCTATATTTATGAATCATTGCATTTCAGTGATTGAATGGTGGAAGAGGTTCCAGCTGTTTAATATTGTATAAAATCTGTCAAATGTTACTAAAACATTTAAAACTAAAATGCAGTTGCGGTTATTAAATGCAGTAAAATGTTTGATTTATCTGTCAAGTTAATTTATACATCATAAGTCAGTTGATTTGAAAATGAAGAAAGATGACATATAGATCTTTTCATGCATACTGATTTGATCTGATAAATAAAAATGATTGGGGGAAAAAAATGTTAGTAATGTTTGGTCATTAACTGGCTTTCTATCATTTTACAAAACAGCCCCCGGGCAAAGCAAGTACAGTATCCTTGATCTAAAGACTAAAGCATGAAACCCATGAAAAATGCAGGTGTAAATGTTCTGCATACAAAACAAAAGACCGTGTTCTCAGTTGGTATGAAAATAATGGATCAAAGACTGTAAAGAGAGTGTAGGGCTATTTTATCATTGTCTATTTTTTGCATTAATGTGGTTTCGTTCTGTGCAATGCTAACAAACAAATTACTGAATAAAAGGGAAAAAAAGATGAATAAATGAACCTTTTTACGGTGTAAGAAAAACAGATGTATTCATGGTTTAAAAAAAATCAACTAATTAGATTCTGCGGCTTGGAAAACCCATTTTATAACGGATCACATTGAGTCATTAGATTTCCATTAATCACACATGAATCTGTACTTTAAGCTACAACAAGGAGTTTTTAACTGATCATGAAACGGTCTCAATTTATTACTAATGCCTCTATATGACCTGCATAAGCAAGAAGACTGGATGTTTCTGTGTAGTTAATGTTGATGTCGGTCACTGGTTCGGATTTAGGGCTGCAACTAACGAGACCGGCGTGTTCAGCGTGTCCGAATTATGTGGAACGCCACCTGCTCCCGAGTCTCTATCACGTACGGTTCCCGAAAAACTAAATTATTTTCACAGTCAAATAATCTGGTGAATATTTTATCACTTAACTGATTAGTTGTTTTGTCTATAAAATGTCATAAAATTGTGAAAAATGTCAGTCAGTGTGTCCTAAAGCCCAAAATGACGTCCACAAATGTCTTGTCTCAACTCAAAAATATTCAATTTACTGTCATAAAGGAGTAAAAAAAAACAAAAAACATAAAATATTCACATTAAGAAGCTGGAAGCAATTGATCTGTTACTAGAACTGTTGATGATTAATCAATTATTCAATTAATCTCCTCAGATTCTCCGTAAAATCAGATGAAACAAGTTTGCGCTTATATTTTCCAGCCGAAGTCACAGTAATCTCTGCATTAGCCAGTTAAAAAGAAGCAGGAGGAGATTTTTGTGTAGATCTTTTAAAATTTTGCTGTTATATTTATATTATTATGGCGGAAATACTATCACTTTTGTCTCCAAAATCAACAATATATGAAAGTTCTTTGTAGTAGCTTTAATTTTTACTGAGAAAGAAAGAGAAATAAGTCTAATAAGAAATAATAAGTAAGAAGTATAATAAATGATTGGTGTTTAAGCGATCATGTGACCAGCGGTTCCCACCTGGTGATGGTGAAACTGATTTTGTCAGCGACCGCCAGGATCCTCTCCAGGTTCTGTGAGCCGAAGGTGCAGGGCTTCCTGAAGGGGATGCCGGGGGGAAGGCCCTCGATGATGACCGAGTCGGGGTTGTTCTTGATCCTCTTGTAAGGCACTTGGACGGGGTACTTGATGCCCAATGCCTCCCCATACTTCCTGTTGAACAGATCCTGGACCTGCTCTCGCAGCGTGTTGGCCAGATCGATCCTGGACAGTTTGGACTCCAAGCACTCTGGAGACAGGAGACGGAAGAAATTTCAAACTTTTTTTTTGTGCTGCAGTTAGTCGGCCTTTTTCACTGTTTGGATTTTAAAAGTCAGGGTGATAAAAGTAAATACATAAAGCTGATTTATGTTTAAACAATAAACAGCATCAAATCAAAGCCTCAAAGTGTTTTGACTGAAGGGGAAACTTGCCTGAGAATCCAGGTCTCTTGGATATAGCTGCAGTATCCTCTGTTACTGGTGTTGCGTCCTTGGCGTCCAGCTCTTTTGGAAAAACATTCAAAGGTTAAACTTTTGTTTTTGTCGTTTCTTCAAGATTTACTGAGCACAACAAACATTAAGAGCTGCTCCCTGTTCCAGCAGCCGAGCTTTGTCACAAATAAAAAGGTGGAGAAAGCTGCAGGAAATCCCTGCAAGGACTTTCTTTTTCCTTCAGAGGAGCCATTTTAAAAATAGAACATGAACTGGATCTGACCTCATAATTTCATGCATGCAGAGGACAGTGCAAACAGCATCTTAAACCTGCATTATGAGCTTCCAGATGGTGGAATTTTCTGCATAAAACCTTCCCACTGACTGCTAAGATACCACTTTATCTTCACAGCTTCAGATATTACAAAAAGTGTAATGGCTGCAGGTTTACATCCTTTTGAAATATATATTGCTCAGATATTCCAGGCATTCACCCAAAGTGTGGGTCAACCTCACACAAATTACAACATAAACAAACTCAAAGGATTTTGTGTCCTTGATATGTTCTGAATTACACAAACAAAGTCTCAAAGAATCATATTCAGGGAAAGTAAATATGATCTTACAAAAAAATGGCTATTTACTACAGGCTTGTTGTGAGAAAAAAAGAGGTGAACCTCATACAAATTACAGCAGGAAATCTGATTAATGTTTATTAATCATAAAGATCATAAAGGTTCAAAGACAGGCCTGCAACATTTTCTCTCAGAGGAGCCATTTGTGCCAGAAATGTTGCCAATGATCAGCATGAACTTAAACATTTTAGCTTTGAAGTAAAACTTATTACAAGAAAACAAACCTACTAGATCATTTTGATAATTTTTTTTGATTAATTGTGCAGCCCTTAATACTGCTGCAAACTAATCTTCCAAACAAGCAAGCAACCGTAAGCAGTGACCCATTGAGAATCACACCTGTGAACCCCAAAGCATCATGGTAAATGTAGTAGACCGACTTGCTGAATTTGACAGCTGTGGCAGCAACCATCGTGTGATCTTTTATGCAGAGAAACACTTCAGCTGAGTTGCTACTGCAACAATTTGACAAGCACAGAGTGGCTTCTTTTTTTAACCAGGATTTTTAGGTAAACACCTCATTTTAGTCGTGAACAACACAACTTCCTGATTTTGTTGTTGTGGTGTTTTGGCGCGCTCCTCTCTGAACAAAAGCTTTGTGTATCGAGACCTGAATATCAACAAGACGACCTCAGAAAGCCTTTCGATCCTGCTGAAAAAGGGCAAGGGACAATTTCAAGTGATTTTCCAGTTAACTTCTTCAACTCTGCGGGGTCACGATGTTGCTCTATTTTCAGAGGATGTAGTGGGCTCAGTTTTAAAACTAGAGTTGAAACACCGGTCTCATACGAAACTATAAAACTTCTCAAAGGGTCCCCTGACCTCCCACTTCAGGGTTTCTCAATGAAAATGCCTCCTATGAGTATCCAAGAGTGTCCGCTTTACAGATATGCTCACTTTCTGCTAATGCCTTGCAGTTTTTAGACAAAAAACATAGTTTCTTGCCTGCAAATGTGTTATTGTTGCACATTCTATTTTAATATTTCTACATACAGGAGTCTATTAACAGTATTGGAATTGCATGAATTGAGCGTGACTGAAAAGCTGAGACTGTAGTGGATTCAATTAGCCAACTGCTTGCGTTGTTTGTCCAAATGGATTGTATCTGAAATTATGTGAGCAAAATATTCAAGAACTTTTGTGGAATTCATCATTACTTCTGTATTTCCCATCTGTTACAAAGGGAAGATCAAAACGCCCTCAACCACAAACAAGCCAGTACCCATAAAATGCCAACTCATGTTCTGTGCTGTGAAATATTAATAATTGTTTCCTGCCACAGTGTTGTTTGTTCAGGTTCTCGGTTTTCAGATGACGTATTCTGTTGACCTGCTATCTCCTCCTAAAGATCCCCTGCCCCACTATAAAAGTGAAAGAACTGTGTCTACGGTCGGGAGGAAAGGAGTTGCAGAGGTTAAAAAGGGACATGCTGAGGACATACCTGAATCACAGACGGGGATGGAAGGCATCTCTTGTTTTACTTGCTCAGTTAACAGCTCAGGCCTGCAGACAAACACAAACATTATTACACACATTTAAAAAGCAGAGACTGAATCCCTAAAATCAAGTGTCAATGGCAACCTAATTTAACTGTTAAACAAAGCAATGGATGATAAAGCAGCGTTAATAAAGGATGCAGTTTGCAGCTGAAGCGATTCAGTGCACTGTCCTTGCCTTCTGTGCTCTCACCTTTTGATGACAAACTGGATCTGACTGCTCGCAGCCAGAATCTTGCGCAGTTTGGCCGCTCCGAAACAGTTGGGCCTCCGGAGGGAGATTCCCTCCGGCAGCCCTGTTACGAACAGATCCTCTGGGTACATCTGGAACTTGGAGTAGGGCACCTTGGCTGGTTCAGGAAGGCCCAGAGCTTCAGCTGAGGAAAAGAATTTACTTAACTGAATTTGTGTTCGGATGTGACCACTGTCATTTAAGAAGTATCAAAGAATAACTCCAGTTTATTGTAAACTGATATCTTATTTTAGTAGATCTGGCTGTCAGTAACAACAGAATTGTCTTCAATAAAGTTAATTTCTGAGATCTGGAAGTGCAGCAACATATTTTGCAGACAAGACGAAGCACAATAGACTGCTGTATCACAAACTGACTTCATGGTTCATCTTGAATCTAATGTATTTGCTGCAGTTCAGTCAGAGACAAACATGCAGAAGCAGCTTACAGTTTATATAAACCGCGGCCCTGGAGGTCTGCCTCAACCCCTTCTTCCTTTCTTTCATTAGAAGATGTTACATTGTTATATCACTGCTTCTTAAAATCTATTAAAGCTAGTGTATTTCTACTGATTTTATATTCTTTCTTTTATGAATATTCTCTGTTTTATTTGTTTTGTATGTTTACCAACAACCAACTCTACAACTTATGAGCTCTGCTGCTATGTAGTATTTTTATTCTGTGCAAACTCTGCCTTGTCCTGCAGACTGACTGACATTCTGGCACTGTGTTTGTTTTTTGTTTTTTTTCCCTTTGTACTCTTAAGCCTCCTGGTCAAAGAGGCGGTCTCTCATTTTGCCAACACTGTTTTTTGGGAGTTCATTGTTGCTTTATGTAATAGTACGGGTTGCTTTATGTCTATCGTGTGTGTTTGTTTAATTGTAAATAGGTCAAAAAGAAAATAATCCAAAACAAGTAAGCTAAGTAATCAAAATCAGAAAAAGCAAACAAACTTTACTGTGATTTTGTTTACACAGTACCACTCAGTGTTGCTAACTGGTTGCTAGTTTGCAGATACAAATAATGTCTTATCAACTGCTTTTCAAAAAGCAGTGTTCACTACAGTCACTTCAGCCAGTGCTCACTGTCACAGACGACATCACATCACATCAGTCCTGGCTTCCCTCCATCAGCTCCCTGTGTGTTTTAGAGTTGATTCTAATCTTCTTGATCACTTTGAAAGCCCGCTGGATCTGGCCCCAACCTACATAGCCGAAATGTTGACCTCTTACGAGCCAGTACACAGCCTTAGATCCTCGGGTGGGGCCCTCCTGGCTGTTTCAAAGTCGAGGTTTAAATCTGAAGGGCGACGTTCTTTCCCCATCAGAGCCTCTTGACTTTGAAACGACCCGCCCGAGGAGGAGAGGCTGGCAGAATCAGTGACATCTTTTAAATCGCTTCATAAAACACATTTTTATAGACTTGCTTTGATGTGATGTCATTGTTTAAACCATTATTATTTTATTCCTTTTATTTGTGTTTATTTATACTGAAATTACATGATGTCGTCTTATCTATTCCACCTTTATTAACACTGACTAACCAGCATCACGTGAGGTCGTCTCTGCATCCTTAGCCCTTCATTTTTTATTTATTCTCATTGTCATGTTTTTATTTCTGTTTATTCTTACGTACGTTTGCTTGTCATCTTGTTCTGTCTTATCTTTACTATGTTTTACTGTCTACTTCAATTTTAGATTCTGTCTTGCTTCTGTTTGGCCTCATTGTTTTGTGTTTTCACATTGCCTCCTGTGTATCCTGCTCTTTTGCTTTGTCTGTCAACGCACCTCTGTTTTTAGGAGCTGCTAATTATTACTATTATTATTATTATTACAGTAACTCAGCTGCTTCCTTTAGACAGCAGCTAAAACATGACAAAATTTCTCCAAAAACAGTCCTGTGACATGAAATAGTGACTCATCTTTTCCATCTCCTCCAATTTGCACCGCACTGAGCAGACTAATTCTTCTTATGTGTTCAATTATTTAAAGAAACTTAAAAGTTACAATATTAATATTCAAGCAGACTATAAAAGCTTAACGTCTCACTTGCTGTACACTGGTAAAGGGTGTGTACACATACAGCAGATTAGAGTCTTACTGCAAAATTAATGGGCCTGACATAACGTCCTGCCCTCGTGTGAATGAGGGTTAAGCTCCGCTGCTCGAGGTATCTTACCGTACTTAATGGTGAAGAGGCTCTCCACTTGTCTCCGAAGCTGAAGAATCATTTCACCAATGTCCTCCACCAAACTCCCCGCTAAAAGACAAAAACATTCGGGGAAAAAAATACATTTACAACAACACTTTCAGAAAGAGAATTATTAAGTGAGGGCAGCTCGGGCAGTGGGTGTCTTCCCACCTGTGAACATCACTACTTCTCTTTATTTTGATAAATTCCAGCTGCCCTGCGCTGACCTGGTAATGACAAACTGACTGTGTGGTGTATTAATCACCCGAGACCATAACAAATGGACAGAGAGGAATGGTAAAGGTGCAAAAATAGGGCAAATAAAACAAAGTAGAAAGTGTTTCCAGGGGTGGATGTGACTAAAAGCAACAGATTAACTGAGCTGCACCTGAAGTGAACGCAGACGAGATCCATTTAAAATTCCCAAAACTACAGTCAGGAGCTGGTTTAATAAAGAGAGTTACATCACACACACGATTACTGATGTACTTAATATTTGTTTTGTTTGGTAGTTTTCTGTAAAATGCTCCTTTGTTGTAGTATTTTTTTTATTGTTTTTTGTAATATGTGATTTGTTACTGTCTGTTTTCAATGTGTTTAGCACTTTCAGAAATGCTTCAGATTAGATAGACCATGACTCTGGCTTAGATAAAACACACAGACTTCAGATTGATGTCTAAATTCATTTGTTGCACAAAGCAGATTAGTTCTTTACTATCTAAAGTAGGACTACGGCACAATGAGTTCTGTGTAAATAAATTTTTTACTGTCAAAGGAAAAAAAAGGCTGAACAAGGGACCGCATCCAACAGCTCAGCTCCGTTTACCGCAGCAGAAAATATGTCTTTTGGGGGGGACTCTGGTTAAAAGTCCATTTTACATGGAAAGTTTAGTGAAGAGTGTAACAATGCAAGAAAAAAAAAAAAAAAACATCTAATATGAAAAAAAAAAAATGCAGCGACAGTAAACTGTGTTTATCCCACTGAAGCATAAAAGATTTTCAAAAAGATAAAAAATATTGTACAAGACGCAAAGAAATCTTCGCTCTCTCCATAACAATGTTAGCAATTTTCTGTTGTTGGGTGCAGTTGTGAAATGGTCTGACTTGCAACAGACTAATCTATGAGCAACATTAATAACATCTGGCTTTGAAACGGTAAAGTTTGTGGATCTGAGTCTGTGTGTTATAGTATACTTTGGACTAATTTCCCAAGTTTCTCCACTGACAAGACAGATATCAGACATCATATCTACGAGTTCACTAAATGTGGTTGCAAGAGCACAAAGCACTCAGGCAATATGACATTTTTTGTAATAGCCTGTAAGCATCTGAGCAAACTTTGAGGCCAGCAACAGCAAACACTTAAAATCAAAAACCTAAAAGAGTAACTTTTTTTTTTGGCTTGATCCAAAGATCTGTGTACCAAATATGGTAAAAATTTGTAGGAGTAGTAGTGACAAAATTCAAACCGGTGAAAAATCTACCTAGATGCAAATGAGTGTGACTTGTATAGATAAATTCATCTGGAGCCACAGAATCCAGGAAAAAACACTGTTTATGAGACTTACTGCTCAAAAAATAACAGGCCAAAAAAGTAAAGTTCATTGTTATATTGTCACCATCTGAGCAAACTGCACTAACTTTCACACTGCACTCCCTTGAGTCCTCAGCAATACACTCGCCAAATGTGAAGCTGATCTGATGAGCGGAGAAAATCCAAGGACATACACATACAGAGATTCCTTCGTAGTTAGATTTAGGAGCTCAGAAATAACAGAGTACAAGTCATCAACCCGTGAAAATATGGCGAAATTTGATCATGAAAATATCTTACTAACAAACTGTATAAAGGGTGTTTTCTTCTATATAGTTAAGGCTACAGGTGGAGTATCTGTATGTGTGCCGTGAAGTGGCCTGTCTGGGTCAAATATTTGCGGCCATTTTATTTTATCGCAGTCTGTCTCTGATAATATTTCGCACACAGTGAAAAAAAAAACAGGCCAAAGGCAGCAGATTTGGCAGAGCACAGTGAATGAGTCAGTCCCTCCTACCTTCAGAGGATCGTCTGATGCTCTGGGAGGCCGCGTTCGGTGACAGAGCTTCAGCTGCGAGATGAAAGAAAAACATGAGAGGAGCAAACATACAGCTGCTTTCAAACATTTATTAAACAAAGAATTCAAATATGTCATATATTATTCAGGTAAAAAAAAAAGATAAAAGACAAACTTGTTAACGTTTTGATGGTTTTCTGTTAACTGAGCTCAGGAAAAACATTGTCAGTGGCTTCAGCGAGTTTACAGTGTGGCAAGTTTGCTCAAACCTTGACTAAAGCAACTGTTTTTGTTTTTTTTACAGGAACTATTATATTTGTAAAACTCCAGCTGCTTATTTTAAAGCTTATATCTACTTGTGTATACAGGAGCTGGACAAAATAACAGAAGCATGTTGCAGTATGGGGCGGCGGTAGTCTGTGAGGGCTCAACTTTGGGATCAAAGAGTGACCAGTTCAAGCCCAGCATGGACCGAAGTACACAGGGTGGACGGGGAGCATGAAAAGGTGCCGCCTGCTGAGCCTGCTGAACAAAACACTGAAGCCCTGACTGCTCGGGGCGCCGCTCTATGTGGCTGCTCCATCACTCTGTCACCTCTTCCACTAACTGCATGTCTATGCATGTGTTTGTTTCAGGAACATGTGTGAGTTTTAAAAAAAATGAATTTCCCCAAGAAGTATTAATCAAGTACATCTTCTTCTACAGGTGCAATAGTTTAATGTCGCCCATCATCTTTTAGTGCAGAGTTTCCCAAACTTTTTTCCTGCAGACTCGATTTTTTTTTTATATGACGAATCACTGTGACCCAAGTTACAATAGGCCTTATCAATAAAGTTGTGCATAAATGAATGTTCCTGATCATTTTTACTGCCATTTCCACATCACCCTGTATTATCTTGATGCTTTGTTTAAAACACATACACACGTTAAGACTTTATAAATGAGAAATAAGTTCATTTAGTCCATTTAGTTCAATTAAGTTAAATATATAATATTCTTTCAGTTAAATTTTTTTTTGTCTGATAGGAAAAATGTAAAAACTTCCCAGATAAGTGTCATTTTTGTTTCGTGGAATCAGAGTTAACTGTAGATCTTTTCTGGTTCTGTCATGTTGCCTCTGCCTTTTGGTGGGAGGTTCAAAGGATGTGAACTGCAATGAAGCTCTGCTTCCAACCAGACCTTTTCTCTGTGGTATTAGGCGATGTTTCAGAGAAGCTGTTATATTATTAATCTTACTATTTTGTTATTGAAAAGATTTGTATGTATTTGTAATGTGATTTTCATGACAGCCATATCACCCATTCCTATAAGAATAAAATACAGGAACTGAACCATATAAGATGACTTTAAAATGCAAAATCTTCCTGCTACTTTGTACATGTTCAGAAACCTTTAAAAATAGTTTTGATAAAGTGTGTTTGTCCTGAGTTGTAAAGGTGAATCTAAACCTGAAAAGATGCCGTAACCTCAACAGACTCACTACTGGTCCTGATGAGAGCTGATGAGGTGTGACTCAACAACATAAACATCAAAGTCTGCCCTGCTGAGTTTGGATAAGAAGGAAATACATAAACTGTCATAACAACAGACTGTGTCCTCAGTTGATTTTGTTTCATTTTTATGTTGTCAGAAAGCTCATTATATTCTCTGGCTCATGGGTAGTTCTGTTATATATTAGTTTATTTATGGCCTCTGAGTAGAATCTGACATCTTACATCTAATATTTTAAATGTTCGGGTGAGTTTTCTATTATTGCACAAATAAATCTGAATAGGAAAGTTCTTATTTCATGACATCACCTTTGTGCTAATTTAGGCAAGACTCCATTTATTCTCTTGCTCAGAGATCTTGTCTGTTTTCGAGCGGGAGATCCTCACATGCACAATAATCAGCATATATACAGTTACTGAAGACTGTTAAATTTATATAGCTGGGGAGTTCACACCACTGCAGAGGTGCCTGTGTGTCAAACAGAAGCATGACAGAATGACTTTCTATTTGAAAGTAGTCTATGCAGATCTAGGCAAAATCCCACATCTATTTTACTTTACCACATACAGCAGAATGCAAAATAGCAACTTAAATAAAGAGCATGTAACAGCAAATAATACTAAATGTGGCATTTGCTGCACTTACCTTCATTTTATTTCCTTTAGTGGTCATTTGTGAAAGAAAAGAAAACTTCAACAAAGCACAATCAAAGCAACAAAACAAAACAAAACGCCTCCGTAAAGCATCTTAAGCTACGCCCAAGACCACATTGAGTAGACTCTTCGTTCTTTAAAAATAAATAAATAAATAAATAAATAATGGCAACTTGTGACAAGAGGATTTTCAATGACAGTGCAGGAGTTTTTAGGATCTGTGTCCAGAAGAACAGAGAGCTAAACTCATTTTATAATTAGTAGTTTTTTTGAAGTGTCCTGAAACAACCAAATGACTTTTACACAGTCCATCCTTCAACCAGTATTCAATGCCTCAGATCACTTAAAGGGTCAGTTCACCAAAATCATAACAAAGATTTCTGCTGCCGCCCCAGTATATCGAAGGTGGGTAGGATTTCATTTGTGGTGTTTAAAGAATTGCTAAAAATCTCAGTGACAGATCCTATATCTAACTTGGACAAATAAAATCAAAGCTGTCATCTTGATTCGATACCTAAAGAAGAGGAGAAGGGCCTTGCTTGCAATCATTTTCTTAACAAGTTGAAATAGCAAAAACTGTTCTTGGTAATGAGATCATTTATCGTGTTTTCTTGAGAAGACAAATGGCAGATTTATCAAAATAACAACATAATTTATCACGAGAAAACAGCTTCTGTTTTTTTGGAAAATAAGTCGAACTCGAAAATAAGTGTATGGTTCATTTGGTCACGCCTGATTTCAGCCCCCAAGATCACTGCTGGGGAGGATTTATAACTGAACAGTAAGTTAAAGCATAAATACGTAGTTTTGTTGAAAAACTACACATTATGCCTCGACTTAAAGGACTTTGATCTAACATTTTCAACTTAAATCAGTTGCTGCGTGATGGTGTGGCACTCCTAAACTCTGATAAACTAAAGTAATACGGGGAAACTATGTCCTGTTTTCTCAAGATAATGGGTCGATTATTTTGTAATCTTGAGATAACAAATCTCATTTTCTCAAGATAAAATAACCAACTCGTGATCTTGAGTAAACACCATTAAAAAAACAAACAAACCTGCAAGCAAAGCCGTTCTTGGCTCCAACAGATATCAGCAGAGACAAGTAATACGAAAACATGTTTGTAATTTGGGTGAACCAATCCTCTAAGGTGCAAAATGTACAGAGGAAGTGTAGTCTACTCAAATGTCTTGGTAACCTTGGTAACTGTAGTCACCTGTGGTCTACAGGTGAGAGCTGTTTCAGGCTTTAATCAGCTCTATATTAGATGGAGGAGGGATTTGGGAGTATTTAAAGGATCTTTGAGGAGCAGTTTAGTGCGTCTCTAGGAGATAAACTAACTAATTATTCTGGACTACAGGACAGTGTCACTCAACATCTGGAAATATGCACAGTGCATCACTCTTAAAATGGCAAAAGTGGCCAAAGGCAAAAGTTTAATTTACAAACTGATATAACGACTGTGAGGGTCGAAACAGCTGCAGCTGATGCATGTTGCATTTCACAGATGAGAGCTTGTGTTTGTAAGACTGGGGGAAGAGAAGAGCTCTGGTGGGCCAGAGTTGGGGAGTGGGGATTCTTTAGGTCGGGGTTGTAGCAACTAGTGGCTGAGGAGGTTTGGTTGTGGAGAGGCGGGAGAGTGGAAGAAAAAGTATCTGAGAAAAGTGTTTTCATACGTGTAGCAGCTTATTTAGCTTCCTAAAAAACAGCCAGAGTGTGGGGTGGTAGCAGTGGTGGGGCGCTGGGTGGCACCAGGGTGGCACCAGGGTGGCACCAGGGTGGCTGTAAGGCTTGTGGGGTGGAGCTGGCATTCCAGGAGCCGCAGTGAGCGGAAGGAGGAGGCGGATGAAATGGTGGGTGAGGGCTGACGGGGCTGAGGTTACCTGCGTGGTTTTCCATTGTGTGATGGGGAGCAGAGGGAGCAGAAGGAGCAGAGGGAGCAGAGGGGGCAGAGGGCGAGGCTGTGGCTGGACGCGCTGCAGCTGCGACCGGCTCGGCCACAGACTCGCTGGGCTCCTCCCCGCCTGTACCAGCGTCTGGAGAAACAAACATTTGATTTTTATCAGATCGAGTCGCGCCGGGTTGAACTATTAACAGCGTACTTTTCCACTTTATGTCGGTCCATCTCAGATGAGCTCGGGGCCCAGAAAGTCTTTGCAAAGTATTTGCAAATCACTGCACTCTGTTTTAGTTTATATTTTACAAAGCTTCGCAACTTCTTTGGAGACAAATGCAAAATTTAGGGAAGCAACTGCAGCCTGCTTTTTACCAGATGTGGGGAAGTTTACTTCATGCACATCTGCCAAACCAGTCAGTTAGTTCTCCTCCTTCAAGTCTTTAATCTTGTAAAAGTGAAACATAATGTCTGAAAACACTTCAGATAAGCATAAATTTCACCTTCATAGCTCAAACATCACAGGAACCAAACGACCTGCAACCTGGAAGTTCCTTTAATCTGAAGAACTGGTGAGGGTTTTATAATATATTTCATCAAAAAGGGAAAGATGTCCTTTTCATGCACTGGTAGGTGAGTGTAGCTGCAGGATAGAAAACAATGGGAGAAGTGGAGCTAATCCTGATTTTCTCTCAGCTGTTAGCAAACAAAGACAGAAAGAATTCCAAAAGAGGATAAAGAACGTCAGAAAGCTAAGCAGAGAGATAAACTGATGGATCAACCTTTCCCTAAATACTCCCCGCAAATGAGAGCCTGAACGTCATTACTGGACAAAAAGTTTCAAAATGTTCTTTATTTAATGAATCAGAAACCAAAATTTTGTAGTCAGTGTGATTCTGTGACCTGTCCTCTTCCTGGTCTCCATGGTGGAGAGGAGGCTGAATCATTCTTTACATGTTCTATAATTTTATAGAACAGAAATTCTGTCATCACATTCTGTATTTAAAGTGATTTTGCTATTCTGTTCTGTACACGCGACATTTATTCACATCTGGCCCTCCTCTCTGGCTCTCCCTGAAGACAGGGGCTAAATATAGCAATAGGAACTAACCCCTAATGGGGGACATTAGGTTCCTCTGGTGTAAAAGCCAAAGGCCTGCTTTTGTTGTGTGGCTTGTCCGAGCGTGTTTTGAGTGTGTAAAAGTCACATACACAACAGTTAAAAGGGTAACTCCGGTATTTTTCAGCTGCACATCATCAAACTATGTCCAGTAAACATGCTTCTTTTTGGCACCGACAGGTTCATGTTGTTATTCTAAGTGTTTGACAACATTATGGAAAAGATCCCAACAGAGAAAGACCTTTTTTTAAGAGCATGAGGTGTTTGTTCTGTTGTTTTGTTTTAACATTGTCATCTTTATTAAAACTCAAAAATAAAAAATAAAAAAATAACCAAAAACGTCTAGATTAATGGAGCAATACAAAAACAAACAAAACAATATGAATTATAACAAGAATATGTAAGGGAGGCCAAAGGCCCAAAAGGCTTTTCATGGGTCTCCCTCAGCTATAAACTGGAGCAATTACAACTACTGATTATGATTTGGAATCGAAATATTTGGTTTCAAAACCTGCGATCCTTTTGAAAGAATAAGTCTGATACAGATAGGTAAAATATACATGTAAGAAAAATATACCCACCCAAATAAACAAATATCCAAAGTTGGTGATTGTTGTTGTGTTGTTTTATTTTGTTTCTGTTGAGTTTGAATGAAGACCATGTTAAAATTACAGTTTTGCAAAGGGAGTCTGGTTAGTTTTGTTAGAGCGACAAAACAGCTGTTTCTGGTTAAACAAAATGTACCTGACTCTTTAAAAAAGTTCTGTCTCTGTAGGGATTCTTTCCATAATGTTGTCAGAGACTTATAACAACAACATGAGCCTGTCAGTGGCAAATAAAAGCACTTTTAGAGGATGTGCTTTGATGGTAAGCAGTTACTCAGAGTGATTATACTGTAACTTAATTTTGCTTCTGCCTGCAGTGGTTACAGCGCTCTGCTTCAATACTGGACCGGTGTCAAAACTTGCTGTCCCTTTCTGTAGTTTTGCTGAGAGCAACGGTCCATCACAGACCTGTGATCTGTCACTGATAATCCCTGAAAACGACTGTACTCTAAACCAAAACTACGAAAACTCCTTCTCTGAATACTGAGCTTATAATTTAAGCAGTGAACTATTTTCACAGCTAATGGCTGCCAAGCGCGCGCACACTTACCTGGCACTGTAACTTGAATGATCTCCCCATCTGGAGGCTCCGTTTTAATCCTTTTCAAAGGAATGCAATCTCCTGAAGGACCTGCGGGGATTGAACAGTTCATTCCGCCTGAGTTCCCATCAGTGTGTGGCGCTGTGTTTTATGCTGCTGTTCAACAGATTTAAGTAGGTGATAGAATGTGTTTGAACTGACTGGACTGCAAAACATGATGGGAAATTTTCTTCGGAGACTTCCTAGGACTGTTGATATCGCTTTAAAACTTTAATTCGATACTTGGTGCTTGAGTCTTTTGCTACTTCAGAAGGCAAAGTATTAAAACAACAAAGTTTTTATAACGCAGAAATGCTTTTAATTGCACATACCTGCTTCACAGTCAGCCAGGGGACTCACACATGCACTTGTTGATCTGTGACATTAAAATAAAACACATTCAGGTGACAACCAAATTACACAACTGATTCATTAAGAATACATGAGCCAGTTGGTGGTGGGACAGAAAATTGCTCATGGGCCTGAAACTGGTTACTTAGTGTTTGAATTTAACATTAAGATGATTATTTATTAAGTTGTGCAGATTTGTCTTAAAGGCATATTTCAAACTGTTAGCAGCGGGTCTGTAAGAGGTACTTATCCGTAGTCGGTGTATTACGCCACTAGATGGTGGTCAGCACGCCCCAAGTTAAGAGAACAAACGCGCTGTCAGAAAGCCTTTTTCAACAGGAAACTGAAGTTATAACGCTTGTTACATTTTTGACAAAAACTGTCATTTTACCCTGCTGAAGGCAGGAGTTGCTGGTCTGCCGCTTCTTCAATCTGCTAATCAGTTTGAGTTTTTTTAATGACTTTTTATGACTTCAAGGAGTTCGTTTGGATTCAGTGATCAAGGCCGTAACAGACAAGGAACTCCCCTGTTCTGCAGCGTAAAATGATGAGATTAGTTAACCTGTGCACATTTGTCTTAAATTTAGCAAAGCACCAACACGCTGGATGGCTACATGAAATGGTAGCCATGCATGTAATTTTCTAAACGCATTACTGTCAGTTGACTTATTGGATAGGCATGGTTCCATTTCCAAACTAAAGGCATATTACAGAGGAAATCAAAGGATACATTAAAAAAAAAAAGAAAACCAAAATGAGGCCAAATGAAAATATGAATTAAAGGCTGGTGCTAAAATTAAGCTAATCACAGCCTGGGTCACGGTAGAAATATAAATGATAAATGATATAAAACAGCATATTTAAACTGTTTTATTCAGTCCACATTATGAGCAATGCGGGTTATAAATGCAATACAATTTGGCTGCATCCCACCATCTCATATTTCCACATTATAAATAAGGTCTGCGGGGGCAATGCTAAATCTCTGTGTGGGCCGTGCTCTGACCTGCTGCTGTGAGGATTGCTGACCAGCTCCGCCGTGGTGGGCGGGATGCTCAGATTGTCAGGGAAGCTGTCTTCAGGCGTGCAGCCCAGGTCGTGCTTGCCCTCCTCCCTTGCAATCTTGCCAGCAGCTTCAACAAACAAGACACAGAAGATAAACAAACACTGCATCCCATTAGCGAGGAACATCTGTGGGGTGTAAATATATAAATAAAGACTTGACAGAGCCGTTTTCTGTTAGCCAGTTACTGTAATTAATTGTAAAGATTCTGACAAATATTGTACAGCTAAATGCCTGGCTCAAGTTCTACACAAAGCACACATGGAATCCTTCCAGAATAATTACACTTTACCCCAAGTTCCTTTTGAAAACATGTAGATCATTTTTCTTTTTAATGAAAATGCAGGAGACTCTTGTGCAATGAGCCAAATTACCTGTGATTTTATCTAATTTTTACTCAGAGCTGGAAAATCAAGGTTTGTGCACACCAATCAGGTGACCAAACAATTTAGTTTATTAGGTCCATCTAGCTTTGTGGCTCCCAGACTCGGGGCTTAGAAACATAGAGTGAAACAAAGTTAAATAACTATGATTTATGTAGGGGAATTACACAAGAGTTTGCTTCTTAATTCACTAAAATTCAACTTGAATCCTTTTATATCTTCTGAGGGGGACCATGGCAGCTAAGTTTGGGAATCTGATCTAAACCATCACTGACGGTTATAATGTTCTGTTTTTGTTGAAAATGTTTAAAGGCCCCTTCACTCTGTGTGATGACAGTTTTCTCAATGCTTCATTGCATGTCATACTGTAAGACGTCTAATAATATTTATTACTGTATGGTGGCTGTATTTTTACATGTAAGATGCCTCTTTTATCTATTTAATTTATGTAGATTTATTCGTTTGGTGTCTTTTTCTCCAAATTATGCTTAACTATTATTATTTGTGTCGGCCATTTACTTATTGATTTTCAAAATAAAGTATGTTACTTCATCCTACCCTTTGCTAAGCCACGCCTCCAACAGCAACTGTCCAATCATACCTTAGCAACCGTAACTAGGGCTGGCAAGCTTTTCATTTCTCTGCATGTTGAAGGTGTGCAGGAGGCTTTGAGAAGAGCGGTACTCAGTGTTTACTGAGTCTGGAAGGTGGCGTTTTTTTTGTCGTCTCTCAAAAACGTGAAACACAAGAGCACACGTGTGGTGAATGGATTAAACTCTGTCTGTCTGCTCGAACATGAGCTGCAAACACTGGCATGTCTGGCTAACTAACACTAGCTTACTGGCTGCAGTAACTTTACCTCCAGCCAAACTTGTTGGATACCACTGCATCTGCATTTGTTCTGTGGGGGTTTGAGGAGGAGGATGTGGGCTGATGCAGAATCAAAGTGGGTCAACGACGATGCATCTCACTTTGGCTCGCTGTCTCAGGTCTAAATGCTGGAGTAGCTTAGCCCTCATCCTTCTGCGATCGCAGTCTGGCTGGATGACCCGTCTCAAAGTCCGCTGCACTAATTGAGTCCCTGCACTTCCTTTTCCCACATTAATCAGTGTATTTCTGTCATCTATCATGGAGATATACCCGCCGTGTATCACCATCTGACCAATGTTTGCTGAGATGTTGGCTAGCTTTAGCCTCAGTCTGTTAGCATTAATGTTACATCATGCATGGAGCTGCTCGGTAACTTTACATATACATTTTCACAGGATTCTTGTTTTAAAACGTGTCAGATGGAAACATTAAAACGTCAGCTGGAGATGGACGTCTCAACCTTGAGGAGTTAACAGTAGCTACACTTAGGAAATGTGCTTGTGAGAGTCAGCTAGAAATGAGACGCTGCTTTTGTTTCTCTCTCCAAGGATTCAGAGACCTTGTTTTTCAACAGTTACAATTTCGATGTTAAATCTGCCACCGTTATTACTGTAAACTGCATACATGCAGTGCGAGAATGGAAAGCTTGGCAGGCTGACCAACAATAACGATATATTTACGTGAAGATTATTGACAGACAGATTATTATGAAAGTTTGTTTCTCAACTGAAGGATATTTCCTGCGATACAGACACAAATCAGTGATATAGAGGTGCAACACTTCAATAAGCTGGACAAAAAAAAACACATTCAATCATTCATTTTCAGAAAATAATTGGATGTTTAGAGATACAGTTTAGTTCTACTTGGATATAATATTATGGCATTTTAATTATCTTAATTTATCTGCCAAATGATCAATTATAATTGCAAAATGTTAGGCCTTTTCATGTAACTGTACTTTATTTACAATTAAATTATGCTGAATTTCAGATTATCTTTCCTTAAGTCTTCCTAATTATTTTTAGCTAATTGCGGGATTGTGTTGTCTCTTTTAGTATATCTCAGTGTTGTTTTTTCCTTGTCTTTGTTTTGTTATCGACTCAGTGTCATTCTAAATGAAGGCCACCCCTGTTGGATCTCTTGAGTATAAACAAAGGTTGAATAAATGAACTAATCCTGTGAAGATACAAAGGCACAACATTCAGCCTAGAAAACACAGGTAAACTCCCAGTTTGCTGCCACCATTTCCCAAACAGAAAGCTCGCAGTTCTCGAAACACTGGCAAATTATCAAGTATAATTAGCGACATTGGCATGAGAAGTCATAAAGAGGCAGATCAGCAGTGTTTCGTTAATGAGGCCAAATCACAGCTCATATGCATGTGCAAATGGTATTAAAACAAAAACAAAATTAATCACACTCTTACCAGTGAAAATCCTTTCATCAAACATTCTGGAATATAAAAAGGAAAAATAGGCCATTAGTCAGAGAGTTCAAAGAGCGTCGCCGCTCTCGGGGCAAAATATCATGATGCAAACACTGTACATGTGGAGGAACACATCATTAGCAGCTCTTTAAGCACATTAGCTGCTCTTTACACAATCAGTCTCAGTCAAACAATCAAGAGTTGTTCCATTCTTATCGTTGAATCCCTCAGACTAAAAATAACCGTGTGGATGTGAACTGTACTTCTGGACTGATTCCCCTCCTTCTGGCACATGCTTCTGCTCCGTCTGCCGCCCAGACATTCCTCTCCTGCTGCGATCGTGATGAATCTTTACACACATCTATTTCTTTGAGTCTCGTTCGTTTGCATCTATTTGCAAAACTTTTTGAGATTGAGATTCAATTCCTGAAGCTTCCAGCTGGTGCCGGTACTGTTTATGGGTATTTTCATCTATAATTACCCTACTACCTGACTTATTAAAGTCGGATGACCTAATTTTATATTGGGGTCATTGCTGAACAAGACTAATAGTGTACAGCTGGGACACGGCGCTCATAACACTATAAAACAACAAGAGAAACATCATTACTCTTATTAGTTCTGGGGGTGGTGTGGTGAAAAGGAAACGTTGTCATTGAAATTTAAGACTTTATGCTGCGTGCGGTGGCTTTAGTAGAACATGGCCACTAAGTTAAACACTGTAGAGTAGTCTAACAACTAGTCTAAAAACTTTTGAAAAAATATGTAATTACGATTATTTTGACTGACATTGCAATTATTAGAAGGAATGCCAATTTTTACATCATTATTCTCATTTTCATTTAAAACATATCATCATGGTATGGCCTGTACCAAACAAAGATGTTTTCTTAAGCCTGGAAAAATATGATATGCAGGCCAGGACATTTCTGCAGCACGATGTTTCATTTAAAATGGTAGTTTGACATACATTTTGTATTTTATACATATTGCGCCTCCTGCAATTTGAAAATTGCCGTAGCCATATTGTGATTTCGATAAAATTTCAATCACTCGTTCAGGCCTAGCTTGCGGTATTCTATTTTTTTCTTGATCCAGTACAGCCTTTGCAAAGCCTGTTATATCTAATTCTTCCGTGTCACACACCCCATTAATTAAAACGGTAATAAAAAATGCAATCTGTAGCCGGACATGTTATCTGGACACTAAACGCTTTGATCTCTCCTTTGCGTTTATCCCTGGTATTTTTAATGCACTCTCATCATCCTCATTAGGAGATTTCTGTCCTTTAGAGCAAAACCTGTGCGAGAGTTGAGGCAGTGGCAAATCAGCCCCAGACTCCCTAAAAAAGATAATGAGGTTTTTTTTTTGAGTTGCTGAGTTAGATGACACTTTGGAACACACTTGGAAACTTTGTGAAAAACTGTCCATGACATATTAAACATTTTTTTGTCCCCTCTTGTAAATTAAACAAATGTAATACCTTAAGTCTACCGTTTCTTCTGTTTCTACAAAAAAACATTGTGTCAGCTTGTCCCGGTGGGTTGCAGTGCCAGCGTGTAGGTTACTCTGGGACTAGATAAATTATATGCCTTGTGAACAGTAGATCAACTGCACACAGTAATTTCTTCTGTGTAACGCAGTTCTGCTGAATAACGCATATTTCAGTAATTAAAGGAACTTCCTTTTTCAGCCTTCCTGCTTGCTTACTTTCCAAAGTGTCTATATTTTTTGTTAGCTAAAAACAAATATCTGTATCAATGTTATGTTGTGTCCAAATTGCATTTACACCTAAGATCCAAACAGATTGTGAGCCACACTACGCCCAGATATGGTCAGGTGGATCTGATCACATTCTGATTGCAGCCAATTTACATCTTGCATCCTTCCATCCCGATAACATGTCTGGCTTACAGATTGCATCTTAATATCAGATAATGTGGATTCAAGTCCCACTGAAAATAGTCCCAGACAAATACATTACTTACTCATGTTTGAGTACAGTGTCCAGCTATTTTATGAAAATTATGGAGCCTTTTTTGAAGTTGACCATTTTAAACTATATATATGTGACTTGTTTTTGAAGATTTACATTATTTTGGTTAGAAATAAAAATTGGAAATTGGAAATAAAGAAGGATATAAAATAACATCATCCATATCCTTAAGGGATAATAGGAATTAACAGGAAATTAGTCATAATGTTTTAGCAATCTTAATTACATTAAGTGTTTTGAAGAGTCAGAAGATCATGCAAGTCACACAGATTCATCCTTTGGTGAAGATGTGTAGCCTAATTTAAAAACTTCATCCATTTCCTGTCCGCAAAAACACATTCTTCAAATGAAAACCAGTTTGACTGGTATTTCCTGGAGTTCACAAACCTGATTTAGGAAAATAAGTAAAACAAGTGAGCATCGAGCCAAGAGACCAACCCTATCACCTTCTCTCGAGCCACACCTCTGGTATGGAGTATTTTAAAATACTCTCAGTGAGACTTTAATTATTAACCAATGCCAGCGAGCATTGATCTATTTGCCTTTAATTTTGAAATTGAACTGCTGGTAACATGGAAATTTAATTAGGTTGTTATTACATTTGATATCATCAGGGCGTAATTAATTGCAAGGCTGCAGCTTTAAATGAGAATAAACTTTGGTTGCAGTTAAAGCAGCCAACCATTAGAATTAAGGATCAGTTAGTTAAAAAATGAACGTCATCTGTCAACAAAGAACATGCCAAAAAAAGAGCATCGGGGCCTACATCTGGAACATCTCTCAATGACAATGGCAATGTGATGTAATTCTGAATTAATCACATTTTCAATCTTTCCTAATTGTATTAACACTAATGAGCTGCCTGCAGGATTCGTTAAAAGATGTGTTATCTCAAACAAGGCATGGCGGCTCATTTAAATTAGCTTAAACAAATGGATGGAAGAGCAGCCACAATATGCTGGCAAGAGAAAGTCATTTGGGACATGAATGGAAATGGTTTACCAGTCAGCGGGACATGGTGTGCTGAAGGAAACAGACATTTAACAGACAGATGGTATAGGCTGGCTCGCTTGGTGGCTGCTTACGAAAAGTCTTTTCTAAATAAAAGTTTCAGAGGCGGTACCATACTGGAGTTTGGTGGAGTGGAGCTGGACGATAATGAAGCAGCAAATGGATAAACTATGATCTGCAGTCAGTGACTAAATTAGCCATAATTAGACATGGCGGCATGCACTGATGTGTTTCTTTAAAAATCTACTCTGTGAATCACATCGGTCTCATGCTGTGAATTTATCACAGAGATTTACATCTGCCCCAAAAATTACATCATGCTAACAGCATGTTAAAAATAGCACTTCTAATCTCAAAGCGTTACTTACCGTTTGACAATAAAGCGGATTCCGTGGCGCTCATCCAGGATGCGTTTGAGCTTGGGGACTCCATAGGTGCAGGGTCTCTTGAAGGGGATCTGGTCAGGGATGCCAATGATCTCCACGGCCCCCGGGTCGCAGGCTATTTTGCGGTAGGGGACAGGCACCATGTGATCTAGACCCAGGGCTTCAGCTGGAGGAAGAAAACAGAAAACAATCAGGCTTATATAATATAGGCAAGAGGTCTGCTGGTTTCGCTTCAGACACAGACTTGGAAAAAGGTACCTTCCTTTAATTTACTTTGCTTAGTTTCACTCAATTTATGGGTGTCCACGGGATCATAATTATGTTATCTAATCCCACAGACACTCAACAATTGAGCCAAGATGGCCTAATATTGATGTTTTATATAACTACAGACCGTGCCAAATACATAAAAAGGTCTGTCTAAAGGCTTTTATTAGTTTCTGACTCTGGAAAAGCGGAAGAAACAGTACAGTCCTCCAAAACTGTATCTCTGAACGATCTCTTCAACCAAATCACACGTGATCTTCTTTTGATAACGAGTGTATCTTTTTGGTTTTTTTTACTTCCATTCACTGAGCCTCCCCTAAAACTGTCTGGAGACCTCCTGCAGTGGCCTGCCTCCCACTTTGGTCACTCTGAAATAGGCCTTGTTCAGACTGTCGGCCCAAATCTGTCTTTTAGCACATCCAAATTGTATTCAGAACAATTTTTTTGAAAGTCTGGACAGCAGAAAAACACAAAACAAATGGATTTCTGCAGATCTGTCTCAGACTGGCGGCACAATAATTTCAAAGTTTTGTGTCACTCGTTCAACACACAACAAAGACCAGGGCTGGGCATCGGTGCTCAATACTTTTAAAGTATCAATGTTTTTTGTACCAAGATGTAGGAAAAAAATTGTAAGTGTCGCTAGCAGCCAATCACTGCGAGTGTTCTTTGATTTGACGTAATGATCAGATCACTACATCTCTATAGCTAATTCCCCTGTTCATGTCAGCTGTATGGAGGGTGAATTTTTATATAACTCATCCCTTTAAATTATATTAAGGCCTAAATTTATGCATAATTAAGGGAGTGCCCGCTTTCAGTGACAGGTGGGTACCGTCTCAGATGGATAGCCTTTTTTTCCCCAGCTCCACATCTTTACCCATTTTTAGATCTGAAGTTTGATGAGTCAGGCGCTGCCAAGGTGGCGAAGGCCAGACGCAACACAGAGCTCTTCAGAAATCTATGGGTGACATCGCAGATGCTCCGTCCACTAATGATTAGACAGTCTGTGGTCTGGATACACATATCTGATCAGATCACTTGCAAATAACACTGTGAACAGAAGCACTCGAAATTAAGGGTGTCTGATTGTCCCTGGGGCCGTAAAAATAGCACCATGGACACGAACATATTGAGTCTGGCACAATTCTGGGACAGTTAAGAAACAAATAAACTTATTATGTTAATGCCTTACGGAATATATATAATTTAATTGCTAGGTGTTCAAATTAAAAAAAATGTGAGGTGGCACACTGTGTTTACTAAGAGAGACATTCAACAACTGGCGGAACTACCAAAGTTAATAACTATATTTATTATGTAGAATGAAAAAAAGAACTTTAGTTTGGGACCATGGTTGTTAAAACTGGGACATTTGAAAGGACAATTTGGAACAGTTGCAGGACACTAAGAAAAAAAAAAAACAGCCAATTTTGAGTCTTGTGGAAAACACTGCCTAAAAATATCAGATTTGAGAAACAAATCTGATCTGCTCACAGTCTGAACAAAGCCTCAGATAATCACTTTAACTCAAGTAATACTGTTCTATTCAACTTTATGCGCTTGTTACTCTACGAACAGGAATTTGCATTAGGGAATGCAGCCTCCAGTGGGATTCACACCCCGTATGAAGGTTTACTAAAAGATAATTCCAGCTAAACGAGGAATGAAACTTTAAGAGAATGATAATCGGAGCTGGGGGCTTGGATAAAAAAACATTCTGGATCCCAAGAGCCACAATGTGGAAATGTTTATATCCTTTAATTTGTACAAACTGCTCGTACACACACTGAATAACCACACTGCAGTTGGACTGCTTGCAAGCATCCATTGAAAACTTTCAAATAAGAGACAAGGCAATGCAAAGATTTCAGGTAGTAAACTTGTAATCGGCTGTTTTGTTCTTCTTGAGACATTTTTTTATAGGAACTGGCAGAATACTGTGGTTACATATACATGTCTTGTGCATCACTGAGGAGAAAATGATCAAACCAAAGCGCCGACCCCAATACATCAAAATGCACAGATATGCACAGAATCATCCCTGTACATGAACAATTGCTTGAGGAGGCAGAGACACCTTTGTGTATCGCTTCCTATGTGTGATACTGAAGCAAAGAATGAGGCCTTCCTTACCATATCTGCTGTTGAACAAGATCTGAACACATTCTCTCAGTGTGTTGATGTCTTCAGTTTCCCGAATGAAGGAATCCCATTTTTCTGCAAGAGAAAAACATGTCAGTGCTTCGCGCACAATCAAACAGCCTTTTTTTTTTTATTAAAGTTTATTGTAGGAGCTTTAACATTCAAATGAGCTTTATTTCACTGTAGCGCTAAAGATCTTAAATTAATCTTCTCCATCTACTCAATATCAACTTGGGAAATGAGTGCAATCTTCTTATAGGATTACTCTTGACATCTTAGTAGCTTAGCCCTTAATGTTTAAGGGTAAGTATAGTTTAGCCTTTGTTCAGTAAACAATACTTGGCTACTGCATGAGCCTGCAAATCCAAGCAAGACACAAGGGAACAGGGAAAGATGTCAAACAAATGCATAAAAAATCCTCCGCTGGGAGAACAGATTTTAACTTCCATTATGAGTTGAGAATATTAATTTATAGCCTGACTGATGCTGCATTTTTGAGGCTGGTCCTGCAGTTGATAGAAGAGTTTAAAACCCTTTTTTTGATAAGGAAATAGTTTATAAACTACCTGAAACATATCTTTCTGTGCATCAATGTCCTGTTAATCACCAGCCAGTTTAAACGCTGATACCAATACATCTGTGATAGATTAATATCAGATGATATAATGCTCTATATCATGTACATGTTAAAGATCCAACACTGAAAATCTATCACATTTGAAACTATCTGGATCTTGCCTGCACCTTAAATCAAAACGCTCAGTTTTTAAAGGAATAGTTCAACATTTTGGGTCATTTGCTTACTGCATGATTGAATTATTTGCTCCTGGGCACAAAAAAAGAAGCCCCTCTAGTCCTGGGAAACTTTTTCTTAAATATTCAGAACATGTGGGAATATATTCAGAAAATATATAAGTCTATTTTACTGTGACTGTGTGTGTGTGGAAAATGATTAACAAGCACGATGATTTCAAACAATTCTGACCATTAATGCAGTTAGTGCAGTAACTTGTGACTCAATTATCTAAATTAGATAAACACAACATGAAGTCCGCTACCAGCTTTGCATGAAAATACATTGAAACGATTCAATAATGATGATGCAAAGTGTGCGCTGCACTGCATGAACGAGGGATCAAATGTGGTGGACCGAGTTTCAGCGAGCAGTTTGATGCAACACTGGATTCGTAATTTATCCAAAACACTTCTGGGTGAAATACTGACAGAGATGGTGGCATAATGATGGATTTCACCTTCAACAGCTGACTGTAGCAAAATGCACCTCTCACCGAAGAAAGATGGCAAAAATCTTCCAAAGAATCCATCCGAAATCTCACACCCAGTGAGCAAGAGCTTTTTTTATAGCTTTACTTTGTAGCTCTGAGTGATCGGGCTGACATTGCGGCGCGAAAGGTGCCAGCCGTCTGCCGCTTTGCACCGGCAGCCTCTGAACGTGAACAGAATGTTAAAATTTGTCTCAGCTTAACAGAGTAACTTTGAAAACGCCTTATGACTTTCTTTAACAAATTTTAGTTAGTATTAGTTAGTATTTTCATCCTGGCAGCTGTAGCGAAGTTCAAGCTGCTTCACGGTTTATGTTATGTTCATTATAATGTTGATTAATGTTGAAATGACGTTCTTATGCCAAAATATTTATTAATTAATGACCAGATAATACACTGAAGCAGTCCGGTTTGGAGCCCACATTTATCATTGTTACACGTTTCCAGTTTTGCCAGAAATATGACAATGTGTTTTGATGGTAGCTGAAATTATACCTAAAAATTTCCAGTGCTTCTTTTCCAGGGACAGAAAATGTCTTATTTTAGGGAAATATATTAATCCCAAGCCCACATCCTTCCTTTGTAGGAGTACACCCACACTGAAAGAGACACCATGTTTCTTTGTATTCATTTTGTCTCTCTCTATGATAGTTTTATGTTTCTTTGCGGTTGTTTTGTGCCTCCTCATAGTCGACTTTCGCAAAGAAATGAAAACAATGACTTCACTGTTTATGATATAATCACTTCAAACAGACGTTTTGGCCCAGGAGGCTCAATCAGTAATCCATTCATGGCTTAATGGCTTTATTACAGAGATATATAAGAAAATGAATACCCCGTCTGATGTCTGTAAATATAAAGCTGCAGGTAACATAATCCTTTTGAACTTTTTTCTTTGTGCTGATAAAAATGATGAGATATAACACGTGAATTATTTGGTGGGTTCATAATTACAAAGTCAGTGTTATGTGACAAAATTAAGCCACAGGAATTTAGGCCATTCCAAATTTTAGTGAAGGTTTCCGATAAATAAAAACCACCTGTTGGGATTAAGTCACAGAAGCAGGTCAAGTCGAGTCCCTGCTGTAAGTCAAGCAAGTCAAGTCAAGTCATTGCTCAGGTCAAGTCATAAGAAATTCTGATGATCCCGTCCAGCTTCAACATTTAAATCAGTTCAAAGGCAGCGGCCGTGAAAAGTCGAGTTTTATTTTCAACATTAACGAAAACTGCTGCAGCCTGATTACACCTCCCACCTTATAAATCTTACTTGTATTCGACATTTTGTTGCATGAATAACAATTGAATTTATAATATAGCTTTAAAGGGCTCTCAATTGAAAACAGAAGTATCAAGCAACAAAAACTTTACATCACAATTTTAAGCCTTCTGTCTTTGCTCCCCTTCAGGAGGATCACACCATTTCTCCTTGGCCTATTAATGCATCTGTCTAAGGTGTTTCTCATACGACAATGAACACCGCCGCTCTCTTCTTACTTTTATCATTGTCAACATAATCCTTCAATCCAAATTTTTAGACTAACCCCCTCCATTACGAGCTGTCTTGTGCACTGGACTCTGCTAGTCTGCCCAGAAAAATGCAAAAAATTGACTTTAAAAAAGTCTAAGTTAAGTCTAAAGTCATGTCATTCAAGAAAACGTGAAAATGATGATGTAGAATTTTTCATTTGATGTTATGTTGCAGCCACAAAAAAAAGCAGTACTTTGAAGCTGAGCATTTCACTCACTGTATGAGTTATACCTTTCATCTAACTCTGAAGCAGGAAATGTGGGGGGAAATACTGGACACATTCTGGTTTGTGAAGTTCAAATCTTTGACATTTTAAATATGTTTGAATGTTGCTTGTTAGTAATGATTTTCAAAGCAAGCACAAAATGTTCTGTCACTCAATAACTCACAAGTTAGCATATTTGCTCAGTTATACAGCTAAATATACACTTGTTGGCTGATACAAATATGTGAGGGGTTTGCTAATGACCCGTGTCTTGCCTTTAGAATAACTTTATCTTCTTGGCGATATGTTCAGCCTTACCTGATTTTTCATGCACTATGGAGAAGAGTAGCCTCTTGGAGATGTGGATGCCAGGAGGGCTCTGACCTTGCTCACCAGGTAGTCTTGTTGTCTCGTCTGAAAATGCGAGACAAATTAAATATATTCAGTTCAATTAACTTTCTTTCCAGTCAGAAATGTTCACTCAGCATCCAGATATTCAATTAGTTCACCCAGCATTCATTAATACTCAGCTACATTATTTCATTATCTGCAAAGACGTTTAATTTCCAGGATAAACTATTAATTCATTCTGTGTGAGTCTTATTTGCTGTGTTTTTCTATGTCTTACAAATACGGCTTTTTCTGTAAGATTTCAAATGTAGGTAAGCAACTCCACCTGACCCCTTCAGAGGTGTCGTAAGGACATATAAAAGTAGAAATTAAGTGCTGCTTTGGAATAAATATTAAGATAATAATAATCTCACATCAAAGCACCCTGCAAATCTACCACCTTTCTCAGGATGAAGCACACACAGTCTAAAATACTTTTTTATAGATCTTACTTTTCCTTATAATTACTATCATTATTGTAAATGTTGTGTCAAACTTGAATTTTACCTCTATTCACAAAAGCGATCTTTTGTCAAATTAACTCAATATTGACTGAGAAAAAGCCAAGGCAGTCCAGCTCCGGCTGTTTCACAATAACAAGCATTCACTGTTGAAGGGATAGTTAGGATTTTTTTTTTAAGTGAGGTTGTATGAGGTACTTATCCAGAGTCAGTGTTTTACCTACAGCAGATGACAGACGACACGCCCCCCGTTTGGAGAAGCAGCGGGAGTTTTTCTCTGTCTTTGCTTATGTCTTATTTCACAATGTTGTTCTCATATCTGTTCTTGCTTGTATTTGCTTTACTTTGCCATCAGACAGCCTTTTCTGACAGTAAACCCCTGTTACATATGAGTAATATACGCATAACACGGCAGTTGTTGATCTATCGCTGTCTCAATCTGTAAGATTGTTTGTGCTATTAGGTGACTTTGGTTAGTTTGGATTCAATGAAGACAAACAATAACACAAAAAAACTAACAGACTGAGGCAGCAGTAGACCAGCAACTCCTGTGTTCAGTTCTGTGAGGTCAAATGACAGATTTTGCCAGACTTTGGTTGGTTTGGACAGAGCAATATTTAGCTTATATAACAGCAGTTTGTCGTCAGACAAAGCTTCACCTTGCTGATGGAAAGGTAAAGCTTTTATCATACACTTGAACTGATATAGAATTTTTTAGGTGGCTAAAATACATTTTGCTGCTGACCCTGTCCAGAGCAGTACGTTGCTTATCTCCCTACACTGATATTCCTGCTGTTTCTCCAAACTGGGGGCGTGTCAACCACCATCTACTGTAGGTAATACACTGTAAATGGTTAAGTACGTCATCCAACCCCAATCTAGAAAAGGCAAGAACTATCCCTTTAATCCATATCTATTGTTTTTATATTTGTTTGCTTTTGTTTTTATTGTCTCTCAAATGCAATTTCTGTATTGTTTCCACAATTTATCGACTTGCTTTTGCCTTTTGTTTTTATGGTCTATTAAATGCAATTTTCTCTCAGCGTTTTCTTTTCTTTCTTTTTTTTCTGTGCTCCTGTAAAGCACTTTGTGTGTGAATGCTGCTATATAAATAAACTTCCCTTGCCTTTAATGCTGTGGAATAGTTACCCCTTTAAAATTATATTCCAGTGTTAAAACACACCCTCCACATGCATACGTCTTACCATTGTTAGCGCAGTCCTTGACAGACGTGCACTTGTCTGTCCCTGACGTCCAGTTGGCCACTCTGTCCTTGCCCAGGTTGAGGAGGGACATGGGTTTGAAATCCAGCTTCCCGTCTGGATGAGGTTTGGAGGACATGGGCATGCCGTACAGGAAGCTCGACAGAACCGAGTTGCTGGAAGCGGCGGGACTCGATGACGTGACTGCCTGGGCGGTAGTCTTTCCTGGGCCGTGGCTGCTCGGCGTCATGACGGCAGTGGTGGAAGAGTTGTGATTGACATCAGTGCTGGTCTTGGCTTCTCGAGGCAAATCTTCTGCTGGCCTGTACACAGACACAAAATCAAGACGAAAGTCATTTAGAAACTTAACTACATCACTGTTTGCAAACTATATCACTTGTCAAGTGTCCCTTGGCTTATATTATCAGTTTCTGCAGCAGCAACAACTCTTTTCGAGTAGAACCAATTTATCTGTTCAACTACATCCCCTTGATAACTATTAGAAGAAGTAATTAAAAGATAAATAAACTGACATGTTTCTGCTTATTTGTTCTTGAGGTACAGAGACTGCAGCACGTTTCTCCCATATTTTTTATACTGCGCCAGAATGGCCCTCCTGGGACAATATTTTCAACAAGATTTATTGAATTGTACTGAATTTGTTATTGCAACTCTTTACATTTCCCCTCTACTACCATTGCTGTAGACGATATTAGAGATGGTAAGTTTGACTGTTTTTACTGAATCAAGTTTGTATGAGTCACTCACTGAGAATACTCTGGTTTTCACTCCAGTCACCAAGAGTCACCAATGTACCAATACAGCGTGTGCACCACAGACATCTGCCGGTCAAGTCAGCTAACTTCACCTTTATCCCTCAGCTATCTAGAATAGGAATAAAATTATTTAATCATGCAGCTCTTCTAGACTTTCCACGTTATAAAACCAAATAGATCAAATTCTGATAGTGAAATGAGTCATTTTGCAGGGGTTATGACGCTCATTCGTGGATGTGTGCAGACTGTGGTATGGAAATTGTACATGAGTGAGTGATTTATGCAGCACCGGGCAGACGGCTCAGTGCAGGGAGCGCGCTCTGGGCTCAGAGCAAGTACTGAGCTGAAACAAGCACCAAAGAAGGCGCTTGTCTGACAGGGCTGGTTAATCCAGTAATTAACTTCATACATTTCAACAAATACTGTTAATATAAGAGCGTGAGCGACACATGATCACGCCTCCTTCTCTGCACTTTGCACTAGCTGGTAGGAGGTGTGAGTAAGTGAATGAGTTAGTGGAGGTGAGGACTCGTCACTCCCGATTCGCTGAAAAAAACCTTATGTTTAAAACAACAGATTCATGACTTGCAGGTCACTCGACAATATTCAGTTATACATTTGGTTTAAGCTTCAAAATGTTGCAAAACTGCTTAAACTCTACAGCTGCACTGAAAAATGAAACTTCTGTTCAGGTTTTCAAATCATAAAAAAAAAGATTTTAAATCCACAAACAAAATCCTAAATTTGATTAAAAAGATTCATCAGATTGAATTAGTCTTTTTTTTTTATTAAATCATAAACAGGGGTGTGCCCTATTGCATTGTTCAAGACTCAACATCATTTTTTATGATTAAAACAAACATCTGAACGTGTATCCCCAGCTGGGACAGAGATGATCATTATTTCCTTCAGTCTTGACAACTGAAAATCTTTTTTCACCTGCCTTAGCAAGACTTCCCTGACAAGAAGGTCCAAAACGCTGCTGCCAAGCTTCTCACCAAATCCTCCAAAAAGTCTCATGCAACACCAGTGTTTCTCTACACACTGGCTTCCTATCAAATCAGAATCCTGTTCAAGTGTCTTGTGATCACATTCAGAGCTTTACATGGTCGGGCAGGCACCTGCCCACATTAAAGAGCGACTGCAGCCTTATATCACCAGTGGGAATCTGAGGTCCTCTGATCAGGGTTAGTTGGCTGTTCCTCGCTCCAGGCTCGAAAACAAAAAGAGACTGCGCTTCTGAGGTTGTAGCTTCTTAACTTCTAAACTCTCTCCCATTGGACTTCAGATCAGTGGACACCAGACTTTCTTTAGTTTCAGTGTTTTATTTAAACTTTATTCTTTTGATATTTTTAGTTTGATGTCTGCATCTCGTGTCTTTCATTTGCTCTTTTGTCTTTAATTGCGAAACACTTCGTCTCTTTAAAGATGCTGTTGTTCTCTCTACCTCTGGCCCTGTGCTTTTCCAAGAAAAAGTGACCAAAACATACCAAACACAAGTCCGATTATCTCTCTTAACAACAGTTACACTGTGTTGCAGCGTGTATTTTCAGACTGTTCATATTCAACTTCATTATGCAGTTGTAGAGACAGGAAACCACCAATTTTTTTGTGGCCAGTGCATGTGACAGTTATTATCATTGGAGCAAACTCAGAGAAGAGAGTCGTAAAACAGCTGTGATGCTCCAAACCAGAGTAGGTTCAACTAAAACTGAATCGATCCAATGACTTAGACCTAGTAGATGCAGAATTCTTGTTGTGCTCTAGGAAGCCAACATGTAATCAAAGTAAGCTTTAGTGTGGCGTTCACTTTGTATCAGTAAAAAAAATGCTCAGCCTTGTGCGCCCACCTGCAAACCTTTGACTTTAACGTAAACTTCTATCATACCAACACCGACAGTCTGGCTCTCAACAAGTTCACACAAAACTGTCTCACTGACCTCCTGTCCTTGCTGTCATCTGTTTATTATGTTCTCTTTATAAGCTGGTGAGTGAACTGACCTGTCGATTTCACCCGAAGTCCGAGTGCAAGCACTACTAGCTAAACTTGGGCTTTGTTCAGAAAAATAGTGAACCTTTAGACAATCAACAATGAACGCCACCTTTCAACCACCCACAGCCACATCAGCTGGACCAAGCACCACAGTGTGACCAACTCAAGAGGCGAGGAAGACAGTCGGGCAAGAGTCATGCTAATCCAGCTTGGATTTAAGGCTGCTTCTGGCTAATGTCTGTCCAGAAAAATGAAACAGCCGAAATGGAGTCTGTTGCGCAGTGACTGGCACAACATCCTGAATTGAGCTCTTGACGTGCAGACCGTGTTCTGAGTCAACAGTTGGCGAGACACTGGCAGGACCAGGGGAGGCCGACTCTGTGTTTACACTGATGATGCATTGTGGTCAAACGCAGTCAAAGTTGATGGACAATGTTTCCCAGATGTCTAGAACTAGATAGAACCATTTCCTGGTGTGCCTGTAAAAATGCATATAAATAAGTAAGTAACTAAGTAAAGCTTTATTTATACAGCACTTTTTTAAAAAACACAAAGTTACTCATAAAAAGGCTTTCCTTTAGAGGTGCATTTTTAAAAGACACTTAAAGCGGTCCAAAGATTCTGCAATTCTGGTTGATTTCAGTGAGCTGTTCCAGAGGGTTGAAGGGCTTAAACAGAAAAGGCGCAGCCACCTTTTATTTTACAGTTAGAACAGGGCAAGGATAAAACGCTGAGATTTGAAGAACGGAGAGGTCGTGGGGGTGGAATATGGTACAAGACGACTGGAAACATGACAGGGAGCGAGGTCACGCAGTAGCTTATGCATATGTAATCATCAGGATCTTACAGGTTATTCAGTATTTTACAGGAAGCCAGGGAAGGGATGAAAAAAAAACATGGGTAATGTGAGAACGATGGCTAGTTCAGGCAGCTGCATCTTGAACCAGCTGCTGATGATCTAGAGCAGACTGACTGAGACATGAGTAGATGGAGAAGATGAAAGTGTGGGCTAACAGTTCAACGTCTGTACAGGAGAAAAAAAAACTGGAGAAAACAGGCCTGAACAAGCTTTGTTATAAAATTGTTATAAAATATCAAAGAGCAAAAAACTTTTGGACACAATAGGTGTAAAGAAGACATCAGTGGATGGACAATATAAAGTGAAAGACTCTTGTACACTGTCTTCTGCACTTACAAACATAACGATGTAATTAAAGCTTTGGTTACGACATAATTCCATATAATTCCATATTTCATAGTTTTGATGTCTCCATTATTAATGTACAATGTAGAAAAATAACAAAAATAAAGCAAAAAGTTTGAATAAGAAGATGTGTCAAAACCTTTGACTGGTACTGTATGTTCTATGTGTGCATAAAGAGAACACAACTCTCATTTCGTTGTGCAATCCTGTGTTGTACAATGGTGAATAAACCATGTTAATACATCGACAGTGTGAGAAAAAATATGCTTGCTCACTTGAAAGTTGAGTTTTGCTGGAGCCCTCTGCATTGGCTCGCCAATGTCAATGTAGAATAAAGTTTTCCCTTGTTCAACTTTTATTTCAGCACAAAGTAATTCACAGTGAACAGGAAAAGAGGCCATCAAGATACCGGTAGATAACTTTGTAACTTGAATAGGCGATCATTGCGATGAAAGAACTTTCAAAAGTTGTAAAATCCTGCCTCATAGTCTTATAAACCACCGAGCAGAGTTTTGGTGTCTGACAGGACTTCCTGGATCATATTTCATTGGCTCAGCGGCGTCTGAATCAACACCAACAACACAGGCCACTGCATTTTTTTTAACGCAGAGCTGCTTTCACTCTGAACGCCCACTAAGGCAACTATTTAGAGATTATGCTGCCCTATTACAGAGTTTTATAGAGTAAACATGCAGTCACAGGGACTGATGAGTATCTTGCAGGATGGACAATGCTGGAGACCCGGCTCCACGGGAGAACAAACAAACACTAACAGGAGGAGGCCTTCACTAAAATCTGCAAATATGTTAGAGATGGTGCTGAATTCCTACCAAGAGGAGCTTTGGATTCTGGGTAAGAGGCAGATTAGGCCTCTATGGAGTTACTCAGCCTGAAAGACGCTGGCCAGACTTTTCTGGCAGTATTTTCCCTCAGTACATATTATTAACAGACCTCTGCAGTGGATGCTGTTAAATCTGACCAGTGTTTTTTATATGTGGTAAACATGCTCCTGAGTGAGTAACATGTAACCTGAGAGAGTGGTTTTAGAACCTCGTCTGTCCCTCACTAATACAGCCTGTCTGCTAACAATAACTACACTCTTAGAAGTAAGGGTTCCAATGGGGTTCTTCCTGAAAGGCTGGGGTTCTACCCAGAACCATTTGCGTCTGACGAACCCTTGCTTAAAAAAAGGGTTCATTGTAAGACTGAGAGTGATCATCCAACAAACCTTTTTTTGGGGGAAAAAAAAGAGTTCTTCAAGGATTGTTAAAATCTTTGTACCACAAAAGGATTCTCAGTAGACCTCCCTAGGAGGGAACTAGATAAAACCCTTGGTAGAACCCCCTTGGTTGATTCTAGACCAAACCTTGGGAATCTAAAGAGGTTCTCAGTTGAACAACTGAGTGTGTTCTAGATATAACCCTTGCTATATAAAGAGGGCTTGGTAGAATCTAAAAAGGTTCACGGTAGAACCCCCTTGGTTGGTTCTACATAAAACCCTTGGCACTTAAAAAGGTTCCAGCTAGAGCTCCCTGGGTGTGTTCAAAACCCTTGGAATAGACAAAGGTTCTCTGTAGAACCTACTGAGTGTATTCTAGATAAAACCCTCGGAATATAAAAAGTTCTTGGGTATAACCTCCTGGATGGGTTCTTATTAGCACCCAAAGAAGGTTCTGGATAGAACCACCAGTACCATTATAACGTAGAAGGGTTCTCTGCAGGGAGTTCTGGGTGAAAACTTTCACAGATGGTTCTACATATAACCCTTTATGGTTCTAGTCAGCACTTTTATTTCTAAGAGTGTAGCTACAAAGATCCAAACACAGCGATGTGCTTCCAGCCAAACACAATCATTTATATCTGCAAAACATTACAGGCGGAGATGAAATGCCAAACTTCCTTTTTTTCCATTTTAGAGTGATCAGATGTGAAACAGCTGTTTTCATGATCTGATACAAGTGTTCAAATAGCAGGCTGTTATCCCAAACGGCAGTCTGTTGTCCAAAACAGCAGTCTGTTATCCAAACCAGCAGTCTGTTATCCCAAACAGCAGTGTAACAGACAACAGACTCTCACTTCTCATACTCACCTTTTTACTGTGAACTGGATGCGATGGCTCTGCTCCAGGATCTTCATCAGTGTCTTGGTGTCGTACTCAGACGGCTTCTTCAGGGAGACTCCTTCAGGCAAACCGTGGGCCACCACACAGCTGGGGTCCTTCTGGATCCACTCATAAGGCACAGGGACCAGGCTGCTCTTTCCCACAGCCTCACCTGCGCATTGAATGAGGGAGTGCGCGGTGAACTTTGCAGTATACATTGCAATAACTTATAAAACTGGCAAAATAAAACTTAAAATTAAACAGTGCTGGATATTCCATAATAATAACTGGGTACAGGAAATGTTTGGTGATTATTTAGCTCAGTAGCAGGTTGGTGATGGGGTGATAATTATAAATTTAGGTAGAGTTTTATGGCATAAAAAGGATTAGTGAGGACAACATGTTGCGGTTGGTGATTCCTTACTGTAAAGTACAGTGAAGACTTCCTCCACCATCTTCCTCAGAACAAAGATGTTGGATTGAGCGTCTGATGGAGCTCTCGGTTTCCCGTGCTCACTGTCCTTACTCAGTTTGCTGAGTTCGCCTTCCTGGTCTTTGGTATGGGCATTTGCTGTGGTCAAATTTTGCAGACACGGCACCCCTAAAAGCCAAATGACAAAACCAAAGTCACATCTTGCAGTGACATTAAAAGCATTTTCAAATATCATACTTAATTTCTTTCATTTAATAATTATTCTCCTCTAATTTTAACTTTGGCCTCATTTCTTTCAAGTGTGCTTCAGGGATGAAAGGGTTACTGTCCTGAAAATATTAAATCGAGATATTTAATTTGATTTTTTTTAATCGTCTCTAAGCAGAAGAAGGGTCAGAGCTAGCGCTTGTCCCCAAGTCAGTCAGAAAACAATTTTCAGACACTTGAATCATCTTATTTAACACTGTAAAAACAGACAAGCTGAGAAAACTCAAAATTTCAAGGCAATGTACTGCTGTAGATTTTTGGGTTTTGAGACCAGCACAAACTCTTAAGTTTTGAAAAAGTTTTACCGACTAATAATCTTTTGTTGAGATAATTTACTGTGAGTCAAATACCATTGAGTGAACTAACTGAAGTGAAGGTAAAGAACAGTTAATTGTTTAATATTTTTGCTTAAAACCATTTACTCTTCAGGCACCTAAATAACAACAAATAAGGTTCATAATTCAACAGTTTTTGAAATAGAATTGTTTAGAGTTTGAGCGCTGTCAAAGCACATTATTTTATTATTATTACTACTATTATTATTACTAATCCCTCAGTGTGTGTGTGTTAGTAAGCCGATCTTTTTTTTGGAAGCCTCCCTGGGAAAAAGTGGCGTTTCCACATAATAACCACAAAATATATTGTCAAAAATACAATTATCTAAATAAAATCTCCTCCTGCTTCTCTTTAGCTGCCTAATGTCTTACTCACTGTAACTTTCCCATCTAATTTCATGGAAGGCAGACGTTAAGAACAACTACACAGAAATAGCTGATCTTTAGTAATAGATTGAGGCTGACTCATAACCAGTTAAAAACTCCTTATAGTGACTTAAACTACCATTTAGGAAATCAATCTTTGACATTTGGGAATCCGTGCATAATGTTCTACGAATCAATTTCCCCACCCCCACAAATGACCTGCAGTATGAGTTTGGTGAAAGTACAATTTGCTTTACTTTCGATTTTCTCTCCCTAACAGAGTCAGTGCCTTGACTTTATCTAAAGAAACAAAGACAAGATTGAGAATCTGGCTCCTGAAAAGTAATGAATATGTTACCCTTTGAAAAATGGTTCCATATAAAATAAATGACTTGTCTGTCCTAGAATGTGTCTGGATAAATGTAAAGTATCTCCAACGCTGTGATTAAGTGGGCAACATAAAGCCACAAAGTCCAAAGCCTCCTCATTCGTTGTAGTTGAAGGCCAACTATCTGAGACCTAAACAAATGGTCTATTTCTATTGTTATCCCTTCACTAAACAAAGCAAACTTGAGCTTCTGTTCCCTGTAAGCGGCTGGAGAAACTCATTTCAGCCGGTATACGCAGCCTGATAAAATTAAACTCTGTGATGGGAGGTCACAACCCCACAAATTGGTGTTATTAGCAGGGAAACATTGTAGCCTGAGGACATTATTTGCAGTTTCACCTTTGCGCTCAAGGTCAACAGGTGGGGTTGAATGTCTGAACGCTGCTTTGTGAAATAGGGCTCAGCTTACAGCCTTGAATACTAGTTTGTTTACAGGAAATTAAGGGTGAATGAAAAGGCCTAGAATTTGGTTAAGACTTGGATATTTCCTCAGAAGGCAGAGAAATGTTTAGACTCTTGTCATAACTTGCTGTAGAAATACTGCAGATTGTAATCTGAATGTGTTATGAAAATATCGGTATCCTCTTTGACCTTGATTTTATCTTCTGTCAGTGACAAGTAGGAAGTGTAACTTCACTTAACTTAAACCAGGAGTTTACAAAGTCTGAGACTGTGGGCCAACTGTGGGTTGGAAAAGTACTTCACTTGCTTTGTTTCACTCAATTTCAGGGTTTCTAAAGGATCAGGATTATGTTATTTGACCCCATAGAACCTCAACAATTGAGGCAAGATAGCTTATTAATGCCGTTTGACAACATCAAACACATACAAAACGCCTGACCAAAGGCATTTATTAGTTACTGGCTCTGGTAAAATCAGTAAAATTCTCCAAAACTGTTTGTGTGAATTACATATTTTACTAAATCACACACAGTTAGGGTATTCTTTGTGATCTCCCTTTGATATCTAAAAATCCCCTTGGAATTGAGTTATTCTCATGCAATTTGGGCTTTTTATTTAGAAAACAAAAAGGTTCTTTCTGCAAAGTCAAAGTGTTGCTACTCAGTTCAGAGAAGGGAAAGAAGCAGAGAAGAGATGAAAATGTGGACAGCACTACAAATACCGGGCAATTTTTTTTTTTTTTTTTTAACATTTTAGATCATGCTGAAGAGTTTATATTCATTGTTAGCTACCACAAGCTAAAGCTAACTTCCTAATGTTAGTCTACAGCTAATATTGACAGTAAGAGACAAGCACTTAGTTAAACAATAAGTTCATCTTTTAACTCATGATTGAAATAAACATTAGAGACTTCAAAAAACCCTGAACCTATCCTTCAGTGTTTGCCTCTTAATGTTACATTAGCATTAGCAGCCAGCAAGGTGGGAAATTAGCACCAGCTGGTAAAATATGACAGTGGCTGGTAGATTTCGGACCCAAAATAATTGTTAACTATTGAGATTTTTGGTGAATTGACAGATGTTCACATTTTATTACAAAATTCCCACCCTGGCAGGCAGACTAACATTAGGAAGCTCGTGTTAGCTGGCAAGCATGGTGGCTAACAATGAAAATAAATTTCTCAGCAAGGTCTTAAATGATTCACAAGACTGAACTTGCCCAGCATGTACAGCTGTCCTTCACAAGAAAGTCTGTCAACTGTTGACTGTAGTAGTCACCATTTGAATTGATTAGGCCTTAATCACAACATAAATACTATTTGGAATGCAAAAACTTTGAAGCTCAACATCTCAAACCCACGTAGAGCACAGACAGAACCTTATAATTCCAAGGGGACATAATCTAATACTTTTTCACTTTCATTCACTGAGCCTCCCTTGAAACTGTTCGGAGCCCCCCTGGGGAGCCCTCTCTCCCACTTTGAAAACCTCTAACTTAAACCAATCTCTGACATGCTTCTTTTTCAAAAAATGACAAGACAAGTAACAAGAGTTGTCAGCAGTCATATCTGTCATTTTGCAAACGTAACAGATCAAATGTTTTCTTGCCAAATGAGATGTGACAAGACGTTTTATCTGATGAAGGGTGAGAAACTGAAACTACTTTGTTGGTTTGATCATCTTATGATGACCTAATCTGATAAAGAGCTAAACTGCAAACTGCTGCAGTTAGTGAATCTGCTTTTGTGCTGTCGTAAAAATCCAACAGGAACGGTTACACAGGGGAGCAGAACTTACGGCAAAACTTGTAGAAGTCTGTTTGGATTTCCCTCCTGGAGTTGAGGAACACTCTGCCCTTTTCTGTGCCGACCGCAATCACACTGTCCTCGTGTATGGTGACACAAGCCACCTCAGCATTGAGCTTAGACATCGCCATGCACTACAAAAGAGGAATACAGATATTATTTACTCACAAGTCTGAAACTATGAGGAAGACACGTGTAACTAATGAGCTCATTAAGGGAATAATTAAGTATTTGATGTAGGGTTGTTATCAGTAGTCAGTGTATTAGCTACAGTAGATGGTGGTCAGAGAGGAGTACCAGTTCAGAAGTTGAGCAACAAACTGCAGTGGACAGGGTCACCAACAAAACGTTTTTTAGCCACTTAAAAAAAGGTCCACCTAAAACAAATCATATATTTAGAATATTTTAACTGCTTTACTTTGCCGTCACACAACATTTTCTGATGGGAAACCGCTGTTTTATAAGCCAAATATTGCTCTCTCTCTAAACCAACCAAACTCCATACAAAAAAGCAATAATTTTACCATGCAGAATACAGAAGCTACTAGTTTACTGCTCCCTCTATGTGTTGGCTTTTTTTTGTTTTATTGTGACTTTAATGAATCTAAACTAACCTTTTAAAAGACAGAAGTCACACAAGAACACAAACAAACTAACAGATCGAGGCAGTGACAGGCCAGCAGCTCCCGTGTTCTGCAAGGTAATATGACTGAATTTGCCTATGGAGTTTGGTTGAGTTGAAGAGAGTGATATGTAACACTAGTTTCCTATCAGAAAAGGATTTCCTGACAGCAAGGTAAAGCGGTGAAAATAATCTAATATAGCGTACACTTAAGCTGAATATTAAATTTTTTTAGGTGTACCTTTTATAAATGGCTAAAATACCTTTTCTTGATGACCCTGTCCACAGGAATACATTGCTTTGCTTCTATGCTGGTGCACCTCCCTCATTCTCCAAACTGGTGGCCTACCATCTGCCATCTACTGTGAGTAATAAACTGACTATGGATATATACCTCATATAACCCCACTTTAAATAATCCAAAATAACCCTTTATGAAAACAGAGGATTGTCACTTAAACAGGAAATATTAGGTTCAGAGATGCAATGCAGCAGATTATTAACATGTTTTAGGGTGGATTTTCTCAGGTTTGTAAAGAGCAGTTAATCATTTTGAGACCACAGAATGAAATGACATGTGTGAGGCCTTATCTGGGACATACCACTGAGTCGAGGGCAGACACCAGGCTGGTGAGGATCTCCTGTCTGGCTGACACCAGCGGGACTTGTGGATCACCCCGGGAGTTCGTCCTGATGCCATCACATGCCAGCTTCCTCATCTGAGCCATGCCTCTGCAGGGACCAGACGGACACAGTTTAGGCGGGCAGGCAGCCACGGTGCGACACAGCCACAACCCGTATGTGAGCATGCATACTGTACATATGCAGCAGCGACCTGCATTCAAAGCAGTTTCTGCTGACATCATTTGGTTTGGCTTTAAGCAAATATAAGCTTGCATTCAGAGTATCAATCAAACACTAGAGGCTAGAGCCAGTTTCTCTCCTAGGATCCGTGTTTCAAATATTAAAGACAGATTCTGCAGTCACACTAATGACACGGTGAGGCTTCACTCATTCAGCTTTGAGCTGCATGCTAATGACATCCTGTTAATATGCTCACAATCTTACGCTGACATGCTAATGTTCATCAGGTTCAACAGGTTAGGTTACTATATTCACCATCCTGGTGTAGCATGTTAGCATGCTAACATTTGCTGTTGTGGAAAGAGCACTGAAAATCTGTGTTCAAGAAAAAGAACTGTCACATAACTAAAATTTTATTTAACTACAAGTAAAACTATTAGTGAAAATACATAAAAATAAGTTTATTCTTCTCAAAACTATTCAGAGTATTGATTACCATTGATTATCAATAGCAGGCATTCCATTGAAAGGGGTTTCTGGTTTCTCAAAATTAGGCCTCAGCAATAAATCATGTTACACGTATCATCAAAGTATTACCTGTGTGCCTTGATAAATAAAGTGATTAAAATAAAATAAAAAGTTTTTACCCCTTACCTTTATTAGTACTAATAACAACAACAATAATAACAATCTATATTAACTGAAATTAAACATTTTATTGTGAGAAATTTCTCTAGTCCAAATTTTCAGTCTAAATTACTCCAACTGTTCTGCTCAGTGGTCACTGTCACCTCTCGAAACCTGTGCCTGCTGCAGTGTTTCTTCTGTCCATATGTCACAGTTTTCATTGGCCCATTTGTGACCAAACAGCCTTACTGGCTACAAATTGCAGATGGAAGGAATGGATGTTAATTTAAACTGCAGGACTACAGAGGTAAGAACTCCGATGTTAAAAGTAGCAAAGCCAACTACGTGGTGTAATATATAATTAAGTAAGAGAAAAATAAAAGATTAATAAAAGTACCCACAAAATGAATTAATTACAGGAAACATGAGTCACTGTAATTCGTTACTTCCACCCCTGAATGTTTGTTAATTATCACTAAATGGAAAGTAAAATTTTTGACAATGGCACTAGGGGGGGCATGAATGTCTGATTCAAATTTCATGTCAACTCATCCCGTAGCTGTCGTGACATTTCACTCAAAAACATAAATGTCAACCTCATGTTGGCGCTAGAACGAAAAGTCAGAGGATCACCACAGTAATTAGGCGAATGAACCGTAAAAGACTACAATTTTATTTTTGGCAATCCATCCAGCAGATATTTCAATGGATAAGTGAAAACTCTGAGCTGCTGGTGGTGCCGGAGGAAAAGTCAAAGGAACACCAAAGTTCAGGGGGTTTTTTATCCTCTGGGGGAAGATCAATGTCTGTACAAAATGTCATGGCAATCCATCCAGTAGATGTTGAGACATTTAAAGTGGAAACAGGCAAGTTTTCAACTCTCTTGCCAGTGTTTCTATGTGGTATTACTGTTTGTGTCACTGTCGCAAACATGTCACCTGTACACACACACAATTTTTTATTACATTTAATATCATGTTTTATTATCATGTACTAAATTAATATCATGTGCAATTTTATGTTCATTAACTGGGGCAATATAACTTTTTATTACTTTCAATATCACTGGCAATATTAGTGTCAATGCCAGTTCTATTTTAGTTTACTTTTTCATCTTAAATCATCTTGCTTCATTTGTTATTCTATTGGACCCTGTTTATTGCAATTACTCTTTTTATATTTTATATTTCACTTTAATATTAATTATTATTATCTTATTTTTATGTTGCAGTAATTCCAGAGCAGTCTTTGGCGCAAGAATTTACTTAATGAAAATTTTATCTTATTTTATAGTAATTACGTAGTTTGAGTAACTTTAGCCTATTGATTTGAACAAACAAGTAACAACAGCAGGGGTTGGTGTCAGAGAAAACACTATGAAAAGAAAAATTAAGCTGTTCATTAATTTAGTCTATAATGGAGACACCATTTTCCTGTGAACATATCGTGCCCTGTGGCAGACAGATTTTTCATACAGCATGCAAGGCTCATAGGGAACTAGTCTAAATGTGGACGGTGTCGTCATTTTACATTGTGCAATCATAATGATGAAGTTAAATCAAAAATAGTTGTCTTTTTGCACTTCAAGTCTGGACAAAAGTGGTGGACTGACAAACACTGTCATCCCTGGAGCCACACGTCGAGGGTGGCTAAAAAGTAACCCATCTGAAATCTGCAACTTGTGGTTTGACTTTGTCATTTGGGGCTAATTAGAGCACTCAGATAAGGTCACATGAGCCTCTTTACACTACATTTTCTTTCTTTGACAGATGGCACAGGAAAAAGAGATACTAAGATGAGATGACCTGGATTAGTTTAAAGGGCACCTATTATGTTTTCCCTCATTTCCTGTCATATAGGCTATATACTGTTACAGTGCTAATAGTTCGTATTAAACATAGGCTACGTGTCAAATAATTAAGTAAACAAAGTAATCCCTGTGAGCAAAATCCTCAGGTTTCAGGCTGCTCTAAATGTTTTCAACTTTTTTTCTACTTTGGATGACTTGATGGGACCAGCTAACGTTGGCACATGTCATGTCATGTGCTCCGGGCACAACATAGCATGCACAGCTAAAGTAGCTACCTGCTAACAACATGTGAACCTTTGTCTATGACCCAAAGATGAGGCAGAGCAGCCGGAGGACATCAGAGGGAAGATCAGAAAATATTTTCTCCATAAAATATGACCCAGTTCCACCAAAATCAGTGAATAAAGTTATAAAAATTGTGTGTGTTTGTGTGCAGTACCTCTAGATGCCTCTATAATTTGTCAAACCGTATCATTGTCTCATAGTGGTCTGATAAACAGTAAATTACTTAAATTCAATGTCCCATATCACTATTTTCAAAGCTATGACAGTGCTCAGCAGCTTTTGGTGCTGTAGTTTTTACCCAACAAGCGGACTAGCAGCTAAAATAATAAGTGCTAAAAACACGTAAATCTGTCTGGCAATCAGAAAACTCTGCAGCAAAAAGGTTGCAAAAGTTTACGCAGAGCAGCCGGAGGACGTATTTTCTACATAAAACAGAATGCAGTTTCACCAAAATCAGTTAAGAAAGCTACGTTATCATACAGTAATCAGTGCGTTCTGGCAGCCAACACTCCACTCCACAGAGCTCACATGACTCACGAGCATGGGTGCTGCAGGCTTCCGGGAAGTTGGCCAATCAGAAGAAAGTATGCTTTTAGGGAGGGGAGCTAAGACGGCTTATTTCATATGAAAAGTGACTGGAGTTGCTGCATAAAGGGCCACTATAAGATAAATAAGAGTATGTATTTTTTTTAACTGCTAAGTCCAAGACTGAAAATATAGAGCTGGAAATGAGCATAATTAGGTCCGCTTTAACTGTCCACAACCACTGCAGGTGAACTGTGCCATGATGTAACAGCATAATACATTTTAACATAAACTTCATATATAAAAAAAAAAATTAAATCATCTAAACCTCAACAAGAACAACAAAGATACCCAATGTGAATAAAAGTAAAGTGGCAGATAGGAACAGTTAAAGAGAAAACTGCTCGGCTAAAGCCAGGCACTATGTTCTCATGGCAACTGAAACCCGTCTCCTTGGAAACTAATCTCGGGGCATTTGAACAATGCAGCTCTGGCCTTTAATCTCTCCAGACACTGGGAACCATTATACTAGCCTCTGGCAAGCCCAAACCACTGACTCAATAGAGAGAGGACAGAGAGGTGGAGAGAGATAGACAGAGGCAGAGAGAGAAAAAGAGGAGGGTGGGTGTGGTGGGGTTCAGCTGCACCAGTCTGAACGTGCCAAGTCTATGGGCCATCTAAATCTGCCTCCCCTGAGGCCACAGCAAACATTAGCCCCCTCCTAAATTATTGCGGTCTCGAAATAGATGGCCTCTTTCCCTCACATATTTAAAAGGCAAAGGAAGTAGCGAGGAGGAGAAAGGTGGGGATAAGCTCAGGCTCAGGATAATGCCATGTCAATTGCTCTGCAAGAGCAAGCTCAGGCATAATGTCACAGTTCTGTTATGGTTCTCAGTGAATGCTGAGCTTTTCAGTGTGGAACGACATTGTTAAAACAGCAGCTCACTATAAAACATCAGTCTATTATAAACAGGGTTCCTACACATTTTCCATTGCAACATTGCATACTTTTTCAGACGTCTCTGCTGATTTTTCAGACCATATTTGACTTATAGGTTTCTTTTCCCCATTTCAAATACAAAGCAAACAAGTTTTATGTTTTGGGATTGTCATGCCAGCCAGGAAACTTGTATTTACCCATTTTGACTGTTGTGTCCATTGTATACAAAAACAGATACAATGAGATCATGAGGTGCAAAAAAAAAAACACCCTCAGAGTGGCTTGATCAGGACAATCTTGAGTGCAGAGCCAAATCAATTAGTAATGAATAGAAAGAGAAGGAGAGAAGACAAAGGAAATAAATGTTACAAGATAAGATTGCAAATACTTGCAGGCATTCATATATACAAAGTAATGACTTACTGGAAGGTTTACAAAGATCACATGGCAATTATTTTGAGCAGAATAATTACGGAATTAAGGGAAGAATATAGATCATGAAAATATGAGGGAAGGGTCCTGTGCAAAGCACCATATACTATTAATTTGTAGTTGACTGACTTGATAAACCCTGATGATACCAGACTGAAATAATGATGGCCGAGATGGATGAGTTATAATGCTCACTTCTGGAGACAAAAAATAAGAACATGCTTAGAGGGATGAGTACTTGCCCAAACAGAATTAGCACATTGGATAAATAATATTATATTATTGTTCCCTCATATTTTTAGCCTCTTTTATAAATAAGAACCAGATATGACTAAAATCAAATTCCATACTGCGTAGGAAGCCTGTATAAGCTAAAAAAAAAAAGAAAAAGAAAAAAAAACCAAACAAAAAAACGTTTAGATGCAAATCCCACAGTTGCTCTGTTGATAGTGAATGACGCAAACTTTGAGGGCATGCCAACACTATTCACTGTGATTTCATCCAAACCGTCACTTTGACAAAAGCATGCTTATTCTCCAAGCCCAGCAAAACTTGTTAGTGAGAGCTTCAGGTTTTGTAACTTGTTTGACATAAAGGACTTTTTGAGAATTGGGGGAAAAAAAAAAGTCAGTGGTAGAAACCAACGGACCAGAAACAGCTTCCACCTCTTAACTTTCTACTGATGTCTTATTATGATGTATGCATCTCGCAGGGTTTTTCCTGCATCTTAATAAAATCCTGGGCAGGCTGCCTGAGTGTCGTTTGGAGCTCAGCTCTAAGTGAATTTAAATTTTCTCAGAAACTACATAAAACCTGTTTAAAGAGGATCCAAAAAGGTCTGTAATGTGATGAAGCTGTTTACTGACAGAGGGGTACTTGGCCATAAATCCAATAACTATGAGAGGCAGTCAAGGTGAACAAGGACGTTTTTACGCTGAAATAAAACAGAGAAACTGAGGTAGCTATAAGAAACCCAAGTCAGATTTTTATAAAACAGTAAAAGTGGTTAGAGACTGGATCTTTGGGGTTCTGAAAAGGGACAAAACACAGCATAAAGTCAAAAAAGTATTCACTCCAGCAACTAGCCATTTTTTTCCCATTGTTATTAAAAGACTTTACAGCTTACACATAAATACTCTCCTCTAAACAAGCAGTAAACCTCTAGCTTTGTTTCCATAGTCAAATTATCCCACTAAAAGTTACACTTACAGGTCTGTCAGATTTCTTTAGACAGCAAAGAGTTCTGAAAAGGGGCAAATCATGACCACATGAAGTCAAAAAAGTATTTACTCCAACAATTAGGGCTGCAACTAATGATTATTTTCATCATCGATTAAACTGTTGATTATTTTCTCAATCAATCGATTATTTGTTGGTTTATAAAATGTCAGATAAAGGTGAAAAATGTTGATCAGCGTTTCCCAAAGCCAAAGCAATTTGAAGAGGCATCATGTTGTTAGCATTGATGCCATGTAGTTTCATTTCATGTATTTGCTAATGTGGTGCTAAAAACTTAAGTCTTTTATTTAAAAACCTTGTAAAAAGTAAATTAAATGGCCTGAGATTAACTATTAGACATTATAAATAGTTAAACGTGTGTAAGTAGATAAAGCATTTAATAAAGATTAAGTCATAACATACAAATGGCACAGATTTGACATAATGGCCCACACATTGATACCCTAAACAAGTAGTAAATCTCTGACTTTGCTTCTTTAGTCAATTTACTAAAAATTGCTGGCTTGTGAGACATGCTCTGTGTGGCACCTGTCATTGTCTCACTTGAGAGTCTGCATTTCGGACAGGCAAACGTTTCTTTCAACGAGCTCAAAATGCATGATTGACTTTTCTGATGAATATTTTAGGGATCCACAGCAGCCTCAAAACGAGATTTTACGGTGCTTTTGTTGACAGTCAAACGGTCCAGTATGACTACAGCAACTTAAGTCTACCACCGTGAGCGAGTGCACTGCACTGCTACTCTTCCTCGGAAATTCATCAACACATCTTTTTACGGCATTGTGTTTGTGGCTTACGGTCAGAGCTGTTCTTTAAAAGGGGTTTTCCAACTCAGGCCCGGGGTCAGTCTGCTTTAGGCAGGCCAAGCCAAGCAGTGTTGAGAGATTGGCTCAAGTGCTGCATCATGACAGGCACCCGATTGGGGTTCAAGCTCTGTTCTGTTTTTGGCTTCTCATTTTGGTTGTTTGGAAGTTTAAAAGTAAATTAAGAACACCTGATCTGCTATTTACAACTGTCAATTGTCTATCACTGTGAATCTAAGCCCAGACACTTATATAATCTACAAACATTCCACATTAATTCTAACTCTACTAAATGTGGAAATGGGTGAACTAAAACAGTTGTTTTGGCTACACGCTGGCTGTGGCGCTCTTGTCGAAGAAGCTGGTATTGTTTTTTTTAACCTTTGATGACATGTTTTGGCTATTTTATGATGATTCACCACAGTAAATATATTACAGATTTATCCTTTAACACGTGTTGTTCGAATGCACCTCAACACGTGACGAGACGACAGAAAGAGCACGGAGTGAGAAAACGAGTGCGGTCGGTGAGGAAAGTGTTAATAAAAAAGATCAGGTCAGCTTGCCAGTATTTAATTAAGCCATCTGCCTCTGCAAATTAAGTGATTAAATTCAAAGTAAGATGGTAAAATTCAAAATAATCATATCTGCATTTTTTCTTTGATCTTTATTAAAACGCTGCCATTAAAAATTATCAATAACTATCTTCATCGACTGAAGTGAAGCTCTATCACCCTGCTCTAATCCCATAAATGTAGATGCTGTCTTGGTCTTTATACATTCATGGTTTCAATAGTTTCACACTATTCCATTCATCTACAGGTGACACTTAAGATGCCAAGAAGCAGCAATGTTTTTTTTTTTACAAGGAAGGAAATGTATTCAACACATTTTGTTCAAGCTTCAAGAATACACACACTGCTTTTTGGTGAGTAACACCGAATGTAAACAGAAATTTTGTTTGTTGACAAAATCTCTACACGAGAACTCCACGGGGTGCCTATCATTTCATCTTCTTACCACTACATTTTCCATTCAGATTCAGCCACAACAAGCCATGTGGAGCATGTGTTTATTTGTCGGTGCCGTTTTTGATGCTGTCGGTACATGTTATTTCATTTGCATGCCGGGTAGTGCCGTTGGTTCAGGTCAGCATAAGTGGTACGTTCAAGAACCAAGGCTCAAGTTTTTTCATTTTTGGTGTACTTGCATACATGAAAATAAAAAATGTTGTTTCTCCCAGCTCCTAGCAATGTTAACACGGGTGCAAAAAATATACATCTGAAGTTCCCTTAAAAAACAACACAACAATACAGCTAAAACATATTCAACTCAATCAAACAGATTAGCAGGACGGCTCAATGCATCGATTTCAAAGAAGTGCATGTTTCAATTTAAAAAGTATGTTTAATCAATAATGAATATGTCTTTGCACACCCTCACTATCCTCACAAGAGGTCTTATCATGGCAAGAGGAAAACAACAATTGTGTAGGAATTCCAGAGGTATACGGGACCCTGAAGACAAATATTTTGTGCAAGAACCTTGTTAAACCTTGGCTGCTTATCTTTTAGAGGTCTACGACCTGCTCAGTAGTTATATGACTGAATATCTGAATCATAATGTGGATCAGTCGTGACAAAACATCTGGAGTTTTAGTTTTTTTAATAATGGCTAATTGTTAATTTCCTGAAGGAAGAAAAAAAGAAGTGCAACGGTGATTTTAACATACCTACACAACAACTTACAGGGTGTGGTTTGACAGCTAGTACCTGACTTATCATTACAGCAAACAACAACATAATCCCACCGTTTACACCCTGCGCCTGAGGCTGTGGCCTTTTGGGAATGTCATCACTGATGTTATGATTTTTAACTGCTGCAATGCCAGGCAGGATTCAGCAGTGAACAAAGAGCCAGAGAGATCAGCACGACATATTAAGAATAACATGTTAAATCCTCCAAAACAGGGTTAGATTTTACAAATTTAAAGCAACATATTGGCTGGAAATATTGTATACAAAATTTACAGTAATAGGACAAAAGCTTATCTTAAGGCTTAAAATAACCTACTTGGTTCTTTACAGATGAACTAGACAAACATATGAGGGGACTGCCTTTACACAGTTTTCTCCTGACAATAATATTTTAAAAAATACCATGTTTATAAGTGTGATCACGCTAATATTGTCATAAAATGTGGTCATGTTAAAGGGGTAGTTTGACTGTTTTTCAAGTGGTGTTGTATGAGCTACTTATCCATAGTCTGTGCATTACCTACAGCAGATGCCAGTCAGCACATCCCCAGTTTGGAGAAGCAGCAGGAGTACAGGTGTAGGAAGCTAAACAATGTACTGCTGTGGACATTTTCACCACTTTACCTTGCTCTCAGACAACCTTTTCTGATGGGAAACCACAGTTATACAAGGGATATATTGTTCCCCCTCAGCCAACCAAACTCCATCAGCGAAATCAGTCATTTTACCTCAAAGAATAAGTAAGCTGCTCGTCTACTGCTGTCTTTATCGATCAGCTTGTTTGTGTTCTTATGTGACTTCTGTGTTTTAAAAGGTTAGTTCAGGTTCACTTAAGTCACACAGTAACACAAGCAAACTAACAGATTGAGGCAGCAGTAGACCAGCAACTCCTGTATCCTATGAGGTAAAATTAGTGTTTTTGCCAATGGAGTTTTGGAGAGAGCGATATTTGGCTTCTATAACATCAGTTGTCTGTCAGAGAAGGCTGTCTGATGGCAGAAGGTAAAGAAGTTTAGTTAGGTCACTAAAATACGTCTTGCTGCTGACCCTGTCAACAGCAGTACATTTCTTAGCATCCTGCGCTGATATTTCCTGCTGCTTCTCTGAACTGGTGGCATGCCAACTGCCACCTGCTGTAGGTACCAAGTTCCTCATCCGACCACACTTCAAAATAATCCCAAATGATCCCTTCAATTAATTAAGTAGAGTAACAAATTTTAATTAAATAAGATGGACATTGTGATCTATGGATAAATTAGTCAAATGACTTATTTTACCTATTGTTTTACCTGTTTATCATTTACAAACAGGGTAACTTTACACTGGATTGATACAAGTGATTTCATGGCGCATACTGAGCTGGGAGTTGCGGTGGTGAGAGCATCTTGTGCTGGAAAATTCTGGAAGGAGAATTCCTATTAGGTTCACATCACATGAGAGAGGAGGGGAATTACTTTGAAAAGCTGGACCCAGGAGAAAAAAGCCTAAAACCACAGGATATGAGGCCGAGGTGCAATAAATAAAATCTTTTCTTCCAAAGGATATGAGCGAGTGTCTGTGTGCACAAATCTGTCTTACATTAATTCTTCCTTGTCTTGTGAATTCAGCTCTTCGGACAGTTACTGTACAGCTGATGTTTTATTCCAGTCTGCTTTTTTTTTTTTTTTTTTTTTTTTTTTAACTTTAACAATTCTTGTACAAGACAGCTGAGAGCAAAATGAGGAGATAAGAAACTGCACTCTAGCCTTGCCAACCTTCAGAATAACTCACGACAAACATGTTAATTTGTGTTATCAAATGCCAAGTTAGGCTAAATTTTGGCAAGGGGGAAAAACAGGCATGGCCATTTTCAAAGGGGTCCCTTGATTTCTCGCCTTAAGATATTTGAAAGAAAATGGGTTCTACGTGTACCCAAGAGTCTCCCCTTTACAGATGTGCCAACTTTATGTTAAACCCACACAATTTGGGTCAAAAACCATGTAGGTTCTTGCATGCATGGATATTTTTTTTACACTAGGGACAGTACTGGAACTGCATAATCTGGATATGTCTGGAAAGCTCAGACAAAGTATTTTATGCATGATGATGTTGGTCTCCATTAGGGCTGAATGATTTTGAAGAAATATCTAATTGCAATTATTGTGACCAATACTGCCAGTGTGATATGATTTGTGAGATTAGAAGAAAAGATCATTTGTACATCATCATTCTCCTGTGTGTTATTTTTTTCAGGGATCTGTACTAAACAAAGAGGTTTACTTAAATCTAGAGAATAATGTGTTGGCCAGAACGCCTGATTTTTTTACACACATTTTTAACTAATATTGAATATTGTGAGTTGAAAACTGCAGCAGACCATATGGCGATTTGTTCAGCCCTGGTCTCTACAGTAGCCATTTTACTGTAGTGGGTGTAGTTTAAATAAAAACGTTGTCTTGCTCCAGAATTACAAACTGAATTTCCTTATCCAACTTCTGGCACAAGAAAAATAGGAATGGTAAATTTCACAGGGTCCCTGGACCTCTGACCTCCAGCCATCTGAATGAAAATGGATTGCATTTCTCCTTGGCACATCAAAAGAAAATATCGTATCAGCCTGAAATATATATTAAATGATACGACAAACTGACAAGTGTCACTTTAATTATACAAACTAATTATACAACTTGCAATGTCTGCTCAGTGTCAGTTATGTGAGGACTCAAATCACATTCCTTCAATACTACAAATTTAACTGTCTCTCTTAAGAGCCGTCACCCCGATCATGGCGACAAATTTGTGGAGGCCAAGAGAAACAAGAACTAGTTAAAAAGGAGTGTCAGCAGTAGTTTTCTTTTTTGCCCCAAAGCATTGTATTCTATGTCTACATCTGCCAGTGGATTGGTTTGGATGTGCGTTTATACTCCTGGTTTTGTTTATTTTACATCTGCCAGTGGGTCATCATGATAAGAGTCGGCAGAATAAAACGTTAATTCCACTTCAGGAGACTTGATGTTCTCTGCAGTTAGGTTTAAAAGGAAGTGCATATATCCGTATCGGCATCAGCAATCAGACAAAATCAGTTGGAAAATATGAGCATATGGGAGACTGGTAAAAATCCAATATTGTGTATCCCCAGTGTCACTATTACAGACACTTGATGCAGTATAAATGTGTTATTTATATAAATAAAAGTCTGTTCTTTCAAAAGAAATAAACAAGTCAGTGTGTACAAATCTCTTAAAGTATTTCTTGTCCTGTGAATTCAGTTCTTCAGACAGCTACAGCTGCCAAAGTTTTATTCCAATCATTTTCTTAAACTTCTTGTACCAGAAGCCGTCTGGTGTAAGAGTTAAATAAAAAGAAAACACCAACCTAACCTTGTCTAGCTTCAGAATAAGTCACATCCAACACAATGAATTTGCATGATCTAATTTTGTTTTTTGCTGTTTTGTCTGAAATTTGCCTGAAACCAGAGTTCAGTGACTTTTTCTGTACCAGCACTGTGTCCAGATTTTTGTTTTTGTTTTTTTTAAGATAAAATTTTGTTTGCCTTGGACTAGTTTTTTTGTTTTTTGATACGAATACTGTATTGAAGTTATTGTACTGTGACAGCTGTATTGTATTGGAGTTTAATATTAGATCAGAAATGCAACGATTTATCAGTGAATTGATAAACAAACGATTATAATATTAATAACCACCTATTGTGATAGTCAGTTTATGGGTTTGAAAAAAGAAAAGAGTCAAGAATCTCTAATTCCAGCTTCTTACATGTGAATATTTTTTGGTTACTTGACTCAATTATAACAGTAAGGTTATATATTTGGGTTGAGGGCAACACAAGACATTTGAGGACATCATCTTGGGCTTTGGGGGAAACCGACTGACATTTTTCACCATTTTCTGACATATATTGGAGCAAACAACTAACTGATTAGTGTTGCAGCCCTAATACGGACAGAGATTTGTATAAAAGGTTCAGTTGACTATCAGAAGACTCCTCTCTGATGCAGTATTCACATGAAACAAACTAGCTTAGTCAAATTAGTCCAGACCTCCTCTGGTTATTGTGTCAGTATTTGGGTTAATGGTTCAGTTTATCAGCTGTTCTGTACTGGTAATGTAATGCATTGAATGTAATATGAAACATATCACTTTGCCAGGGGTCATCAGTTTATTCGATGATAGAGAAGGGGTTCCTTAAGGAAAAAGGTTATGAACCACACGTCTACTTTTTAATTTCCTTTCCCTTTAGCCTTACATGAGCAGAAACCCAAAGTTTTATTACAATCACCTTTTTTTAAACTCACGCTTCTTGTACAACCAGACAGCTGAGAGGAAAAAGATGAATAGGAAACAGGACTCTGACCCTGTCCAGCCTCAGAAAAACTCATAACAAACACGTTTTATTTTTGTTTATGTTCAATTATCTTGTGCTTTTTTAGTAAGAAACCGTTAATCCTTAGAACAAGATTATAATTAACGATATCAGTCAATTAGTTATCTATTGTTTAAGTTTAGAGCACATAATTGGAGTGTAACAAGGTTGGAATTAACTCAGGAAGGCTTTCAGATAAAGATTTGTAAAACATTTTTGCTGAAGTTCAAATGTCTCGTCTCGTTTACACTTGCTACTTTAGCTAGCTGTCTTTGTTGTGTTAGCTCGGTAACCTCATCAGTGAGAGCAATAAACGTACAGCAGATAGACGCTGTGTGTCCTAATCATAAATACAGGCTAACAGTCCACTCACAAGGTTAACAGGGAGGCGTCCCTTTAGGCTGTTACAACTGCTAACTAACAATAACCTTACTTCATTACTTCACATATGTCTCCCTAATCAACGCTGGCTAATTAGCTAACGGTATCATAATAACGTTGAGCTAGCTAACTAGCTAGCTTAAACTCGTTAGCTCCGCTGCGTTAGCCCCCTCTTGCTACGTAGCTAGCGCTAGTTAGCACTTTCCTTTCATCTCCTCCCCCAGTCCACAAATTGGGTTATAATCTGTAATTTCTGAATGCGCACTCACACAAAGCAACACGCTGCGTGAAAAGACACAACCCGAGTGTTTACGAAGATAAAAAGAGACAGCGAAATCTCACCTCAATTAGCGATTAAATAGCCTTGTTGCTGCTGTCAATCCCGGAATAGGTTTATTCCCCCGTTTTAATCCATCAGAAACGCTCACAATTCCCATCCACAATGTAGCCGCACCGTCTGCTAAAACATCGTAATCCCGAACACCACACTGTCGACTTCGACCGCACCGTTTTAAATGCTGTTATTTGTGTATTTATTCTAAGTTTATTTCTCTTTTTCCCTTAACAGAGCAGGGTGTCCCTTTCCCCTTTCTTTGTTCTGTAATCCAGTAAAATTGAAACTCATTCGCCTCCTGCTAATCCCAGCCCAACTCAACAACAGCATCTATTGGCTGCGATTTACATACAGGATTAGCCGAGGAACCTCTGGAAAAACCCTCAGGGAGCAAAATTTACATGGAAAGGAAAATATTCAGAGTGCTATTTCTTATTATATTACAGCTGGTAGCTGCCGAAATCACTGTGTGACACTTTGCTGCAACTTTCACTCGCTTTTTCTTTCATAAATCCATCTCAGGCAGCAGGACACCCTCCTGTTTAATGTGATTGTTGCACAGCATCCGAATTATTTTTAGGATTTATCCAAAGTGGATATACAGCATAGCAGCTACATGGATCTTTTGCCATGACAGTTATGCCATGGCTCTTGTGATTGCCTAAAAATAGCTTGTCTGTTTAATATGGGGTAAAGTTCATGTCCCATGTGAAATTAACCAATGCTTATAATAAATATGGTCAGAAACAGGGCTGCAACTGTTGATTATTGGCATTATTGATTTATTTTCTAGATTAATCGATTAGCTGTTTGATCTATAACATGTCAGAAAATCATGATGAGTGTTTGCCAAACCCAAAGACGACGTCCTCAAATGTCCCGTTCTGTCCACAGCCTAAAAATATTCAGTTTATTGTCGTAGAGGAGTAAAGAAACCAGACAATACTCACATTTAAGAACTGAAATTTTCTGAAATCAGAAAAAAATTGATGTAAAATTACTCAAACCGATTATCAAAATAGTTGGCGATGAACTTTAATAATCAATTAATCATGACATCTACAACCGGAATTTTAAACTTTGATACACTATGGCCGTCAGAATGACATAATTTTGAACTTTAATTCAAGTTTAAAGAACAATACTTGATGCTTCTTTTAATGCGTGACAATTTAGCCTTTTTTTCTTCAAAAAATTACTAAAATTGATTATCAAATAGTTGGCAATTAGTCTAATAGTAACCCAAAAAATAATCAGTTTACTGCCATAGAGGAGTAAAGAAACCAGAAAATATTCACATTTAAGAAGCTGAAATCAGAGAATTTTGACCTTTTTTTTTCTTTAAAAAATGACTTAAACCGATTAATTGATTATCAGACTTGTTGGTGTTTAATTTAATAATCAATAAATTGTTGCAGTTATAGTTATTTTATAATAAACCTAATCAAAAGCTACAATGATTAATCACCTGGCTGTCAATTATTAAGTTAATCGCCAAACTATTGTGATAATTGATTAATCGTTTTAAGTCAAAATTCTCTGATTTCAGTTTCTTAAATGTGAATAATTCTGAAAGTAAACGGAACATTTTTCAGTTGTGTACAAAAAAAAGACATTTGAGGACGACTCTGGGAAATGGTGATAAACATTTTTCACATTTTTCTGACATTTTTTAATTAATCAACAGATTAATCAATAATATAAGTAATGATTAGTTGCGGCTCTAAGAAGGGCCATATTTGAAAGTTGTCTTTTCCTCTTCTCTTTTATGTTTTTTTACTCCACTTTATTTGTTTTCCCAACTGGAAAAAAAAGACATTATGTTCATAAGCACAGGAAAAACCAGAGTTACCACCTGGCGGTTGTACGCCTCCGCCAAACATTCATGTCTGTCCAGACTCATATAATGTATGTAGAGAAGACTTTGAAGAAATTTACTAGAATTTATTAAGTTGATTTTTTAGCAAAATGACAGTTATCACTGTATGTGTGATACCAGTGACTGATTTCCAGTTTTTACAGAAGACTGATAGGGAGCTGAATATTATGATGTCACAGTGAAGGTGACCTTTGACCTTTTGGATGTGTAATGTTATCTATATCAGCATTTGAATTCTTGAGTTATGGCCAAAAACATGTTTTGTGAGGTCACAGTGACGTCTGACCACAAAAATCTAATCAGTTCATCCTTGAGTCCGTGTGGACGTTTGTGCCAAATTTAAAGAAATTCTCTGCAAGTGAGAGACTAGAGGTCACAGCGACCTTTGACCTTTGATTATCAAATCTTACTCTGTCCATCCATGGCTGTTTGTAGTGAGTTTAAATTGATTCCCCAGGTGTTCCTGAGATATCGTATTCACAGAAACAAGACGGATGGGCGTCTTTGTAATCGTTGTAATCCCAGATTAGATGTAGCTTGTTGTTTTAATAAACACAATGTTTTATTTCACTTTTTGACACGACACGTCGTAAAGATGAGGGTAGTTGCAGACTTGTTCAATGTCCTAAAAACTTTCCGTCATTGTTGTCGCTGGTAACGTATCTCCTGACCCCTGACCCTGTCACTGCACCCTGCCCCTACCGGTCATGTGTGTTTTGCATCTTGCAGACGCATAACGTTGATTTCTGAGGACGAGCACAACCGACGCTCCAAATGGACGCAGGATATGTGAGGCAGACGTCATGCGCACACGTACTTGTTAAAAGCAAGTACATCTCCGCCCTTAGCCTAAGAATAAAATTACAGTCTTCTAATAAACAATGTAACCGTCCATAAACACAGAATGTCAGCAGGTTATTTAAATAAAATCACCATGCTATACTTTTTCTTTCATATTTATAAATGATTAAAGGTACGAAATTCAGACTTTTATGATTGGAGCGGTCGAAGTCATGCACTGACTTTTGCAGGCGTGACATGAAGTACATGCATGCAGACATTAATGTACCATTTCTCGTATGTACTTGAATTACAGTTTCTTACCTTCCTGTTTTTTTAAATTTATTTATTTTAAGGATAAATAGTCCTACTAATGACAACAGAGTGGTACCAGAAAAAATATAATGTAAAGCTTCCATACTGAGGTCTTTAACTCCTCAAAAAGAAAATATATATGTACGTCTTTAAGACTCCTGAATTCCTCAACTTTATCCCCCAAACATCTATGAAATATTACTGTGAACTCTTTCACCAAGAGCAAAAATTTGAATTGTCTCTGTGTCTTACATAGTTGCATATATATATATTTTTTGCTTGCTTCTACAAATAAGTAATCACTTATTTATTCAAATGTCACCAGCATAACTAATCTGCCCTCTGGCAAACAACTGGGACGCGTGGATAAGACCTGACATTTGCCGAGGCCAGCGAGTAAACGTGAGGTGAGAAATCCAAAGATTGTAAATAAACATGCGACGTCTGGATGTTTCATCTGCACCATCGAGGAGCGTGGACCCCTTTTTTCCACGTACGGGAATTACCGGCTCCTCTTCCGGTCGACATGTACCAAATATTTGCCTGAGGCGTGTTTATGATTTACAGCGGGGGGTATTTTATCCCGTGTGTGGCTGAGTGGGAACAGATAAATGGATAAATGGATAAACGTTACTGTCAGATTTTCTCCAAACCACCAAACTCTTTGTGGCCTGAAACCTGACTCCACTTTGACTCTCTAGAAACATAACCACACTCTTACAAAAAAAGGTGCTAACTAGAACCATAAAGGGTTCTTCAGCTTGTCCCCGTAGGAGAACTATTTTTGGTTCCTAAAAGAACCTTTTATGAAGGTTACGCTTGGAACACTTTCAGAGAGTTTTACCTTGAACCCAGCGTCAGTAAAGGGTTATTCCAAGAGTTTCATCTAGAACCTTCACAGGAAGTTCTGCCAAGAATGTTTTTATCCAGAACACACTCAGGGGGTTCTACCAAGAACCATTTTATATATCAAGGGGTTTATCTAGAAGCTACTCATGGGGTTCAACTGAGAACCTTTTTTATTTTCCAAGGGTTTCATCTAAAACACACTCAGGGAGTTCAACTAGGAACTTTTTTATATTCTAAGGGTTTCATCTAGAACCCATTCATGGGGTTCTACTGGGAACCTTTTGATATTCCAAGGGTTTCATCTAGAACACACTCAGGGGGTTCTACCAAGAATATTTTTATATTGTAAGGTTTTTTTTTTATCTAGAAAACACTCAGAGGGTTATACCAAAAATCATTTTATATACCAAAAGGTTTATCTAGAACCTACTCAGAGGGTTCAACTGAGAACCTTTATCTATTTTAAGGGTTTCATCTAGAACACACCCAGGGGATTCTAAAGAGAACCATTTGAAATTCCAAGGATTTTATCTAAAACACACTCAGGTTGTTCAATTGAGAACCTTTTGATATTCCAAAGGTCTCATCCAGAACCTCCTCAGGTGGTTCAACTGAGAATCTATTTATATTCTAAGGGTTTCATCTAAAAGACTCTCAGATGGTTCTACCAAGAACATTTTTATATTCTAAGGGTTTTATTTAGAACCTATTCAGGGTGTTCAACTGAGGACCTTTTTATATTCTAAGGGTTTCATCTAGAACCTACTCATAGGGTTCTACTGAAAACCTTTTGATATTCTAAAGGTTTTATCTAGAACACACTCAGGAGGTTCTACTTAGAACCTTTTTTTTTTTATCTTCCAAGGGTTTTATCTAGAACCTACACAGGGGGTTCTACAGAGAATCTCTTTAAATTCCAAGTGTTTTATCTAGAACCCACCCAGGGGGTACTCCCAGGAAGATTTTTAGATTTTACTGGTTTTATCTACTGAGAACCCTTTAATATTATGGTATAAAGAACCCTTGACAAAAGAGTTCCTCAAGCATTTCAACAATCCTTGAAGAACTCTTTCTTCTTTGTATGAATTCCATTAAGAACCCTTTTCATTCAAAAAACCCTTGACAAACCCTTTCTTTAAAAAAAAAGGGTTCTGGGTAGAATCCCAGCCCTTGACGACGAACCGTTTTGGAACCTTTTATTCTTTAGAGCGTGTCTTCGGTGCTTTGCCCTCAAAAACAAACACATGGTATGAAAGAGTGTGAAATAAAACACCAGCCGCCCACATTGTTAATATTTAATGACTCAATCTCTGAAACCATTGCAGCAATAATCCAAAGGGAATAAACCCTCCAGCTGAAAAGGCCATGTACAATATCCAATGGAAAATTTAGGTTTTAGCTTAGCTGATCAGTGCCTGCTCTACATGTTCTCGCTCAGGAGACGCGTCTCCAGGCCGTTCCACGCCGCCCAACAAAAACCTCTGTATAATGTCTCCTGTAAAGCAACAGCAACTTAACTACAAACAAGTTTAGTTGACAAATGGATAAAACAATAGTTGGAAGACTTGCGGTATAAATTCTATACAAGTTGATAACATATTTTCAAATTAAATCCAGGTGTTGTCGACCTGGAGGCAGGATGAGTGTAAAATATTACATCCATCGTTTTAGTCTGCTGGAAATTTCTTAGACCCAGTGTGTCTCCACGGTGTTTTCCTATGAACTTTTATTATTGAACTGTCATCTGTAGGCACAGTGGAGGAAATTCAACTTGGTTGCTAAGAGTTAGCATAATTAGCTCATTCAAAATCGTCCCATATATTTTTTTTACTATTATGTTACCGCTAGCACAATATCATAATATCAAAATGCAGTAAAACAGTAAAATATGTCTCCATTATTATTTTTTCCAGTAAATATGGTGTTGTTATTAATGATTAAAATCTTACTAAAGGCATGGCAATGGGGATAGAAATATTTTCTTATATTTTATAAGTATTATGCACACTGTAAAAAAGTAAAGAAAACTCATGACAACACACTGCAATTGAATTTTTGACTTTTAAGCTCAACTCAAAATGAAATAACCTTAAAAATATTTTGCCAACCTATAAACTTTAGTTGAGATAATTTACTTTTCTTCTTTAGATAACTAGACAACTAAACAAAAGTGAGCTGTGAACCTGATCTGTCATTATTTTGGTGCCTGAACGAATGAATTTACTTAATAATTTTGATTTTCTAAAACTCAAAGATATAAGTTCATCTAAAGAAAAAAAAAGTAAGTTATCTCAACAGAAGATTAGTAGTTGGTAAAACTTTTCCAAAACTTAAGAATGTGAGTTGGATTAAAAACTCAAAAATCTATTGCAGGACATTGTGTTGAAATTTTCTCAACTCATTCATCTTTACAGTGCACATGGTGCATTTAACACATAAGGAAAACATTTCTAGCTCCATTGTCATGCCTTTATTAGCATTTTAATAATTAATAACACCATATTAAAATGGAAAAAAGATAATTGGAGACATCTCTTCCTGTCCTTACAGTTATGCTACTGTGCTAGCAGTAACATATTAGTAAAAACACAAGCTTGTTCTAATGAAAACTTATCAGCTGGCTAACATTAGAAATTGGAAATTAAGTTAAATAACATCTAGAAGCTAACAAAGCTTTAGCTAGAGGCTAAATTACAGCCATTTCCAGTGTGTGGAAATTAATTAGCTCATTATGCTAATTACTCAAATTGCCCTATATGCAGCTCTTAGCAACCAAGCTAAATCTGTGCTGCTAAGCCTATAGATGACGTTTTAATCACGAACGTCCACAGGAAACAACACTGCTGGGTTTCCAGTCGACTATTTGGGTTTTAGCTCCTGTGGCAGCCCTTCAGTACTTAACAAAAAGTCAGCGAAGTAATCAGGGACGTCAAAATGGGCTCAGATGGGCCTGCTATGTTGTACCACATGTAATTAATTAATACTAATGAATGGATGGAGTCTGTGCTGATACATAGTAAATAAAATAGCAGATCATTACTGACAGAGTAAAGAGAGAGGTGTATTGGTACAGTACAGGGTCAGACAGAGTTTAAGAGAACGCAAAAAGTCTGGAATAATTCACTATATTCATTCTATAAACATACTGTAACAGAACTCAAGAGCTGAATTCAGCAGGTCTCCCAGGTACCTCGAGTCCTAGAAGGGAGTCCTCTGATGTGCAATGGCTAAAAGGGACTACTGTTTTTTTTTTTTTTTTTAGGAGAATGACCCTTAACCAGTACCTGATGAGAGGATCAGTGGTCAAAATCTTCTGTGTCAGTCCTGTGTTTAGGATCCAGATTTTTTAAGCAAAAAAAGTCTATCATTTGTGAGTTCAAGCTTCTTAAATGTGAGCATTTTAGGCTGTTGGTTTGCTTCTGGGAAATTGTCATCTCAATTTCTTGTGGACTAAACGATCATGCAGTAATCAATAAAGAAAATATTCGTTAGTTGCAGCCCTAACTGAGGTTGCTTTAAGAGCGCAGGGCTTTGCACAGGTTTTGAAACTGACTTTATAAATGGTAAAGACAGAATAAACTACTTTGGACTGTTTAAGATGTGTCTTTTACAGCATCAGAATGGATTGCGTGTGACTGAGACAGAAGTATTTTGCAGCAATTTGGTGAAAGAAATAGTGTTTGGAACCCACTCAGCACACAGATAAAGAGTGGAGAAGTGGATTATGTTGTGGGAGGCGGTTTTAAAAAAAAAAGTTTTGTGGAAGGTTTTGAGATTTTCCAACCAAAAAACTGGCAACCACTGTGTGTGTGTTTGTGTTTCATATTGAGAAGATACAACCCCAATTCCAAAAAACTGAATGCAATGATCCGCAAAAACTTTTTGACCTATACTCAATCCAATACAGTACAAAGACAAGATCTTTAATGTTCAAACTGATTAAATTTATTGTTTTTTTTGTAAATATACACTCATTCTTAAGTTGATGACTGCAACATGTTCCAAAAAGATCAGACAGAGGCATGTTTTAACTCTTTAACTACAAAGTCAGGCTGTGCAGAACGTGTCTTGGCATTGTCTTGCAGAAAAAAGCAGGGACGTCCCTGCAACAACGTCATCTGGATGGCATCATATGTCGCTTCAAACCTGTTTTACACAGCGTCCAGACTTTTTTGGGATTGGGGTTGCACATTTTGTGTGGATTATTACTTTAAAAGTCCTTTTAAATGTTTCCAATAACTCCATTCACCATATTGTGCACTAATTATAATAAATTTCCTACCAATTCTCTCGTCAGGTTTTAATTAAGGTGACAAATGAGTCAAACTCCCTCAAAAACAGTCAGTGTCGTCCTTGAAGAGTCGCTCTGAGTATCACTGGCCAAGACAGCTCAGCCACAGAGGATTATTACAAAGCTGAGGAGCAAAGTAAAAGTAATAAATAAAACAAACAAAGCGACTGAGACCTCTTCACGTCGTCGTCCATCAGCCATCAGGTTTTTGCCTCCCGGATCAAAATTCAGAATTGTCACAGAGTTCCCGGCAACTTCAAAACTTTCTAAACTAGTGTAAAGCATCAAAAGTTGCCATCCTGTACGTTCTCAGGAGTTGTACCGATAATCTCTCTTCGTGTCCATGTCCCGTTTCCTGTTTATATTTTATAGTACTTTAAGCGGTCTTCATGATTGGCTAATAGGTGCTTTCTGCAACAAACACATAAATTCACTCGAGATAGAGATTTTGGTTTTAACTGTAAACTGAAATGTTCTTCAGGCGTTCCGTCGCGGGATCGGGAGGAACGTCGGACGAGCTTTTCTTTTTAAGATGTACCGCAGCGAGTCCCAGTTCAGTCTTCTTATCTCTTCTGCTCATATCAGTGTTGTTCCTGAAAAAAACACCAAAAATAATTTGTCTTAGCACAGAGAGGCTTTAACCGCATCACCACATCCATGAAGGTTTAAACTAACATGAAGGAATACCAACATCTTGAGGACTGTCTGACTCCTGATGATGAATTCCATTGGACGAATTTGCACCATGAGCCTGAAAAACATCGTAAGACATTGTAAGTGAAATTAAAGGACTATTTTGACATTTTGGTAAATACACATATTTGCTTTTTCTTAGATATGAAGATCAAGACAACTCTCATATTGGCACAGGGATGCAGCTTGAGCTTTAGAAGTGGACAGAACCAGGTTATCTGTTTCCAGTCACCAAGAAAATGCCAGACCCTTCCTTTAAAATGGTCTCTGATCTACAGTACACATTAAAATCCACATAACCTCTTTTGTAATATTTAAATCCTTAAAAACTGATATTAAAACCCCAAGGAAACTGAAAATGAAGAAAGGGTCATAACATCACTGATGGTATTTTGGTGTAGCTCATTCATGTGCTTTCAACATATATTTTGTTCGATTTGTGTGTTAATTCAATAATTAATTTGTATGTATGTTATGCTAGATTTCTGATGGACTGGAGATTCCAGGGAAAATGTGACTGAGGTTAGAAACAGACAGTAACATTAGTACATTAACTAGATTAACTCTGATCCCATTAGCTAACATCATGTAATGTAATTTGTAAACTGTGCAAGTCCTCTTCCACCTTCCATCTGATTCTCCCCCATAATAAAGATTTTTCAAAAGTCACCTTAAAGCACACTTTTATTCATTGGCTTTTAACTGTGCTTAACCTCCCACCCACCTCAGGTATTTCCCCTGAAACTATTTGTAGACCTGCGTGTCACAAATAGGCTCTGTGTGACCATTTACCTTTACTTTTACTGTTTTCATTGCTTTGCATCTGTTATTTGTCTTGTGTTTGTTTCCTTCTTGTGTTCTGTATTTCCTCTGTGTTTACTGTGTAAAGCACTTTGGGTAGATAAACCACAGCAGGGCACCAGACAAGTTCAAGTTTTTCTAATACTGTCTGCAGTATGTCCTCTGTTTTATATCTAAGAGTGACTTTAAAACCAACGCACAATGAACGATCAGAGGAGAATTGCAAACGTTTGGTTTAAATGTGTGATATTCCCGTAACATTAGCTATTATTATGGTGAAGCAGCAGAAATACAAGGATGAGAGAAGGGACAATAACACAACAATAACAATATTTATTTATCATTAACTCACATTTTTCAAAGGACACTTTGCTTGCAACTTTTTTTTTAAAAAATGGCCATGGTGAGGATTTTAATTTATAAAGGAGAGGGTGACTTTCACTCCTGTCCCAACCCACTCCCACAAAAACACTCCTGTCTCGTCCCAATCCTGAAAAAAAAGACTCCGGTCTCAGCCTGCTCCTGATTATGATTCCCACTCCTGCTGACTTTTTCCTGTCCTGTCCCACTGATGAATGATGATGATGATGATGAACACTCAAATTGACTCCCATCCTGCAGGAATCCCATGTGAATCCCGCATCCCGTGTGAGTCCCAGAAAAAATGTGAGCCTGTACTGTAAAGCATGGCCATAATCACTGAATACTATTTAGAGACCAAAAGCAAATAAACAAGTGTGCACATTTGGAAAAAAAAATAAGCATGTTGTTCTCTGAAGTGTTTTTTTCACTTGTTACAGGCATTTATTCATCAAAGGTCATATGACCTTAATGATTTATGATGTAATGACCCTTCCTTCTTTTTTAGTTTCCTTTTAAAACCCATCATTTTAGTTTTTCAACATCTACAAGCAACTGTGAAAGCGCAGTTTCTCTGCAGTTTTACCGGGCTTTTATCCGGATGCCTGCGCATGGCCTGGACCAGCTGGTCGACCTGCTGGTTGTGTTCCAGGGCGTTCCTCAGGGCGTCCTCGGTGCTGAGCAGCCGCTGGCGGAGGCGCGTCACCTCTGAGTCCAGGGCTGAGGGGTCCAGCATGGAGTACCGCCGGTGGTCAGGTGAGGAGCGCTCCCGACCCTAAAACACGCGCAAGGCAGGAAGATTATACGAATGACTGCTATTAAAGCATGCATACATGTGTCATGCTACAGCATACATGATTATTCACAAATAAAGAGCACATTTTCTTATTTAAACATCCTAGACTCCCTCTCAGGGATCATCTAAGCTGGTGGATTTTACATTAAATATATAAACCAACAGCTGCTTTCACAGCAGTCTGTATAAACATTGACTGAATAGCTCTTGAATATTTTTCTGGTACATTTCACGGTGTATCTTAACACCATATGCCTCCTACTATAAACCAGAAAAGACCCGATTTCAGCTATAAAATACAAATTAGAGATTCAGCTTTAGCACTTACTGATTTGTTAAATTAATGTCCACAAAACGATGATGGAAAGTGTTTAATTGTGGGTTAAAAGGGGTCGTCACAATAGGGGATTACGTTTAATATCCCTGCACTCATTTTTTTTTTTAGATTTCTACAACTGTAGTTCTTTACCAGCATCATCCACTTATTTCCCATCACACCCACTCAACTCTGTTTTTGATTCCATTTTGAAACTTAATCCACGTTCCAAAGGGTCTACTGGGACAGTTTAATCTTTATTAAATTCACATAATTTGGAACGCTTGGCGTGGAATCGGTGGGAGGAAGATCTGGAGACAGTTTCACTGATGAAGTTTGGAAGAAAGCTTTAGATGGGACACATTTCTCTTTACGACATGCAAGTATCCAACTCAAAGTTTTACATCGTCTTCACAGGTCTGAAGTTAAAGCTAGCTAAGTTCACACCTCGCATGTTTTGGACTTGTCAAAAAATACAAATATGGCGGTCGATATTTTCACTCTTTCCAGATGTTTCGGAAGTACAGATATAATCTTCTGCTACTGCTTCACTATTTGGAGTTACTCAACAAGATATAAATCTTTGTCGCCAGGCAAAAAATATGCTAACTTTTGAATCCCCTCTTACCTAGACGACTTATTCTCCTTTAATGGAAGGAGAAATTCTCTTCAGCCTTTTAAGATGAAAAGATTTTATACTTCATTTGGTGGGTCTGCTCTGAAATTTTATGTTATATGGAGAGTTTTTAAAAAAAAATTATATAGAAAAAATGGACGCCACTGATACGGGAGTTTTGTACTGCTTATCCAATGTTTACTTATTTATTTATTTGTAACTATTACATCACGATCATTGTATGTCTTCTGCGGCTCTGGAGGAGTTTTGTCAAACTAAGAAATTGACCATGGTGATGTCATCAGCCTGGTGATGTCATTGGGGTTTACCTTGGCTGAGGTTTGGAGGCTACAAATGTTCAATTAGCAGCCTGCATTTCAAATCAGAGGTGCGGAGTTACGGGGCGAGGTAAGTTAAGATGGTGTTGCGCTGCTTGTCGGTAATGTAGGATCCAGCTTTTTTGGGGCTTGACTTGAAAGTGAGGATAAATCGACCTCTGTTGCGCTGGTTCTGGCTTTGTGGAAGTGGAAGTATGAAATGTGCATTTCTAACATGACAGACACCAGGCACACGGGGAACAACACCATCAAAAAGCCACCAGATTTCTTTTAATTTCCTACTGAAGAGTCCAGAGAGAAAAAGGTTGTCAGCTGAGAAATGACAGCCACAGCTGAATCTTGTCTGTGTCCAGAAATATTTATATTTTCTTTTTTCACGACTGATTTGATTTCTTGACTAAAATCTCTCCTTCGTCAGCCAATAATAGATTTGTCGGGGAGACATTTCTAACCTTTTGTGTACTGTAGGAGCCTCTCACACTGCATCGTCTTAGCCCAGGGATAACTTTGTTTGTTTTCACAAACATATTGTTAACTCAGGGTTGACCTATAAGCCCAGGGCTGTAAGATTCCCTATATGTCCACTGGCTCATGTGTGTTTACATTCTAGAAAGACGCGTGACAACAGTTTGACAGCCTCCAGCTCCGTTTCGCTCTCGCAGCTTTTAGCTTTTCAGATTTTAATCGCTATTAAACCAACCACCAGCCACATCCTGTGCAAAACTTCCTGAATGCTGCGGCTGCAGTCCAGAGTAGAAGAGCAGACTGGCAACAGAAAAAAAAAAATAAAACAATGTCTGGAGCAGAAGGCGAGGAGCTCGTCCCTCGAAACCGAGCATCATCTGCTGCTTGGAAGTATGTTGGATTTAGGAGAAAGAGTGGTTGTGTCTGCACCACAAAGCAACAAAATTAACTTGTTCAACAACCTGAAAAGCACCAAACTGCAGTGCAATGACTGCTGAAAGGCCAAGGAGAATAAAGTTCTTGTGCTCGGTCAGTTGATTGGTTGATTGTTATGGTCTTGCCCAACCGAATTCTCATTCTGCGGACAGACACTGGTGTTACTTTAACAAGGAGAGAAGCTGCTTAATCCATCATTGTCAGGGGCGGGACGGGACATATGCAGGCCTGATGCATTTTATTTCTGAGTGAGAGGCTGATTTTATTTACTGGCTCCAAACTTAATGTCACCGTGTCGCAGCACCAGCACAAACTGTTACATCAGCCTCCTCAAAGGACCGAAGAGACGAGAGGATAAGAGGTTTATTTTTGTTGACAACATGTGTGTGGATTTTACTCCGCCTGACTGCTTTCTTAACAAGTGCCTGCCGGTAACGTTTCGAGCTCAGAGATGGATCAATACCAGCTGTTCACAACAAGGGCTGGGTACAAAAATCCAGCGCCGACGTGGCACATGATTGACAGAGTTGCCCTCTGGTGTTACAGACGCATCAACGGCAGCAGCACTCAGTCTGCGGGAAGCCTTCCACTAGCCAGTGGCTGCACATTTATATCTATAAATTTATATATTTCTGTATACTTTATACTGTTAATATATTGCTCAATATCAAGTTCAAATTGTCTAAGCAAAGAAAAATCTGTTCTTTCATGTTGGTGATCATTGCAGTGTGAAAATCACAGATAGTTGCTCTCACTGGGAATCGGACTAAATAAATTTTCTGGAAATAGAAAAAAAAACAAAACCTAATAAAAAAACTAATAATGATTGATGAACATCCCGACCAATTATACTGACACACTACTGGTCTATATGAAAACTTTTTTTAAAACTGAACATAATGCAGATTGTCTTTAATTTTAGCTACATCATTTTATGCATATTTGATCCCTTTCCTAATTCAATTTTAAATGTATATTATATTTCATTATTATCTTTTTCCATTTTTAAAATTTTATAACAATTTATATTAGAGGTACTGGGAAAAGTTGACAGTTTCAGTATCCTGATGTTTTGGACAATAAAGATTATTGTACCTTCATTACCTATCCACAAGTTTTTAATAACCACATGAATCATTACAAACGTGTGTTTATGTATATGTTCTTATAAATATGTATTATATTATGTAGAAAGTACATTAAGAAGTACATAAATATATTAAAGTCAAAATCTTTTTTAGCTTTTTTTCCCTATCATATTGGCATCACTGTACAAAATCTCATAATGTTTGGGCTCTTCGACACAAAATTCGTCCTTCTCACCAGTAGAAGCAGTTTTTCACGCAGAGTCTTGATGTCGTCCTGCAGTTTCTGCTCCTTCACCTTCCACTCGGCCTTGTGCACTTCTCTGTTCAGGTCTTTCTCCATGTCCCGTGAATGGCGATGAGACTCCAGGAGCAAGACCCTCAGTTCATTCAGACTCCTGGGGATGCACAAAAAAGAAACAGACAAAAATATTGTAATAAAAAAACGTAAGAGTTTTGTAATTCTGAAAAAAAAAAAAAACAGAACCACATGTTCGTGCTGGTGTGCAGTGCTGCTGTGACTTGCTGTGAGCTTGACTGCCCCAAAGTGCAATAATGAGTCGTATATCTGCTTAGACGCGCAAAGGTCATAATCGTTTAAAGCGCACCAGTCCATTACGTGTATGATATGTCAGTCATTCTGGCCAGTGGGGAATGTGGAGGCGGCCTCATCCCTGACCGTGTCGAACCAGCTGGTGGATGGATGCCCCCGTTCCAGTAGGCATCAACTACGATTTGGCTGTTTGCCTGCATATTAATATCTGTGCACTGAGCAACAGTTCCTCTGTGAACAGGTCACCACAAATTACCCAAAGAGGTCAGCTAGTTTAACATCTGCCCTTATCACCTCGCACATGAGAGCATCATTTCCTTATTCATAAACAAGACCCTCTGGCCAGTTCTCTCTCGTTGTGCATCATTTCAGGCTGCTCTAATTGATATTTTGTTTAAAATCAGCAATGAGTTAAATGACTGTATGTGAAGTCAAAGTGCTGTCGGACGTGTAAATAACCACGTGAGTCGATGCCACGGCAAGTTTACAAAGTGATAATACTCCAAAGCCATGTTCACAGCTTGTTTCTGCTGCCTCCAAGTGGACTAAAATCAGTTAATGCAGATTTAAAGGACCAGTGTGCAGGATTTAGTGGAATCTCTTGCAAACAGCTCATCTCATCCCCCCGTTCCATGCATGTAGGAGGACCTACAGTGGCTGAGAAACTCAGGCAAAACGGGAGAAGCGTTTGGTTTTTTCTGTTCTGGGCTACTGTAGAAACATGGCAGTGCAACGTGGTCGAGTCTGTTGTAGATTTAAGTGGCTCATTATGAGTTAACTGATGAAAACATTCTTAAATAAATGCCTTTAAGTCTTCCACCCATGACTTTTAGAGTTCCCCTCTGTTCAAATTCAGAATGAGTGTAAGTTTATCAGTTTGAACATTTAATATCTTTTCTTTACACTGTATTCAATTGAATACAGGTCAAAAATGATTTGACCTTTTCAGAACTTAAGCAAAAAACATTTCTGAGTGGGGGGATCTTTAAGAAAAGTGAAAAGGCTGTTTCTTTTTTCCATGCTTGAAGCAAAGTCCTCCACCTTATCCTGATGATATATTCTTCCTCTTCCTTCACTGTTTGCTTCAGAGCCTCAGGCATGATGCCCTTCTGGCCATGAAAGGACCAAACTGCACGAGGCTGTGCTCAGCGTCATGGATGTCTGGATTGTATTATCGCTTGTTTCTGAAGAAGAAATCATTACTTCTTCAACCACGTGGCTTGCTAGTAATTGAATTGAATTGAATTTATTGAAGGCTAGCCCCTTGAGATGTAGCATCTCATTTTCGAGGGGGTCCTAGTTGGCTTTGTAGAACTGTCTTGTCAACGTCAAAGATAAAAAATGTGTAACGACGGGACTCATGCAGCAACATTCACTTCAGTTGTCTCATATTTTCTCTTAATATTCTGTTAAAAGTCAACACCAGATGCAGCAGATGTTCTAAACCATCCAAGTCTGCTCTTACAGAGGTGTGCTGAATGATGAATCCCATTTGATCACAAACTGGAGGGGCGTGGTCAATTATTAGCAGCGATAACGTCCTCTAAACATTATATAAGGGCAGGTGTGGTGCCGTGTGCAGACCCTCTGTCTCATGGTCAAGAATTGAGACCCCACTGACTGAAGGATGCAAGAAGAAGAACTTCAGCAGTAAAGAAAACCATAGACTGAGAGGCTGTGACAGCAGAGTGGTACAAAAAAAAAGAGAATGAAGAAGTTAAAAAATAATTCAGTGAATTAAATACATTACAAAGAGAGGGTAGTTAAGGAAAAAAAAATCAAAAAATGTTGTTATTTGATCATATATAGTATATTATGTGATCAGAGCTTAAAGGAGAAGCTTTATATTTATTTTTACGCTTTAATTTAAAGTATTTATTCATATATTATTCTTATTTCTTACATCTTATTCTTTATTATTATTATTATTATAAGTTTATTTCTTTCTTTATTTATTATTAAGTGATATTTTTGACTTGTCTCTTAACTTTTTAAAACATTATATCAGTTTACGGGCTCCTTAAACATCTTCAAATTACTTGTTTTGTCCGAACGACAGACTAAAACCACTAAAATGTTGACCGTAAGACGATTCAAAATAGATAAAACAAATAAATAAATTTGTGAAGCAGGAAATAGCAGGGTCCGTTAACAGGAAACAATTAACTGTTAATGGTTAAATATTTGAACCCTAATCATATCAAATAACATATGCTGTTATAAATAATGATTTTAAACATTTGAATATTCTTATGTTTCTTGCATTGGACCAAGATGTTCTTCTCTTATCTTGGTAAGAGTGCTCTCGACCACTTGAGAGAGGAAGAAGAAGAAGAAGAAGAAGAAGAAGAAGAAGAAGAAGAAGAAAGAAAAACTGGTGAATCCCAGAAATCAATGGGTGCTAACAAAAATAAGAGAGGAAATGTGTTTTCCTAAAAACATGTCAGACTGAAATAGCAGCAGGAACATAAAGCTGCTTATGATACTGCCATCCAATAACACCACCTCAAGGGGACATGTACTGATTTTTTTCAATGGATGGTACTGAATACACTTTTATTGCACGCAACATAATTGCTGTCATGATGCTGCACAGAAAAATATTCTGCTATCACCAGAGGCACTTATTTTTAGTGCCCTGTAGCAGTTACCAACACCATAACGATCAATAATGTAAGAGCTGGATAATGTAAGATGGCCAATAATGTAATACAATTAGACCGCTCTGTTCCTACAGCACCACAGAAAAATGCTCCGTCTGAATGAGAATGTGTGTGGACTTAAATGACCCCGTTTAATAAAGCTCTGCACGTCTGCAATGATGCTGTGACAACTTTCTCTTTACGCTCGGGTGGTTAAATAATGACCTCAATTATCAGAGTTTTACTGAATGTAGCCCGATTTGGCAGCTCGTGCTTCAGAAACAAGAATGGGACTTGGGAGGTTGGTGAAAAGTTTGCCAGCGACGGCTAAATGCCATCTGTGAGAGGTGGACTGTCTGGAAGGTTTTCTGCTGTTTCCCTCTGCTGGCTGCTCACTAAACTCAAGACTCAGATACTCGGGCCTCTGGTTTCTTTTTTTAAAGTTAAAAGGCACTTTCGCAGAACGAGGTATTTAAAAGCTGCAGTCCTTGTTGAAGATAATCCATCCACCTGACAGGTGTGGCATATAGAGATGCTGATTAAACAGGATTAGAGCACATGTGTGCCTTGGACTGGTCACAATAAAATGCCACCCTGAAATGTGAAGTTTTATCTTTAAAAAAGGCATGAACTATGGCTGTTTTACATAGGGCTATGGATACGGAACAAATAAACATTAATACTGCTTTAAAATATGATGAAATGTCTCTACTATGTGGGAACTCTTGGCGTATAATTTCAGGCAAAGCACTTCAATATAGTTGTTGTTGTTACTGATTTTGCCTAAAGTCTGTCAGAAGATGTGTTATATTATTCAGCAGGACTGTATAAAAGTAGTAAATGGCTGCACTTATTTATCATAAGTGCTTTTGTGCATGAAGCACTTTACAATTTACTTCTAATTAACCCATTAATACACACACACACACACACACACACACACACACACACACACACACACACACACACACACACACACACACACACACACACAGCTGCCTTTTGAGATAGACTGAGAAAAATAAGTTGCTTCATTAACTCAGCCAACACATTTTTCTCAAAAGAGGAGAAATTAGAGCGTCTCTGCTGAGCCATCATGAGTGCACTACCTTACTAACTTTTTAGCTAGTTTGACTTTGCTGATTTTTTGGCTAATGTTAGACAGCAAATAATGTAAAGTTTTGTTAACTTCTCAGCTAACCTTAGCTAGCAAACAATCTCCATATTGATTAAACTCATTTAAATCAGTTAACTAGGATTTACTAAACTGAGATTAGCTTTTAATTATGCAACAGAGTTCTGCTTAATTTTAAATCTGGATTCACTAATTTTTCACATAGTTTTGCTAAATTCTGCTTAGATTCGGTCTTAGATAACGATTAGTTAGCTAGCTAGCATTGTTATCTCTGGTGAGGTTTATTTTGTTTCTTTTGAACTTGAATTATGAGGACGGTGCTAGCTAGCTAACATTGCCTTTCATGCACAACTGTAGTGATTTTTCATCCTTAAGATAGTTACTACACTTTTCACAGTTATCTTGGTACAAAATGTTAATAGTATTTAATGTTTGCATTTGTGTATAATGCTTTTGAGCACTGTGACAATCTTCTCAGTGTCTTAGATAACTGTTAGCAGTGTTAGTTAGCATCGTCATCTTCATTCAAACTCGACAGAAACAAATTGGCTTTTCTTTCTTCTGCTTCAACAGTGGAAAGGTGAGCAAGATGTTTTTGTTGAGTATGTGTACGTGTGCAGTCAGAATATTTTTAGATCTAACGCAGTGAATTAATTGTTTATTTCGACCAAACCTGTGATGGTGATTGTTGGAACAGTGGAAAGACGAATCAAGACATTTCTGGTGAGGCTGATTTTATTTCTGTCGAGGCTGAGTGAAGATAGCAAGCTAGCTAATGTTGCTAATGGTTATCTAAGACAGCGAGGTGATCATCAAAATTATCAAAAGCACTGAAACGAATGGTAAATACTACGAACAATATGCACAAAACTGACTGTGAAGAGTGAAGCAACTAACTTGAGGATGAAAAATCACTTTGTTTGTAGGTGCAAGCGTGCAGCTTGTAAAAGTAGAGAAGAGTGTATAAGAACAGAATTAACAATAATAAGTACTGAAACTTTTTTTTTGTGATTTCTAACATTGATGTAATATTTAAAATACTCTTGAAGTACCATAAAATGTTTCTCAGTTATCAGTATTTCTTGACTTTTATCCACCTTAGTTTTAATTTATCACATAATTAAAGCCGACATTATACCCCACAGAGTACTTTTTACATTTTTCTCTGAGGTCCACAGTCGGCACCTCCGCCGCTAAGCCAAGGCCCCCCTACAGGTGCTATTAATAAGTAATCACACATGAACAGTGTAAGTGGAATATCCATAATGAGGCTCTGGCTGTTAGTGCCAGTCTACTGCTGTGAATCCAAAGGCCTAAAGTCCTCTCCACTGCAGCCACAGAGCTCATCTCATCCTGCTGAATATATTTATTAAGTTAATTGCCTTGCATTACTCTTTTACAGTACATCATACAGTGTGTTTTTACTGCAAAGCCTCCTGTATATGTACAGAGCATATTTCCCTTGTGGGAAAACAAAGTTTTAAGTGAAAGTGAAGCGAGTCAGGACTTGAAACTCCCTGCGTCCTCATTAATACCTGTGTATTTAAACCTGCTCAAGCTTAAATGCAACAAATGCCGGTACTTGTACAATTAAGAAGAACAACAAAAAGTGTCCAGATTGCACCACAGTGGACTGTTATTTTCTGCAGCACAGGCAATAAGCAAGTGGAGAATAAAACCTCCTGTTGCAGATGCTGTAGAAAGTAATGTGAATCCTGGCGTAGCTAATAACCAATATAGGTTTTACCCAGATGGAACAAATGAGTACGATTCAAATAGTGCGGTTCGACTTGACAATACGTGCAGTCAAATCAATACATCGCCTGTGGCCTCCAAGAATCTGTCCATTAACAAATTGATAATATGATGTATTTTTGTGCATCACGTCTGCATGAGCAGAGATGTGATTTTTCACTCACACTTTCCCACTACGTGCCAAGGCTCATTATAAAATCAATACGGCCTCCTCTCTGTACCTCTCTTTCTTCAGCAGCTCTTGGCTGATGTGGACCAGCTGCCCAGAGGCATCGTGGGACTTCTTGGTCATGGACTCCAGCTCTGCCTCCATACGCATCTTCTCCTTGGCCAGGGCTTCGGTTTTCTTTTCCCCTGAGCGGACTTTGCCCTCCAGTGCTGTGAATTAGAAAAATAAGCATTTTTTTGTGTGTATTTAGCATTTATAATGTTATTATGTACATAAACACCTAAAATATTATTGGTAAGACTCTGTAATGTAGTCAGTATATTTAAGGACATTTTAAAGTGTTTAATTGTTTGTATGAAACATTAATAACTGGAGTTAACAACAGGTTACATTTTTTCATTTCACAGCTCAGTCATAGTGAGTAGACATTTTATTCTCTCAATGCTTATTGAAATACACATCTTTAGACATAACTCTAATGTAGTTTAGCTTATTTAGTACGGCCATGGAGTATCGTATGAATAAAAAAGGCAATGATAAAGTTAAACAAAATGTATCTTACTCTTTAAAAAAAGGTTCATCTCTGTAGAGATCTTTTCAGTAATGTTGTCAGACATTTAGAATAAGAATCTTAGCCTGTCAGTGGCAAAACAAGAACTTTTAGAGGATGTACTTCGACTGTGCACTACAGCCTATAAGGGTTAGATCACAACCTGTCTCCTGGATGATGGTGGCCGTGATCACTTCGACACAAAAACTGGGAAAATAGGGTCAACACTGAAAAGCACCGACATTAACCTTAAAAATTGTATTATTTAGATTAAAGATTAAACTCTGAAGCTCAACAATGTCTTCATTAGTTACTCAGTGAATGATGATTATTCTTGTCTGCGATCATATATCATTAAATATGATTGCAGCTATGGTATACTGCGTTATCAAGCAGTCATTAACTTTTTATACAACTATATAGAAGTCCCCCTCCACTCAAACATTTGTTTGGATTTTTGAGCTTCACTGTGCAGAATGATGTCTGTGCAGTTTGAAAAAAAGAGAAAAAAAAGAAAGAAAAAAAATCTATCTATCTTATCTTATCTTATCTTATCTTATCTATCCTGACTTGCTGCTACACCATCTATTTACCTTGTGTTTAAGGTGCATGGAGAAATTAAAACTTACCTGGAAGAAAACATGAATGCTTTTAGTCATATTAAGAACATGGTGTAGTGGTGCACCTCAGCCTCTTGTGGCCAAAATGAGTATTACAACAACAAACAAAAAAGTTTTTCTACCTGCCAAAACCTTTTATTTCAGACTGGATCAATTATAATATAATATATATAATATTTCAAAATGGATCATCAGAATTTTCTTTCTCACTTGCCCCTAACGGCTTCTGTAGTTTTCACATTGATCTGCTGAAGGGGGAAAGTTAAATTTATGTTGTGCACGTATAAACAGGATTCCGTGATGTGCTTACAGGTCAGTCTTGACCTACCAGGAATGGCAGCGACACTGACGCATGATCCAAAGGCCAATGCAGAGTCTGCACAAATGCTTGTTTTTCCTACAGTTACCTGAACTCCCCTACAGTTACCTGACCTTCCCTACAGTTAACAGACCTTCCTTACATCTACCTACCCTGCAGTTACCTGACTTTCCCTACATTACCCGACCTTCCCTACAGTTACCTGACCTTCCCTGCAGTTACCTGACCTTCCCTGCAGTTACCTGACCTTCCCTGCAGTTACCTGACCTTCCCTGCAGTTACTCGACCTTCCCTACAGTTACCTGACCTTCCCTACAGTTACCTGACCTTCCCTGCAGTTGCCCGACCTTCTCTACAGTTACCTGACCTTCCCTGCAGTTAACAGACCTTCCCTACAGTTACCTGACCTTCCCTGCAGTTACCTGACCTTCCCTGCAGTTACCCGACCTTCCCTACAGTTACCTGACCTTCCCTGCAGTTACCTGACCTTCTCTACAGTTACCTGACCTTCCCTACAGTTACCTGACCTTCCCTGCAGTTAACAGACCTTCCCTACAGTTACCTGACCTTCCCTGCAGTTACCTGACCTTCCCTGCAGTTACCTGACCTTCTCTACAGTTACCTGACCTTCCCTGCAGTTACCCGACCTTCTCTACAGTTACCTGACCTTCCCTGCAGTTACCTGACCTTCCCTGCAGTTACCCGACCTTCCCTACAGTTACCTGACCTTCCCTGCAGTTACCTGACCTTCCCTGCAGTTACCCGACCTTCTCTACAGTTACCTGACCTTCCCTGCAGTTACCTGACCTTCTCTACAGTTACCCGACCTTCCCTGCAGTTACCTGACCTTCCCTACAGTTACCCGACCTTCTCTACAGTTACCTGACCTTCCCTGCAGTTACCTGACCTTCCCTACAGTATCCGACCTTCCCTGTAGTTACCTGACCTTCTCTACAGTTACCTGACCTTCCCTGCAGTTACCTGACCTTCCCTACAGTATCCGACCTTCCCTGTAGTTACCTGACCTTCTCTACAGTTACCTGACCTTCCCTGTAGTTACCTGACCTTCTCTACAGTTACCTGACCTTCCCTGTAGTTACCCGACCTTCCCTACAGTTACCTGAAATGTCCTACAGTTACCTGGCCTTCACTACATTACCTAACCTTCCCTGTGGTTACTTGACCTTCCCTACAGTTACTATCCCTTGTCGGCCCTGCAGTACTTAACCAGCCTTTTTCCACTCACTCTTTTCCAGAACTATGTTGTTCAGTAGTTTCATGCCATTGGGTATGTCCCAAGTCTCTTAAATTGAATGCATTGCATGCCTCACTTGCGTCTTTTCCTTGCCTCTTAGTCCCTCCCACCGAGGATTCAGAGATGCAAGGAAACCATGCGAGGTGTAAGGACACGAGGAAATCTGTTTTAAGAGACATGAGTTTGTGTTTGCACACATGTTGTCTGTGTTAATACTAATAAAGACACACAGTTGTCAGTGAGCTCCACACCTTCAGGATCAAACAACTTGATCAACTGTCTGATTGCGTGTTGTGATACAACATATCCTCTCTAAACTGCATGCAGGTGTAACTGTCAGTATTCTTGCATTTGTCCATCACCAGCTATTTCAGTTTTCACAGATGCAGCCACCTCTTCCAAACTTGTGTGGTTTCTCCTTCTGAACAGACGCAGTTTTCAGCACAATCTCTGAAAGTCCTAATACTGATTACCACACTGTGTTTATGTGCTAAAAAAGAAAGAATCTCCTTGCTACTAAAACTGATTCTGAAGTACAACTTTTGCATTTTGCAGAGGCAGTCATATCTGCTGACATTAGTTTGATATATTCTCAAAACTTTGACTTTAGTTTTGAAATTTGAACTTTTCTTGACATTTCAACTTTATTCTTGAAATGCAAAATAAAGAAAAAATCTCTCTAGTTTGACTTTGTTCTCAACATTTTGACTTTTTTTATTATAATGCCTGGCTCTAATACTGTTCTGTTCTGCCACAGATGTTTCCTTGTTCTGCAGGAATGTCACTGCCAAGTGTGCAAATGTGCACCGGTTCTCATTTGGGGGAGAGGCACTTCCACCCATGATCCATCCACTATTAATCATAAAGTAAAGTTTTTATAAGCCAGCCTGTCAGATCTGCAGATTAAACACAATCTGAGCACCACAGAGCTGCAATTAACACAGATTTTTAACTGGATTCTGAGTCATAACACAAATAATAGAGAAACTTTAGAGTGATACGTTTTAGTTTTCTGTCTTCACTTCGGTAAACTCCAGTCATGTGGTGTTATATCAGATCAGTCGGATCAGCTGCAGCGTCCAATCAGTAAATTATATCCAACAAAGGGGCATGTCAGCTGGTTAGAAGACTTCCAGGAAGGCTGGTCTCGTATATTCTTGCTCATTGTTCCTCTAAGCCAAAATAAGAGACTTGGGGCCAGAAGAACTTCCGGTTCAAGCGAGGACTGAGGACTGAGGAAACAACAAATAAGAGACTTGGGATGCACTCATTGGGCTTCATGCAAGAACCACTCGTACGAACAGATTTGTTCTTTTGTGATGCGTACAAGTGATTTCAGAGAACTTGAGGCATTCACCAATTTTCTCGTATTTTGAATTTTCAGATACAAACACAATTTACGAGCGGTTCAGACCTGTCGTAGAGCCACGTGCAGCCAGTCTGCTGTTATCCAAAGCAAAGTTTTTCACTAATGACTGTATATTTCATTAGTTTGAAGACATTTTGAGTCTGAAAATAATAATTATGTCGACATTATCCTGTTTGACTACATTTCAAATTATAATAAAACTGTAAATTTACATATAAATCCTCTAATCATTCATTCAATGATCTATTATTACCTGCTGTCAGGTGTGTTGGTCATATATTTGCACATGCAGGTTTTTGAAGTCTCTGTCCAGGCGAACATCCTCACTTATTCTGTCCTCTTTCTTCGTGACGAAAAGTTCCCCTTAACCCTCTTCTCTCACTGCATTCATTGATCGCCCCTTACTGCGCCTGTGGCGAGTCGTTTTTTTCTTTTTCTCAAGTCATTTCCATATCAAGACTTTTCTTCTTTATTTCGGCGACAGTCCGACCCTCCGGTAACACGGCATTAACGGCACTTGCTTTTCCCGTTTTTTTGCTTTAGCTGGTCTTTTAATTCCACTGCTGATGCTGTTAAAATGACAGATTTTCCTTTATGGGTCTCTGAAAGCAGGACGTCAAACTCCAAAGTAGTAAAAATTCTTATTTTTTTCTCTTTGATGCCATTTTCATGAATGAACACTTCCTGACATATGGGGCAGGAAGTGCAGCCATATATGGTATTGTTGGGGGTTAATTATGTGAATTTACAAGTCTCATGCACATGCACTGAAATATGCACAGGTGGATAATTTACATGGTTTTCTGCAGCTGTTCATAAAAGACGAAAAAGATAAGAATACGAAAATGTTCTTGCACGGGGACTGTTGATTTTAAACATGTTACCTGGAACCCAGTCAGCTGTACCTGCCTTCCCTTCTACTGATTACTTGGACTTTGGTTTCATGCCTGCTCCGTGTTGGATTCATTTGCCTTTTTTGGACCTCAGATCTTTAGCTTTGACCCTTTCCTGCCTCATGCTCCTTTAAGCCTTTAATATCATTTTATAGTAACTCATTAAACTGCATCAACTCTGCCTCTGTCATCTGCATTTAGGTCTAACCCGTGTTGCATCGCTCAGTCTGAGGCTCGTTATGAAGGGACCCCCTGCTTGATTAATGCTGATGAGGTCTAAACAATTATCAGCAAATTAAATTTTTATTAAACTTAATTTTCTTTAAGTCACACAGTCTGGATGTGTAATGAAACTATTCTTCATTTTGTGTCTCATATTGTTCTTTTCTCTTTTTAAATAATTCACGATCTATTCTTCAAAGTGTGTCACTTTGATTATCTGAACTACATGAAGTGTGTTTTGGGTCCTTTTGATGTGATGGAACGTAAAAGTTTTCAAAAGACAGCCAGTCGACAGATTTCGCGGCGATGATCAAAGAACGTAACGGTGAAGATGAACACAATCCACCACACGGTGAACTCAGCACGACGGCTGGAAAATGAAGTGAAGCCTGCAGTCACGACACATACAGGGGCAGCGCTGACAGACAGACACTAATGAAGGTCATTATTATATGAATGTGACACAGATAACAAGTTTCTGTATTGAGGAACATGTCATGTATTCCAAACCAAAACCTCACTTGGTTGATGGGCGGGAAATGCTTTAGCCGACGGCAAACTTACCTTTGTGTTAACACAGATGAAGAAACATGACCTGATAGAAGCTACACGCAAGTACAACACCACTTCCAAAACAGAATACAATGATTTGAAACTGATTAACTTCATTGTTTTTTGTAAATATAATCTCATTCTGGATTTGATGCCTGCAACATGTTCCAAATAAAGTCTGGACAGGAGCATGTTTACCACTGTGTTACATCAGCTTTTATTTTAACAACACTCAGTCAGTGTTCGGGGACTGAGGGCACTGATTGTTGAAGTTTTGGAAGTGAAATTCTTTCTCATTCTTGCTTGTTATACGACTTCAGGTGCTCAACAGTCCATGTCGTATTTTGTGCTTCATAATGCACCACACATTTCCAATGGGAGACAGGTCTGGACAGCAGGCAGGCTGAACATTAAATGTCTTGTCTTTGTACTGTATTCACTTTAATACAAATAAAATCATTGCATTCTGTTTTTATTTTATGTTTTACACGACGTTCAAACTTTTTCGGAGTTGGGGTTGTGCTCGTTTTCACTGGGGCTGCTGTTGTGGGTGAAGAGACGTCTCTACAGAGATTCAGATATTTAGAGATGGAAAAAAAAAAACCCTTCAAGAAAAAGACACCAGAGCTGGGCAAAGGTCGCCGACCGCTCCTGGACATGTTCTGGAAAATGACATTTACCTCCGATCTGGGACTTGAGGGCTTCGACCTGGGACGTGAGAGTCGAGACCTCTTTTTCCCTTTTCAACAACTTTTCCATTGTTTCTGGAGAAAAACAAAACAACAGAAGAAACGACAATAAGTGCACTGTTGAAGGCTCTTGGGCAAATGTAACAGAGTCCGCTCGCTGTGGGTTTAAAGTTAGGAGACTGTAACACGCTATGAATTATGTAACAGAGATAGAAGCTTTATTTTAAAAGCTACCGCTGCTTGTCAGGAAATCAACTTTATTCACTCAAGAGATGAAAATAATAAAAACTGCTCAGTATTGATCGAGATTTACCCTCTCTGAACACATTCTAGTCTCACTACTGATCTATTTTTAATTTCAGTTGGCATATTTCTTTGGTTTCCCTTAAAGGAATACTCTAAAGCTCACTAATTGCTATTATTGTAATTCTGAGTACAATCAGAGACGAGGACAGGAAAGGAGACATTAACCAATCTGATGGACCCAAAGTCTCAAAAGTCAACTTGACAAGCGAACGAGTGTTGCGAGCGTGTCAGGAGGGCCGTGCCTGCACTTGTCACAGCATCATGCTCATTGGACGGCATTTGTGCATGCAGAGCAGAAAAGCCGCCTCAGAAGCTGCCTCGAAACATTCAGGTCAGCCCTGTGTTACATGCTGAACTATTTCTTGACTGAGCACAGTCACTACCTGGAGTCTCTTCTGGTTCTTTGGCAATTCATCAGAGACAAGAATTAGTCAGAATTAGAGGTGTCAGTAGATGGACTTTATCATATTTGAACAGAGCACGCTGTAATAAAAAAACGTTGAGGAAACTCATAATTTCAAGGCAACTGCTTTCAATAGTTTGACTTCTGAATCAAACTCATTACCCATTATTCACTTTTACTTCAACGTGTTCACTCAACAGTGTTTGAAATACATTTTTTGTCTTTCTAAAACAATTTGAGTTTATCTAAAGAAGAAAGTAAAGTAAATTATCTCAACAGAAACAACTTTTTCAAAACTTAAAGAGTATAAGTCGGGCTCAAGACTGTAAAATCTATTGAAGTAAGGTGCCTTAAAATTTTGACTTTTATCAGCCTTTTCATTTTTACAGTGTATCTGTTTCCACCTGCTTCCACGCTTTATTCTAAGCTAAGCTAACTGGCTTCTGGCTGTAGCTGTATACTGAACAGGCAGATATGAGAGTGGCATTTATCTTATTTTGTATTTCTCAAAATGTAAAACTTTTGGTAAACAAAAGTTACTGTGCTTTCCCAAGAAAGCTGTTAATATTTACAGTATGAGTCCATGTCAGCCATGGTGCGAGACAAATATAACTACAGGACTGTTTCATTTCGAATATTAAAATATTTTTGGTTTACATGAGTGATCGCATAGATTAAAATTTAAAGTTCTTCCTAACCTTGAAAACAAGGTTAGGAAGAACTAACTCACTTAGTTTTTTGTACTTTTGGGTGTAATAACATGTAGCTGAACATATAATCATATAATGAAAATAGAGGAGATGAAGCACACTAATGGAAACTGTAGTTAGTATTAAAATAAATAGATGCTGATACCTTCAATATTCTGTTTTAGTTTCATCTTCTCTTCTGAAATCTCGTTGTCCTCTATCACCTGAAAGAGGATGAGAGTGTTAGGAGAGAACTATAATCACATTAGGCAGTGGATTTCTCATGTGTGACTTATCACTTCTCCTCAGCCACTCACATTTGCATCATGGGAGGTGTAGCGGTCTGCCTGGATGGCCTGGAGCTGGTTCGCCGTCACCCTCAGCTTCTCCTCCAGTTTCTGGATCTCCTCTTGGCTCTCTGCCTGAGCCTTCTGCAGGGCCTGGTAGTCCGTCATCTTCTTCTCCGACAGCTCCAGTCGCTCTCGAAGCTCCCCCGCGCTTTTCTCCTGCTCCATCCGCAGCTTCTCCGTCTCCGCCAGCCTCTGCTCCGCCTTCTGGAGCTTATCGGCGGCCTCCTCCAGGGCCTGCTTGCTGCTCCTGGTCTCCACCTCGGTCCTCCACGTCTGGCTGCCCTCGGCCAGCTGGTCTTTGGCCTCCTGGAGACGACTGCAGAGGTCTTCGCGTTCCTTGGTCAGGATGGCGGCTTCGATCTTGTGTTTGGCTTTGAGATTCTCGATCTCCAGCTGGTGCTCCATCTTCAGGCCCTCCAGAGTGGCCCTCAGCTCCTGGGCGTCCTGCTCTTGGCCAGCTGGTGTGGGATGATCGCCGCTCAATGTGGCCTTCAGCTCCTCCAGGGACCGCTGGTGGTCGCTCACTAAAGTGTCAAACTTAGCCTGCAGAGGGAAGTGAGAGCAATTATTAAATTTTTATCTGGATTTTTTGATGAGGAGGTGTATGAGTTACCTATCGATAGTTACCCTTTCAGGTATTTTCAAGCTACATTTCCATAACTGTCTGGCATATTTGCACACACTGTAAGCTCTGATTAAAGCCCTATTTCCTTTTTTCATCACATTATTATTATTATTCATAGACATTAGTGTGCTATAAAACTGTCATTCCCAAAGACTGGGTTATGATCCACAGGTGGGTCACAAAAAATAAAAGACTATGGAAGAAATTCTGCAAAATTTAAGCTTTATATCTGCAGTACACCTTTTATAAAGCATTTAAAATGTTAAAATTCTGCCTAAATATTTTTTTTCATTTAAGAAGCAAGCTAAATTGTCATTTGTTTTCCTGATAAGACAAAAAAATTGAAACAGTGAGATGGCCTGTTAACTCTGCCTAAAGGCATTTATTTCTCATTTTAAAAATATTTACTGTATCTATGTTTTTTAATAACATGCATCAATAATAACATACATTTCATAAAATCATTTTCGTTTTTTTTAAAAAGTTTCATTTTCAAGCCAGTGCTCCTTGTGACAGCAACTTGCCGGCATGTTGCCGATCGTTAGCCTCCCACTCACCGTTTCATCAGAGAACACGTATTAAAAAACGCTGAGCGGAGCTGCAACCAAGACTCGAGCAGAGCCGTCTTCATTTTGTGTGAAAGGCAAAAGCAATTAAGCCCTCTGACTTATTTTACTTCTTGATCTAAAAAGCGAACTGCTGAGTCTGAGAGCGATTTATCATGAAAGTAATCCCACTTCAATTTCAAGCAGTTTCAAACACTTTATCCAAAATTCAAGCACTTTCAAAGCTTGAAAACATTACATTAAAAAGTGTTTTTGAGGATTTTCAGCACCTGTAAGAACCCAGCAACAAAATGCATATGTAAATCTACTGTACTGAGAATAATGTTGTATATAATTTCTCTAAAAAGCAAAGATCCTCATGTGTTCAGCTGAGATCTTCTGTCTTACCACGTCTGCTTCAAAATGTCGGTCTAGAAGAAGAAAAGCTGATTTGTTCAATGTGCTGTTTGGCTGATAAAGAAAATCACTTTGTTTTCCACTGCCCTTTTTACTTGACTGCACAAAATGTAATTCAGAAACATAAAAACATGCGCTCATTTTGTAAATATGGATGATTCACAAGGACTGAGTTGGCTGTTCATATATGAAACATTTAGATTAGCTTGTTACCTGGAGAAAGATGAGAAAACAAGCTTTTTATTAGGATAAACTGAAGGTTTGTAACAGTTCTTCTACATGTAGACATCATTTAAAATTTAGAGACTACAGTAACAGCCTGCTTTATAATTAGGGGTCAGTTTTGTTTGGGTTTTTCCTGATAGCAGTGCTAAAACTAGACTTTTAAAACTGTACCCATGCAAACCTGGTCGCGTAGGAACTGGTGCCAGTATCCAACCCGATTCATAATGTGGTCATTTGTTTTATTCATTGCTCTTATATGTATTACTGGAAGATGTTGTGTATGTTTTGTAGCGTGGTGGCTCCTCATAGAGCTGCCGTCAATTTTTAAAAATCGTGCAACAAAAATCGTGATGATGTGGTATTAACTGAGGTCTGAAACAAACAAACATGTTTACTTTCATCTGGAGAAAGCTTAAAAAGTCCCAGATAAAAAAAATCTATATCAGTTTAAGTGTACACATTTTCACTGCTTAACTTTGCCTGCAGACGGCCTTTTCTGATGTTAAACTGCTGTTAAACAAACCAAATCTCACTTTCTCCAAACCAACCAAACTCCACTGGCAAAATCAGTAATTTTACCTCACAGAACACAAAAGCTGCTCAGCATAATCTAAATCACTAAATATTCATCATTAATTAGACAAATAAACTGACTGACTGAGGCAGTGGTTGACCAGCAGCTCCTGTAGTCTGTCAGGTAAAAATGACTGTTTTTGCCAATGGAGTCTGGCAGCTTTAGGAGAGAATGACAGAACGGCTTATTTCGCGTTGAAAACAGTGAAAATCTAATCTAAATTTAGTGTACAACTAAACTGATACTGATTTTTTTAGGTGGCTAAAATACATTTTGCTGCTGACGCTTTGCTTTCATGTCATGTCATGTCATGTTCCTGCTGCTTTTCCAAATTGGGGGCGTGTCCACCGCCATCTACTGTAGGTAATATTTTTTAATATGAAAAGATTAATCTAAACTTATTGCTGTCTGCCTTGTAAACTTTCATGACTCTCAGATCTCCACTGAAGTAATCCAGCTGTTCTTAGTGAAGGTCTGTGAACAGTTAAACAGAACACAGCAGAATACCTTCCAGGTGTCCATCATCTCCATGTTCTCCTTAGTGGCCTCTTGGACTTTGTGCTTCAGCTCACTGATCTCCTGGTTCTTATTCTCCAGCAGCGCCTTCAGCGAGTCTACCTCCTGCTGTCTCGCCACTAACGCCGTCTCGTACTTCTCTTTGAGCTCGCTGCTCTCCTTGTAGTGCTCGCGGCCCGCCGACACGAGCTGCTCGCGCAGGAGGAGGGTCTCCGGCCGGGCGTCGGGCCCCGGGGCGGCCTCGCCGTCGACGGCCTGCTGTGAGCTCGTGTCAGATCCTCTGAGTTGAGCCTGGAGGGTCTCGATCTCAGCTCTCCGGAGGCCGAGCTCCTCCTCCAGCTGCATGATGCGACTCTGCTCTTCGACTGTGGTTTGCTAATGAAGAAAGAAACGACATGAATCAACCGCTGCTGGAACGTTAAGAGAGCAGAAAGATGTCAGCCTTTCAAAAGAATGACCTGATTACCGTAACAGGTGGGAGCCCCTGCAACAGAATGATGTCATTCCAAAGAAAAAGGTGACTTAAAGAGCAGAAATCAGGCCTCAGGAAAAAGGAAATCAGAGGGAAACCCCAGACGGTCCTTGCAAGGATTGGAGACGGTGTAAAGCATTCCAGTGAATTAAACAGGACAAATAAATTACATTACGTGTGTGGACAGCGACACGTTGTGTAACGCTTTGGCTCCCTGCTGTACATCTGAGATACAAGATGATCAAAGACTAACAGACATTTTTTCCTCAACCCGCATCCTTGTCTCATCCTTGATATGTGAGTTTCTGAGACCTCTGCAACATCAATATGATCAATACTTCCCTGAAAACCCTGTTGTACGCGATCTGAGGCATATCTGCTGCTCTCTGGTGGATTATTAGTGCACTGCAGGCAGCAGCCAGCCTGCAAGTGCAAAATCCAACATGGCTGCCTTCACGTTGTAACGTTTTTGGCAGAGAAAAAGTTACAGTATTGAAACAACCTATAATTATTCATCACGTGGAAACTTATTTTACAGTAAAATTGTTTAAAACATTTAAAACGCTAACTTTGTCTGTCTGCTGTTTGGTGCTGGGTAGGTAGCTTACAGTGTGTTTCTCTGTGCTTTTTTCTGAAATTGTAATTAAGGATTTTCAAACACGCAATATGCATAAGCAGTAGACATTCTACTACCTATTTCAAGGGGACATTAAGGGTTTTAATGTGGAAAGTACACTTTTCTGTGGCAAAAAAAACATCAGACATATATTAACGTCCAAGCAGACTGCTTGCATGTCTTAATACATGCCTGGAGGGGATTTTTAAAGCTGCATTAATAGATTTTTTTGGCCATCTGGTTACAGCGAAACAAGCTAAAAACGAAACAGCTCATATTTTATCACCTAATTAATTAAATTTTCATTGCTGATGTATCGGCATCAGTCATGTTTCTTGACACCTGATTAATCGAAGTCCAAAGTTCACTTTCCTTTTTGCTCTGCTTTTGATCTCCACCAACTCCTGAAGGTAATACCTCTTTTTTTTTAGCTGCTAAACACTCCGCATATTTCACCAGCATGTTGCTAACTTTGTCTGCCTGCTGTTTGGTGCAGGGTAGGTAAAATACAGTGAGTTAATCAGGACTTTTTCTCTGAGAGCCATCGGGGGTTTTGCATTTCACAGGATATCAAAAAGTCCAAACAAACCATTATACTAACTTTATGATACTGCTGTCATCTTATTAAAGCTGACAGTTCACATTTTGAATGTTACAGTCTTTGCATCATTGCAATCCGAAGTAGTAAAACTTGAAGGAGCCGAAGGATCAACGTGTCACTGTCCAAACATTTGTGCAGCTCACTGTATGTGCAAAGAAGTGGAAGATGAGAGGAGAGCACAGCCGTTCTCTGATCATCTAGAAGCAGCCAAGCAAATATAATAAAGCCGACAGCAAACCTCCACACGGTGACACAGCACACACACCACTGCAAACATCCTCCACACGCACACACACGCACAGATGTTAATTTCAACCATCTGGGAAAACAGTCTACAAGACCTCAGAGTTACTAGTTGATTCATATCAAAGACGTTGCCTGAACAGCATTCAGATTACAGCACGACACACAGGAGTGAAGGAGTAAAAAAAAAAAAAAAAAAAAAGAGTCTATGCAAGGTTAATGTCCTTGACAGCATCTGAAGTCGATTTGAAGTCAAGAATTGAGATAGCTCAGCAGCGGATCAAAGCCAAAACAAGATCAAATCTTTTTTTTTCACCTTGGTTCTCTTACCCAACCTCAAGGATACTGCATCATGAGTGCATCTTCCCTGTTGGCAGAAGCAAACCTTACTGCATATAGGAATCCAGTGTTTCAAAGTCTTTTGTTATCTTTTGATGCCTGAAAATTGAAAGCACAAGCTTGTACGGTTTGATTTGTGATACTGTGGTCTATTATTGAAGAGGCTCTCTCTCTCTCTCTCTGAAGTGCAGCGCCGCATGTCAAAGTGGCGTAAAGGACGTCCTCTGCTACACTCAACTACTGATGCTAAATGGGCATTACCACAATGATCTGTCTTGAAACATTAATGTAAGAATCAGCGATGGATCCCATTAACAATTTAAAAATCTCTCATGTGTCGCTAATTATATTACCCCCCCCCCCCCCCCCCCCCCAAAAAAAAAAAAAACGGAGAGGGATGTTATTCAGGCATCTCAGAGTGCAGCTGGCAACTGATCCGAAAGCTAACCTTAAAATAAAAAAGATAAATCACAATTTAAAAGAAAGTCAACACCAGTTACTGCAACGGAAGACGTGTGGAACAAGCTGAAGCGGCTGACTTTGTGTTTCCGGTCAGAGGAGAAGGTCTCAGGGGAGGATCTGGGTCAACAGTCAGGAGCGTTAATACCGTCATTCATGATACGATGGTGAAGAAATGAGGGGATCAATGGCATGTTGGATATCAGGAATGAAAACTGATTTTGTTTACTTATTTTGCAACAGAACAGTGTGAAGTGTGGAAGCCTTGAGGGCAAATTAAAACTCTTAAATTACTAAATTTACTACTAAATTGTATTCTCTCCTGTGTTTATGACTTGAGAACATGTTCCTTATTTTTTAAAAAACATTTCTTTCCATCCCGTTTGTGAAAACAAATGTAAAAATGTTTTGGCAAGTGACTTTACTTCATCAGGATAATTTTTTAAAGTTTGTTGTTGTAATACTCATTTTGTCCACAAGGGGCTAAAATACTTCACTACCTCATAACCTCACACAATGCAAAAAACATTTTTTGTTTTTAGTGCTAATTAGAGCGTGGGATAATGGTGCAGCCTCTTGTGGCCAAATTCAACTTTTTTCTCACCTGTTTATCCTATAATTCAGATTATCAACAACCCTTCTTCATCTGTTTTTACATCATAAACACATGAGAGAAAACAATTTAGATGAGTGTGGAGCACCCAAATGCTTCACATAAAGATATATTTTAAAAGACTGGCAATATACTATATTTTTTTCATTGTCAAAAAATCCCATGAAAAGACCTGAGAGGTGTTCTGTCAAGGCCGATAATGCAGCTTGAATTACAGTTCTTTATTTTTGCAGAAAATCAAAGAAAAGAGAGGAAACATACTGTAACATAAAAAACACATGGGTGGAATTAAAAAGAAAACCCTGCAGGCTTGTGAACCTAAAATTAAAATTAAAATTAAAATTAATGACAGCTTCACTGCCATGAATTTACAAACACACACAAGTATACACAAGTATAAAAGAAAGAAGAGAATACAGTTTCCACAAAAATACTCAGCTAATCAGCTACTCTGTGAAATATTTTCCTTTTCCTTTTCCTTTAAATACTTTAATGGAATATCCCTCAGAGCCAAAAATGACCTGATCCTGCTGACAAGAAGGGCTGCACAACTTGGTAAAAAAAAAGTCATGTTGTGATATGTGATACAATTTGTGGAAATTACATTAGTTGCATTACAGTTTTTTATGTTCACTGAAAAAAAAAAACTATTAAAATCATGATGATGTGATATTTATTTAGGTCTGTACCAAACAAAAGTTTTTTTTTTCAAAAACTTTTTTAATACTTTTTACTCGTGCTTGAGTAGCCTGTAAAAAACTAAAGTGCCCAACTGTTTTAAGAAAATACTTTTTATGAATAAAAGTACATCATTGTTGATCATTGGTCATTAGGAACCACTGGGCTTGGGTTTGAGTGGCAAAGACAGGGCAGAGAAACGTAATGAGGGATGAACTAAGGCATTAATGATCTTTTCATGGGATTTGACTGAAAAAGAAAACTGCAGAATAACGCCAGCCTTATTTAAACTGTGGGATTTTAACACTGACAAATGTTTAATCTTCCCAGAAAACAGTAATTTTAAGCATCAGTCCTATCTGAATTATAGGTGCACTGACATACAGATTTATAGAACAGTATATTTACCAACAAGTGAAACTGTAAAAGTGATGAAATGTTGCTGAAATGTATCTGCAAAAGTTAATAAGCAGTTATTGGCAGGAAAAGGAGGGGAGGCTATGCAGGATAAATGAAATTTGTGCGTGTTTTTCATACCTCATCGTAGTCAGAGGTTGTTTGTGCAGACGGACCAATACACTTAATCGATTTGATGTAAATTTGGACACCAAACAAAGGTGAAATATGACTTAAACTCTGCAGCTTGTGAGTACAAAGAAGCAAACAGAACCACACAGGACAGTGGCTACAGGCAGCGGGGTTCGTGCTTTTTTTTGTTTTTTTTGTTTTTTTATTTTACCCTCCTCTTCTCTAATTCGTTCTGAAGCGTCTCTGCTCTCAACTTTTCGAAGAGCAGACTCTGCTCGAGCTGACGAATATGGGCATGTTCCAATTTCGTCTGAGTCTACAGGAAGACACAAAGAGAATGGCAGAGAGGGAACAAAAGAGTGATCGAGGAGAACAAGAGGAAGAAGAAGAAGAAGAAGAAGAAGGAGAAAAAAAGACTCAGAGGGAAAGATTCCCACAAAGATCCAAAGGGAATGATAGAGATCAGAACGACACTCGACATATGATTAAAGAGAAGCTTTGCAGACTCTGAAGTGAGCGGATCGTATGATGGCTGCAGATTTAGGTCAGTTCAGTTCTGAGACTCTCTGACACATTTATCATGTATAAACATTTCTTTTTATGGAGATGGAGCCTTGAAAGCTTCACGTAAATGAAACACAGTGTGCACTCATACATGTAAGACAAATTTAAGTTGACAGTGTGATTTCTCAGTTATGCGACTGGCTGTTAGTGTGACATGGCTGATTATCACTCTGCACATCCAGGGGTGGCTATGAATAAAGGATAAGGTTGGTGACATTCTTTTCTTATTGTCAACAAAATCCAATAAAAGACCAAAACGAAACAATGAAAACATCAACACAATATTCCTGCATTTAAATCGCTTCATTAGCTTCCTATTCGACAGAGGATTCCCTCTTCATCTATTGGTCGTCGAGGCACCAGGTTGAGTCATGGTGCATCATTGTTGTCCAAAAATTAATTTATCAAAACCACATCAACGAGTCATGATCCCATCCAAATTATGCTGAAATTTTAACAGATTTTCCAGTAAATCGGCAAAAGAAATTGCAAATTAACGCTCGTTTCCATCCACTATTGTTATGCGATTGTTAGGAGTTGGTTCATCGCGATGAACAGTAGGTGGCGCCAATTTTTCGAGTCATTTCGAGCGTCCTTCCTGCTGCTGGAAACACTCATTACAGCACCAAATGTGTATTAATCCACGGTTAAAAGCAGTCCCCCTTAAATGCACTGTTTACTCCTGATCAAATGCAAACTACAGCGCCTGCTTGTTTCTTTTAGAACTGAAAGTATTTATTTGTGACCAATTTTTAAAGATTTTAGTCACGTTCATTTTCAAGTTTTGGTCTTTTCATGTGATTTTCTTACTGTACAAAAAGAAAATTATGAAATATCACCGGTCTTATCTGGTATCAGTCCAAACTGTTATCTATTTCCTTGTGTAAAGATGGCTTCCATGCAGCGTTGGAACATTACATTACATTATAAAGAAGCCAGCAGCAGTCGTAGTATTAAAAAAATTCTGTATTTGTAAAGAACTTCAGCAGTCTTGAGCCTTTCTGTAACCACACAGCACACTGTGCATCACAAATGTGTTTCCCGGTGTCTCCACTTGAAGGCTAAACGCAGCACAGCTGAGAGTGAATTCAAAACTGAACAAATTACATTTACCTTTCATTCAGGGTCTTTCTCAGGGGACACACAGGAGACAGGACAGATATTGTACCTCATCTAATGGATTTCAGACTTTTCTGCAAAGCTTAAAAATGAGGTACAAGTCACACCGTCACCGAAGTAAACCATTTATTCATGGTTTTTAAATCCTCGCTTTTTGCTTGACTTTTTGCTCCGGAATATGCTGCTGAAACCGAAAGCTCCCTTTTCATAAAAGAAATATCTGTATTGCTGAGGCATGCAGGCAGCATGTAGCTGCTGTCAGTCAACTGTTGAGAAGGGTTCAAATCCAGATCATCGTCTCTGCTGAAGCATCACTGAGTCGCTCATTTCAACTCATCTCATTAAACCTGTTTAAAATATTTGTACGGGGTCTACAGGAGACACACACTCATCTTCATTATCATATTTTCTGCATGTATTTAAACCCCTTCTACCTTTTTCAGTGTGCATAATATTGAAGTATACGCAGGACATCAGTATGTAGAAGCACATGTATTCCATTGTTGATGCAGTTTATGAGTATTTATTCTGATGCTAAATACCTCCAGGTCTCCTTTGGTGATGGATTCCTCCTCCACTCTGAACTGCAGGTCCTCCACTTTCCTGAAAAAGATGAGAGATTGACGTGGCACAGAGCACGAAAAGAAGAATCATAGACTTTTACACCTGATTACATCATGTTTTAAATTTAAATTATGTTGCACCAAACTTTTAAACTAGATTAAAATGAAGAAATATTGAACTTAAACCTCTCATGTATTTATTTGCTCCATGTTTGCAACAAACATACATGTATTTTTGTACTTCACACTTGAGATTCGTCTGTTTTTGTCTCAGCTTTAGTTCAAAGAGTCACAAGAGGCAACGTGAATGTGGGGATTGTGTTAGAGGACTGGTTCAACATTTTGGGATAAACTGATGGCTTCCTCGCTCTCTTAACAGGCCTGAGATGAGAAGATCAATATCGATGTCTGTGCCATCAGTGTGGAACTGAAGCAAACTTGATTTCTACAGCAGTTTTTATTTTTTAACACTATTATCTGTGATCTGTATGATCTGTGCACAAATAGAAATGTAAAAGCCACAATTTGAGAGATATGTGCTGAAACTATTTATGCATCTCCTCAGCTTATCTGGATATATCACGTGCTGTCAAATTTGGTGAGCGAGCACCAAAACTGGCAACCTCACTGTGACAATAAGACTTCAGGGAAAGCTGCGTGCGATCACTGTGCCAGGCACATTGAAATAGTTCCAGCTTTGGCAAGTGCTTTGACAGGTGTTACGATTACAATGTGAGTCACGGTTCTGGCGGGAGTGGTGATTTCTGCATTTCATTTTCACGGGAAAATATTAAGCCGGTGATCTTAATTTTTGCTGAGGTCTGTCCTGTATTCAAATAAATATTTGATCACAAAAAAATAAATCCTTATCTGAAAACCACAAATCTTTGATTCTATATTTCTGTTTATGTGCAGGTTAAACTAACCAGATGTGTTAATGTGTGAACTTTAGAGGTGATCCCACCAGGCTTTTTTTTTGAACAGAGCCAGGCTAGCTTCTAGTTTTGATGCTAAGCTAGGCTAACCCTGTCCTGACTCCAGCTCTGACAGATTCATACCAGTCATCTAATCTCACTGTCAGAAGGAAAGAATATAAGTTAATTTCCCAAAATAAGAAAGAGACTATGATCAGCAGTTCCCTTGTAAAGCCACAGTCTCAATTTTGTTTTCAAATGATAATTTAAAATTGTCATGATGTGAGGATCAAGTTTGACATTGAAGATGGCAGGAAGAAAAATCCTGTCTTGTGGATACCTCCAATTATAATACCAAACACTGAGCCTCATGCAAGGATATTTTCATATTCTTATCTTGACTATCTTTTTTTTTTTTCGTACAGTGGGCTCGTACAAACACGCCACATCAGATTCAGCAAATGCTCCTAACTTCAGATAACTGCACGCACATGAGACTTGCAAATTAGCATAATTAACACCCCATTAACACCATATGAGGCTGTGTTTCCTGTTCCATATTTCAGGAAGTTTTCACTCATGAAAGTGGCATCAAAGACTAAAAAGAAAAACTTGACAGAGTTCATGCTTTCAGAGATCCATAAAGGAAGTTTGTCATTTTAACAGCATCAGCAGTGGAATTAAGAAACCTGCTAATGCTGAGGAACTGGAAAACCGTGCGCTGTTGATGCTGCATAAGGCATTGTCACTGAATTAAAGAAGAAACGGTTCGGTATGAAAACGGCTTTAAAGATGGAGATGATGATGATAACGGAGGAGGATGATCACCTAGACAGTGACTTCATAAACCTGCACGGGAAGATTTTTCAAACTCAAAATGTTGTGTTAGTATCTGAAAGAAAATTAAAAATATCAGATAATTGCTGAATGGGACAAGTTTACCTAAATCACTTAAGAACAAATCTGTTCGTACGAGAGGCTCTCCCATTTAGATTTACCACAACTCTCTTACATGACAGAGTGAAGGCAGCACAGGTGAAAACTCACCTTTTCTCTTCTTCAAGCTGATTGGCCAGTTCCAGTTTGTCTTTCTGCGTGGTGGCCAACATGGCTTTGACCTGCTGGAGGGTGCTCTCGTTCTCTGTGACATACTGAGGAGAGAAAAAAACACATTTATGAGACAAACTGTACGATTAACAACGACAAAATTTTATCTCAGATTTTTTTGTTTATTTATCTTTTAAGTATCTTTATTACTGTAGAAGTACAACTACAACTTCAGCAACAATAAAGTCAAAACTTCACAACATTAGGACACCACAACAATAAAGTTTCACAACCGTATTCATCCCCTGGTCTGTGTCGTACCTGCACGTGCTGCGTCTTGAGGGCGCTCAGCTCCTTCTCCACCTCACAGATGTGGCTGGTGGCCTTGGCCATGTCGGCTCGCTCCATGTCCCTCTCGGCCAGCAGCTGCTCGATGTGCTGCTGCTTCTCCTTCAGGGCCTCCTGGAGCGCCGTGGTGCCCGAGATCTTGCGGGCGTAACGCGACGACGTCTCCGTCAGCTGGAAGAGTTTGGAAAAGAGCAGAAGGCATGAGGGAAGTTGAGCGGAGGACGGGGCGGAAACAAAGAGAACATGGGTACAGAGGTTGGAGAAAAGGTTAATAAAGGTTAGAAGAATGTGGAGACGCAGAAAATGATGGCGACAAAATAGACGGAATTATTAAAGACCAGACAAGTTAATCGGCTTCACAATCACATCTGGTTAACATCAAAACCTTTATTTTCTCTGAGATCATAATATAATAATTTAATAATCACATCACAGGAAAACCAGCTTGTCTGTGATCTCGACATAACAGACTTTCCTTTCCTGTGATCTTGAAGTTATACTTCACGATTATGAGAAAACAGAAGCAGTTTCATGATCAAAAACACGATCATGGATTAACTATTTTGTGAGCCTGACAGAATAATCACTTTCATGTAACGCAGATGAATTATTTAATGATCACAAAAAGGCAAAGCTTAATGAAAAAAATAAATAAATATGAGTTTATAAATAGTTCAAGGTTGGTAACAGTGAAGTTGGTAACACTGAAATGAACAATGTTCATTTTAAGATTACTTACACATTTAAGTTTTAAACTTTTAAAAGTCCCTTTTTTAAAAAATATTGGTTCCATGAGGCTTCAAACTATAAATATTTCTTAGTCTTAAAAAACCTGCACTGTAGTCTTAAAAGATGCAATATTCTCTTTGACCACTAGAGGGCGCTCTCTGACAGGAGACCTGCCTGATCTGTAAGATCAGCTCAATCCTGTGGCCTTTATTTTATCACAGAATAATACAGAAAACTGAGTCTCTTCAACAAGAAGAACTTTTTTTTTTTTTACTGATACTGATAATACTGTACATTTAACATTTAACGTATAACGCTGAACCAGCTGTTTTTTGGGTTTTTTTTCAGGTCCAGAAAGTTTGAAGAAACTCAGTCAGCTTGAACATAATATCAGTCACATGGCCATTTAAGGGGACAACTCCTCCCTAAAAAACAAAAATACATACTTTTCTTCTGGTCTGTAGTGCTATTTATCCAAAGAAATTGTTTTGGTGTGAGTTTTGGAAAAATTGGCCATAGAGATGTCTGCCCTCTCTAGAAATTATTGGAAATAAATGGCACAATTATGGTGCCCAAAGGACAAAACATACATTTGAGAACTCAACAGCAATGCCTCTTTCAAGAAATCATGACCCAGTTACTGAAAATAATCCACAGACCTTGTTGTGAGCAGCTTCGTGCAGGAACTCTCGTGTTGGGCAGTGATGCATTATCACTTTACCCCGTGTAATTATATTACAGTAACTAATCCAAGTAACTCTGAGTTACTGAGTTACTGTTTGCCCTCTGCAGGCTCTTATGAGGACGTGTACATGCAGCAGGTCACGTCAGCTGCAGACTAAAGGCTAATTAAAGGATGAGGGAGAGGGAGAGAGACAAACTCTCCACAGGTGGGAGTACTGTCATTACTTTGAGTTTGTTTGGGTCCTTGAGAGAGAAAATGTGGTGATTAATCTAATTTGAAGGAAAACTCAGAGAGCAAGACTTTGATTTCACCAAAGTCGACCTCTGGGCAGCTGACAACAGAAACTTTCTGGGTGTTAACAGTCCACTGGATCAGCAGCTCAGCTTTGTTTTTCTGTTGTTTTGTTTTGTGGGATTTCTTTTTGAAGAAAATTTAGCAACACTTTATTTGAAGGGGTGTGCATAAGACCTGTCATGAACACGAATCAGCTCCAGGCACCCAGGGACTGAGTCAGCTAATCAGGTGGCTAGCTCCACAGCTAACTGAGCTAACTCGCTAACGCAAGCAACAGATAACGGCAGGCGGTGATTAGCCTACTTTAGCAACAAGTAAACTGGCTAACACTGTAAGCTAAATCACCCTGTTGCTTTACTCTGTCGGATAATTCACGGTGGCTGCTCTCAGCGCCGTCTCACACTGCTGCCAACAATTAAGCAAAGTAAAGGGGAGTGTCCTCCATCGTGATCTGGCCTGCGACCGGCCGCTAAAATCGATGTGAGATACCCTGATGTCCCATTCATCTGAGCCTGTTGCCAAGCATTCCTGAGGATGTTGGTCTTAAAGACACACAGCGTGTTGGATCGAGCTGCGTGAGCTCTCTTTCAGCTGCAGGTCTGCACATTCGTCACAGAGGGACAAAATGCAGAGTCAGTGAATCAGAGCCTCGAGCTGCACGGATACAAAATGCTAATTATTAACTGCTCAGCAGATAAGGGAGTGTTTCGGTACAATGAAGCCATTCATCTTCCCGCTGTTTGAGTTTACAGCAAGAATGTTCCACGACTAGAAATCAAGAACTCATATTTTAAACATTTAACTGTAATCAGATACTGTTATAGATGTTTATATATGAATTACACAATACATGTGTAATAAATAAACAGCTTAATAAGCGTTGCTGTGATTCAAATGTGTGGAATTAGTAAAGGTTTCTACTTTTTTAATTGATAAAAGGATGCAGGGTTTCTGCAGATTTCCACAAGTTATTTTTAATGGATGTTTTTAAAATTGTGAATGAAATTTAAGACCTACTTCACATGCAAACTGCCAAAAAACGTTTGCATTGCTGTTTATTAGTTACATTTTTGTTTCACTTTGTAGTTGTGATCAATAGAATTTTTTTTCCCAAAAAAACACATTTAAAAGCAAGACTAAAGTTAAATCCAACCTTTTAAAAGTAATTTTAACCTCATAATTACATTTTAAGATGGATTTTAGGACCTACAGAAACCCGTTAATAGGATAACATTAGAGCTGCAACTAATGATTGTTTTCATTATCTATTAATCTGTTATTTTCTCTATTAATTGATTAGTTTTGTCCACAACCCAAAGACATTCAGTTTACTGTCATAGAGGAGTAAAGAAAGCAGAAAATATTCACATTTGATGAGCTAAAATCTGAGAATTTGGACATTGTTTAGTAAAAAAATTACTCAAAGCGATTAACCGATTAACAAAATAGTTTCCGATTAATTTAATAATCGATTAATTGATTAGTCGTTGCAGCTCTATATAAGATAAGACAGAAGTTGATCAATCCCAGCGGAAATTCTTGTGCCATAGTTTGCTCAAAAATCACAATATCATAAGAGTAAAACAGATGAATTTAGAGAAATAAGTCAACTAAAATTGGAAAAATAGTAATGGAAATACTATTTAAAAGTAATATTGGCAGAAGATAATATAGTAGTAATATTGGCATAAATAAATATGGCATTTCGAAAGTCTTGTATTTTATCTACACCTGTGAAAATAAACATTACTTACTTCCTTGAAAGGAATAATTTTGGGAAACGCAGTATGCGTCTTCAGCTTCTTGTAAAGAGTTAGATCATAAGATTGATAGTGTAGTACACAGTATAGTACATAATATACTGCGTCAAACTCTCTGCAAGAAATCAAGTCAGCATATTTCCCAAAATGTGAAACTATTCCTTTAAACAGCTCGTCACACTCTGTCTGAACAGCCCCGCGGCTCTCAGTATGTGCACGAGGCATACTGCCGACATCTTACCAGTCCAGCTCGGCTCGGTCGTCCACCCACGGAGGAGGCCACCGAGCTGACTGAACTGATGGAGGAGCTGCTGGGGCTGTGGGCCAGAGAGGAGACCCCCATCGCCACCCGCTTGCTCTTCTTCGCCTTCGCCGGGCTGGTGGAGGGGAAGCCGATGCGGATCACCTTGTGGATCGGAGCGAACAGGCCGAACTTGGGGAGACACTGAAAGTATCTGCAGGGGGGGAAGAAGGATGACGTTACCAATAAAAAACAAACAAACAGTCTTTATAGAGCCCCTCTGTGTTTGTTTTGGATTCAAAAGGCTTTATTATGTACTTCGGCACGTCACTGAGCGGGGAAAGAAACACATTCTGATAGTCTGAGGGCATTTTGTGGGAAATAACCATCTTCTTCTACCATCTGGAAATATTTCAGCTTCAAACCAGGTGCAAATTTGCCTTATGACTCTGCTGCATCACCAGTTAAATGGTCAATCATTAAAATCACCAATAAAACTCTGAAACAAAATTCAGTAGGACAAGAAGAAGAAGAAGAAGAAGGCCGGAGGAGCTGCAGCATTACAGAGCAACAAACAAGTTTAAAGTTGTGTGTTTTTAATGTACATACTCATTGTTATGTCTGTGTTTTGTTCTGACTTTTGGTACATCTAGGGATGAGCACTGCAAATTAGTTTAGGCTATAAATGCTGTGGTATGTGCACATATTTGATAATCCACTAAGCTTTTTTTTAGATTCCAGCTTCTAAAATGTCAGAATTTCCTGGTTTTCTGAGAGTAAAATAAAGGTCTTTGTGTGTTGGATTGTTTGACAGACACAGTATTGCAACAATTTTCAGACAAAGCGAGAACATAATCGATAATCAGCAGATGATTCAACAGTGAAAATATTCAAACTGCAAGCCTTAACGCTCAGTTCTGATTTATTGCTCAGATGTGATTTTTTTTTTGTTTTTTGTTTTTTTAAACGTGGCTAAAATCAGATTCCAGTGTGAACTGGTTACAGCCCTGAAAGAAGAACAAGAACAAAGAGCTCACACTCAGCAGCACGCCGTCATATTTAAGAAAACGTCACTGAAGTCAGAGTCAGTGTTTAACTTATAAGTCGATGTGCAGCGGAAGCAGCAAATTTGTGAGCAGATGATTATGAGGACGAGTAGAAAGAGAGCTACACTTTTAATTATGGCTTTTTGGGGAGCGCTGCTTCTGTACAGAGGTGTGTTTGGATGCAGAATCAGAACCAGGAGCGATGGGACTGACGTGACTGTCTGCACAGAAAACTTCAGGATGTCCAGGGCTGCCTCTAACTTTAAAAGTAGAGACAGTTCAGAGGGACAGTTCACCCAAAAATGAAAATTCAGTCATTATCTTCTCAGCCTCATGTCGATTTAAAGTTGGGTTTAGTTTTTTTTAGCTCACAAAACACTGCTGGAGTTTCACAGGAAAACAGCGTTGCAGAATCTCCCAAAAATGCCTCCTAAAGCCCAAACATGCCAGGTTGACTTGAAAGAAATCATTTTCACCATGTCTTCAGCCTGAATCCTCACCACAGATCCATAGCTTGGAGCCACATTCACATGTGTGTGTGGGTGTGTGTGGTGTGGCGGTGAGCAGCATGCTGGAGCTTTAGGAGACTTGGATCACACCAGACGAGTAGAATGGAGACATTTCAATCTTGTTTTCAGTTGCTTTGTCTGTTTGAAAACTTGTCAACATTCACTTAAATTGTTCGGGAGATTCAGCAACAGTGTTTTCCTGTGAAACTCCATCAGTGTTTTGTGGACTAAAAACCTAAACTCAGCCTTCAATCAACATGAGAATGATTAGATAATGACTGAATTTTCATTTTTGGGTGAGCTATCCTTTTAACTTTAACTAAGGTGCTTTCAACAGAACATGTGTAAAGTTTTATTTTTTGCTTTTTGTTGTTTTCCCTCTCTACTTTAACTACGTCAATCTTTAATATTATGAACATGGTTAAAAGGCCAATATAACTGTTTGGGAATCATGCTGGGTCACAAGGGTACAAACAAGACCCTCTTAAAAAAATCTTCAGTATAAACAAATAAACGTGTGCTTCTGGATCTCGTCTTTGTTCATTCCCCCCCCCCCCTTTGGGCTGATGGCTTTTAAGTTCAAGTAATATCCCACAAAGTCTGTAAGCATTTTTTTTTTTTTAACTGTTTTCAGTTTTCCAGAAAACATCTGTGGACTCTGAGAAAATGTAAATCATAAACGCGGAGCATAAAAACTGCCCAGTCAACCGACCAACCAGCGGTGCCGACCAGCTCCGGGCTCGAGGGCCAGTCAGTGTAATTTCATGGACAAACAGAACAAAGAACAAGCAGCTGAACAGATGGAATCACAGACTTCCCCTCAATGTCCTTGTAGGGGAAAAAGCAAAGGAATTCGGGGAGCTTGAGCCATATGCACGTGTGTGTATGTGTGCACATTTGTGTGTGTGTGTGTGTGTGTGTGTGTATACCTTGTACCAGCTACTGCACCATCATTCTTCCCCAGGGGCTCATCCAGCTCGACCCCACACCATTCACCCTTGGCGAAGTCTGTCTCTCCCATGTAGCGAATGACTCCCATCTTAGAGCCTCCAACCTACGACAGACACACGCAGAGAGAAAGACAAGTTAAATACTTTAAGTGGTTGTGGAAGAAGGATCATTACGGCTGGTTTTAAAAGCCTGAGATCACCAGCTGTCCTTATAGATCTTAATATACCACTATCGCACAATAAAGGTCTTCTAAGGTGCATGTGGTCGACCTGCTAGGACAGGGACCTGCGACCTTTTTGATCAAAAGAGGCATTTTTGTCCAAAAAAAAGAAAAAAATATATATCTGTAGTCACAACTGTTAGAATCTCTGTTTTCCCTGAAGACTTTTTGTTTTAATTTGGAGATTCAAGAGGACGAGCCACCATCACATTTTAGAGAAAAAAAAACATAGATGCAGGCTTTGACACAAACTTGAGATGACGGAATAATACAACTTTTTTCGGTGTAGAGAAGGGATGTGCGCAATTAGTCGACTACATGATTAAACATCGTCACCGCACCAGAAATACAGTTTAAACTGTTTATCAATATTTCATTCATGTATGATGCAAGTTATCTGTTGGCAGAGTTTTAATCTAGAAAATGGAAATAATGTTGAATGTAGACTGTGACAGAATAAGCTGATATATATTCACTTGACTGGAGAAACGTGCTCACATTCAGCACAGACACGGACATTAACCTGTCTGGAGTCTTTTACCCACAGACACTGTCATTCTCTTTGGTCTGAAAAGGTGAAGTGTTTAGTGAGTTGTTGTCATGTTTTGTAGCTTCAAACGGCTCTTAATACACACAGTATTTTTTTCAGGGTGTTTAACATTATACATTGATAAATTCTGCTCAATTTTAACTGCTTTCTGAGTGTTTTCTTAGTGTTGGACTAGTCGACTAGTCTAAATCAAATTTTGCGTTTAACCAAAAGGGAAATTAGCTGCCAGAAACATCCCTAGTATAGAGGCTACATATTTTTAAAGTTGGCAAATGTAAGAATCACTTTACACTGAAAAATAGTTGAGACAACTCAAAGTTTCAAGGCAACATGCAGCAATTGGTTTTTTATTTTTGAGGGAAACTCAAAGTCTTAGATTATGATTCAAGTCAAGTGTGTTGGCCAAGTTATTATGTTTTGTTCACTGACAGATCTTAAAAAAATATGAGACGCACAGAGACACCCTGTGATCACAGGCCTGAACACCTACATATACTAAGAATGAGATGTTTTTTTCTTAGGTTCTTTTCCTATAATATGAAGTTGTACAGACTGTTCACTGAATGCAACCTCAGTAAGTGAATAAATTCACTACAGGACTGAGGAAGCAGCTGACAAAATAACGAAAACATATTTTAAGACTACCGAATTATTTGTAACTGTGCACGTCATTATTGTGTGAATCAGCAAGTATTTTTAACAAGGGTGCGTACGGAAATGTGAAATTCAATTCTAGGAGAAAGTCGTCCGCCCTCTGCGACATATTTAAGGTGCCACATGGTCACGTCTTACAGCTCTGTGCTTCTCAGTCGGGAATGTTGGTTTCCTGTTGAGAAGACGGTCTAAAATCCACACGCTGGGACATTTGGGTCCGGCCAATATTCAAAACAGACTCGTCTCTCACACATGGTGACCACATGTGTATGAGACACAAAAATTCATCAAAACGTACAAACAAAACACGGGTCACAGTTTCCTTAAATGACTCAGAGAAACACCTAACACAACAAGAATAAAATACCAAACCATGGAGACAGACTTACAGAACAAGACACTTAAGGATGTCAGCTTGGACTTTTGAAAAAAATGATCAGCATTTTTTAACATGTTCTGACATTTTATGGGCCAAACCACTAATCGACAGATGAATAAATGCTGAATGTGGGCGTTCCAGATGTTTCAGCTCACATCTGCTTCTTTTTACAATTAAACATTTAATAATACTAAACATTAATTTAACATTTAAGAACCATGACCTTTTTTTCCTGGAGTGCAACCAGGTCCCATATATAACCACTGACTACTGTATTTAGTATCTGATGAGAAGGGTGTGGCGTGGTGTGAGTCACTCCTCAGCTTTCTATTGTTAAATTAATATTCACCCCTCTGACTCGTCCTTCTCCTAAACCACCGAGGCCAAGGAGGAAAACGTGGCACCAAACACCGCAGTGTCACAAGACATTAAACTTTTGAGACGGTCTGCTGTCAGCCTGGCAGTGTGATGTCTCAGTGACTCAGTGTCAAAGTGCCAGCAGTGCTCAGACGGCCAGTCAGCACGAGTCCCGTCTCGGATCCCGTTATTGCCAATCTCATCTAAAAGACGCACTCAAAAGGTGGTCGAAGACAGAACAGTTCCACGAGAGCTACATCCCTGAATATGAACTGCAAAGGGACGTGAACACCACAGAACAAGCTGTCATACTTTCCTCACATTTGCAGTCATTATACTTTGCTATTATTGTAACTGGGAGTCTAATGAGAGACAAGGACAGGACAGGAGGGGAGACATCAGCCATTGTCTGTCTCATCCCTGTCTCAAAAGTTAACTTGATGAGAAAGCAAAGCCTGCAACACATTTCAAAAAAGTTGGGACAGGGAACAATGCTGAAAACCCCGTGTGAAACATTCGGTAGGTAAACAGGTTAATTGATAACAGGCGACGGTATCATGCCTGGGTATTAAAGGGACGTCCCTGAAAGGTTCACTCACTCACAAGCATGGGTGGGGTGAGGTTCAACACTGTGTGAAAAACTGCATGGACAAATAGTCCAACTGTTCAAGAGCGTTTCTCAACAAGAAGCTGCTAGAAATTTAGGTATTTCACCATCTACAATCCATAATTACATTAAAAGATTCAGAGAAATCTCTGCATGTAAGGGGCAAGGTCGAAAAACCGACACTGCATGCCTGTGACCTTTGACCCGTCAGACAGCACTGCATTAAAAACTGCATTTAAAACTCACATGACTGTATAAGGATACCACATGGGCTCAGGAACACTTTGGAAAACTGTTGTCAGTTGCTAGCGGCTATAGACACTTGGTCGTGTTACTTACAGCAAAAGCGTCATAAAGAAACGTGTAGGAAAAGGTGAGACTTTTGAATTAAGTTACTGTAAGATAATGAGCATGTTAAGAAAAAGCACCAGCCTTGGTTGGTTGGTTGGTTCAAGCATTTTGATGGCTCACGCCGCCTGACATTAAACCTGGAAAAAGATCATTCATTATTTTTTAGGCTGCAGCAGGATACCATCAAATTTATGTCCTGCCCTGTTTAAAGCTGCTACAAGAACCTTTCATATTTTGTTGATTTTGGAGGCCGATTTGAATAAAAGTGGTAGTGTTTCCACCGCCGTAACCACAAAATACAACACCAAAAATAAAAAATGTCCTCCTGCTTCTTTTTAACTGGCTAAAGTACAACACACTGTGTAAACAATATAAACACAGGCTTGTTTTAAACAGCCTTTGATGGTCTCGTTAACTTACATAGGTCTTATAGAGACATCAGTAATAAACTGGAACTGTTTCATAACCAGTTAAAAACTCCACGCAGTGGCTTTAATAAAACCATTCTGACTCCATGTACACCCAACTGTTGCTATCACAACCGCTCGTGTTCGGGGACAATTTCATTGAATAGCCGCCATTAGAGTGACTTCTAAAATATCCAAATAAACACCAGGCCACCAGCCACATCACATGCAACCCTACTGAAAGAAAACACTCATTTAACCTCTCCCAAACTCTACAGTAGCAGAGACGGCCTGTGGTTAAATACTGAGCAGAGGAGAGGTCTGTGCTTGCTGTGGGCGCTCGGGCATCAAAGGTGTCACGTCTACTGGAGACAGTAACCATGTGTTTAGCCTCTGAGGTTGTGTTTCTGCTTTGCAAAAGTTCATTTAAAAAAAAAAAAAGATTCTACATTACATCCTCTTGAGGCGATCACTAGATGGCTGCTTCTGTCACCACCACCGCACAAATATCTGCAAAGTTTGAACTTAGTTCAGAATTATTCCTCTGCAAGGCGGCGGGATCGGGTCCTGCTAAAGGGCCCAAGATGCTTCCAGTTTGATGATGGCGTATGAACTAGAAGAACCACCGCGCAGTGGTATGACTCTGCCAACCAGACAAGTTCCGGTTTAAAGCATGTCTGTATAAAAGTGAAGACTTTGAAGGAATTTAACAAAAGGTATTTAGTGTATTTTTATCACTATAATGACGTGTATGATTCCAGTGAATAATTTCCAGGGGGAGAAATGCAGCTTACTTTTTTTCTTTTTTTTACAGAGGACAGAGGACTGATAGAGAGATGAACATTATGATGTCACAGTGGAGCTGACCTTTGACCTCTGACCACTGCATTATTTTATCCTATTGGATAACTGTCATAATTAGCAAATGACTTCTTGAGTTGTGGACAGAAAACATTTCTTGTGAGGTCATAGTGACGGTTACTTTTGACCCTGAAAATCAAATTAGTTCATCCTTGAGTCAAAGTAGATGTTTGCGCCAGATGTAATGAAATTCCCTCTAGGTGTTCTTGAGGTACTGCAGTCACAAGAATGGGATGAACGAGGGCTGTCTCAGACTATAAATATTTGACAATTCATCCTTTTGGGGTGAGTTGGGGTTGTTGGGACAGGGGAAATACAAACCAATATAGTTTTATTTAGATTCTGTCAAGTTTGAATGAAGCTGATGATGATACAAAAAGAATCTGATGAGTTTGGCGAGAACAGTAAACCAGCGGTTTCTGTCTAAACATAATGTATGTTACTCTTTAAAATAAGGTGTCTCACTGTTGTGATCTTTTTCATAATGTTTCAGTCATTAACAACAATAAAACAACAAATATCACTCTTCTCTGCTTCCATTACAGTTACTTTTGTGGTGAGTTTACAGCCTGTTACCCTGCTGCATCGCCCTGTATACAGTGATGCAGATAAAAAACTTTCTCATCAGTCAAGCAGCAGCGCATGTGGTCCAGGCACCAGCTAATATATAAATATATTTATGATTCCCTTTAATTCCTCACTGAAATTTTCCCTCTATGCATTTTTGCAAGCTTCTGCCTGTTTTATTTTGATGCACACTGACTGACAAAGGACAAAAAAAATCCTCGACTGGAAGAATCTCAGTCAATTTCAGGGCTCCGACTAACGATTCGAATCATCGACTATCAGAAGGCAGCCTGATGGACAAAATCTAATCAGTTCATCCTTGAATCCAATTGGACTTTTGTACCGAGTTTGAAGAAATTCCCTCAAAGCGTTCTCAAGACATTAAGTTTATGAGAACATAATGCCTCCGTCCACGGTTGTCGCCGGCACGGAGGCCTAAAAAAGTGTGTTCTTCTCCTGCTACAATCACATAATTCAATACTTAGCAGAGGAAACTAGCCCTCGCTTTGCGTAATCTGAGTTTCACACTTTGTGCACATTTCACCGACTCTTCTGAGGCCGTGTTGTATTTCCAACAGCAGAGGAGGGGCGTGAGACGAGTGGACGACAGGCGGCGAGCCTGAGCCCCCCGCAGTAAGACAGATAGATTACACGGGAGAGGCTTAGGAAATAGATGGATTCACTGATCAATGTGTCAGCAGTGGTCTCTCCTCTCTTAAGTGCTGAAAGTAATCCGGAGTGATTTACAATATTGACCAGGAGGAAGGCTTCCCGAGCTGCCCGTTTCAAACTGCGCAGGATCTGATGTAACTATCCCCTGTGCCCATCAGTTAATGGAAAGCAATGTGACCGAGGGCCAATAATTGTATGCACTGAACGTTGTATACACCTCTGACAAAAAGAGGAGATTAAAAAAGCAGATATTTACTTTGACACGCTACCTACTTGCCGTCTTTTGTTGGACGATGGTAGACTAAAGGATAAAGGCGCTGCAGAGGAGGGATGAAGGCTGGATTCTTGCAATAAACAGAATAAGGAAAAGCAGAAGTTTCCTGTGGGGATCAACCTTGTATCAAATTACACTGCATGAATCCATCTTTACTGCGGGCCTCATAAAACTGTAATTAGCCGTCCACTGGGACCTTAAAAGATCACTTTCAGCCTCTGTGGATTACGTTGGTCTGAAAATATTCACAGAAAATCAAGTTAAACATTTTAAACTGTAATTGCCAGATTTGCAGGGACAGTGACATTATGTTTATTCACTCCTGGTATGACAATTATTGGCTTCCTGGTGGAGAGTTAGATGAGAGTATCGATACCACTCTCATGACTGTTTACATTTAGCTCAGTGGTTAGCCTCAACCCCAGCCGCTGCAAACTTGCTCAGGATGAGCACATATACAGAATGATGGATGGATGAAAAATCTTTTAAAATCAAATTTCCAAATGGGCAACTTATGGTAACCAAAGTTTCCACCATGACACTTGTGCAGGAAAGTAAAAAAGTGGTAATGCATCTTTCTTCCTCGCTTATTTCCCCTACATGAATCACATTAATTTAACTCAGTTTCACTGTCGGTCACTCTTGGTCTCTGCTGGTCGCGTTTAGAAGGGAACCCCAGATTTGCTAAAAGTCTCACAAGATTTTCTTACAGTTTCTCACAAGGTCTTTCACGGGTCTGGGATCCCCTTCTAGACACCGTGTCTGCTGTCACCTGCTGACTGAGACAGCAGGGATAACCGGATTGACAATGTGGATTGACAGCGGCCCTCAGTAACTGGTGACAGAACATTTTTGGATGGTGATATTAACGTTCTACTGACGTTGATGTACATGTTGTCCTTCTGTACAACCAGTGAATCTCTGTGGAGTGTCTGGTCTCAGACAGGGTAACTCTTAATGAAGTAAAGGTTTGTGTATTTTGCTTTTCGATTTTTTACTTTGTCGGGTTCATCTGCATGTCTCCCCTGGTCATCCACCACCCCCCTGCAGAAGTTCTTCACCGCCCTGTTTGTGAACCACTCCAACATTATGCAACAATTCCACCTTAAAATAGCTTAAAAGTGTTTTTTATGGCACAATAACAAGGGAGAATAGTGCCTCTTTTATTTCCACTCCGTGCCCCAAAAGCCTGTTCTCGCACCGCGTAACTTGGGTGTAGTAGGAACAATCTCCTGCACTATGTCATACACCACCGACTGCGTTACTGATTATGGTGAAAGTAGATGATATTTGTTGCTGAAATGTTTCCTGGTGTCCCCCTGATGTCCTCCAGCCGCTCCGCCTCAACTCTCACTGATTTAAGGCCTTTTCTTATGGACAGATAGCTTTACTTGCTAACTGTAGCTGCCATAAGCTAATTAGCACAGCTAGCTGTGCAGCTTGGTGATTTGGTGACTTTCTTGCTATATTTAGACACTTTTCAGACCCTTTTAGCGACTTTATTTCTAAAAACTGCCAGCGACAAATCTAGCAACAGACCATGAGGGAAGACGTGAGAAAATTTAACATCATCATTCAATCCTGTGTGGAGCGAAGTCAACGACGCACCCGGGGAGTGTCACTGTTCACACCACAGTGCTGGCCATCTTGCTGTTGGACTTGTCAGTAATATTAGCTGCCTTGTTATGACTCGTGTTGTTGCACTTGTCTGATGTTTGGTGATGTGAACAAAACTGCTGGCTCACTAGTTTTTGATCATAATGATGTATTCATAATAAATGGACGTGTACAGCTGTGTAAGTGAACTGCACCCCAAAACTGTAGGGGTGTCAACATTTAGTACTCCCTTGCAGTGCCAGAAATATTTTTAACCTCCTAGACTTTTCTTGTCAGGATTTAAATGGTTAAAATTCAATTAAATTCCACAAATCCAGTCTCTACCAGCCATTTTTCATCCAGCACAAAATCACTCACCAAAACTCGATCTCCAACTCGTAGATCCTTATCTCCAGCTTTCTTAACTGAACCGCTGTCAGACATGTTGGACCCCGACTCGTTTCCTGTCTTCACCGCACTGTTGAGCAGACCCTCTCTGAGAGGCACTGCCACCCGCTGCCCAGTGGGGGCGCCGCTGCCGCCCTGCTGAGTCTGATTCTGGGCAGAGAGCGAGTCAGTGGAGTGGCTGTCGCTTCCCTCTCCGACCGGCTGTCGGGTGAGCTTCGAGGGTCTCGTGAAGATGCCCTGGAGGGGCTGGCACTCAAAGTAGCGCACTCCGCCCACTGAACCATCGTTCTTGCCAACTAGGTCGTTCAGAATCACGCCGGCCCACTGTCCCGGGGCGAACTGGGTCTCCCCCAGGTAGGCAATAACTCCTGGTTTGACGCCGTTGACCCAGACCTGCTCACCGACTGTGTAATCCCCCAACACATCGTCCCCCTCCTCAGAGATCTTAGTTGGTGTGGTGGGCTTCAGTGGACAGTCTGGAGGAAAAGAAAAACATTATAGATTATTTATCATGTTTTAATAATAATAATAATAATAATAATAATAATAATAATAATAATAATAATAATAATAATAATATAACAAAGAATTAATGTAACAAACATAACAGCATGAAACAGCAGCAAGAGACATCAACATTACACACTTAGAAATAAAGGTGCTAACTAGAACTATAAACGAACCCTTTTGGAGAGTTCTACCTAGATCCAAACATAAAGGGTTACACCCAGAACCATCTGTGAAGGGTTTCGCCCAGAACCCCTTATGAGAGGTTCTACAGAGAATCCTTCTATGCTGTTATGGTTCTACCCAGAACCCTTTCTGGGGGTCCTATCAAGAACCTTTCCACCTTCCTCGGGTGCTAACAAGAACTCAACCACGGGGTTAGACCAAGAACCCTTTCATATTCCTGTGGTTTCATCTAGAACTCACCCAGGGGGGTTCTACTGCAAACTTTTTTATACACCAAGAATTTTATGTAGAACCCCCTTTAGGGGTTATACTGAGAACCCTTTTTTATTTTGACACAAAGAACCCATGATGTGAACTGGTTCTTTGGATGGAAAGGGTTTTTAATGGGGCACTTAGTCTTACAAAGAACCCTTGATGAACCTTTTATTTAAAAAAGGGTTCTTTGAAAGAAAATGGTTCTGTGTAGACCCTCAGCCCTTCAGGAAGAACCCTTTTGGAACCCTTATTTTTAAGAGTGTGCAGAAATAAAGCTGATTTGGGTAAAACGAGCGTGAAAATGAAATCAATAGTTAAATCTGTTTTATTGGAACATCACATCCTATTTACAGAGAACCTGAATGTACAAACATGAGCAGATCAATACCTCTCACAGTCATGACGCTCTCTGAGCTAAAACCCTCCTCACTGGAGGCCGACGTTCTAAACACTGCATACATTGTGAGAACATCCTCATTCAGAGTCCAGCAGAATCGCCTTCACACAATTCATCCCGTTTGACCGCGTCATGCTGGTAAAAAAAAAAGAAAAGAAAAAAAACTGCTTGTGTGGCAGCATCCAGCACAACAGTGCAGTTTGTGCAAAGATTAGGCGTTACTCTAATTCCTCGTGAAAAGTGGGTCATAGAGACGGTATCTGTGATGTGCCGGTGATTAACCGCCATGCAGCCTGTGATAGCGCCTGTTTGACACATAGATGAGCTGGATCCCTGGTTTTTTCCACAGCAGCCTGTAAACTGAGCAGGGCACCATTAGCACGCGGTCTACTGCACCACACTGCCAGTAAAAGTCTGTGTTTATCTGTGTGTGTGTGAGTGTGTATGTGTGTGTGTGTGTGTGTGTGCAGGAGTGGTTGGTGCCAGGGCTGTCTCCCCGACACCCTGAGAGAGGGCCCGAGGCTCTGTGGGCCCCAATGGTTCTACTTTATGCCTCAATTGCTGCCATATGTTGTGATGTGAGACACATTGGGCACAAATGCAAATGGGTTCCTCGAACTTCAAAGGGGTTTTTTAACTTGATGCTAGTTTGAAAGTTTGTAGGACTGTGCTGCTTCTGGTAGATGTTTATTTTGGGGAAAACTTGCTGACAATTTCACTTCGACCCCAACTGCAGGCTTTCCGGAGAGACATTTAAAACATTATGAAAGGTATAGTCTATTTTGCTTTTGTCTGAATCAGGGAGAAAAGTTAGTTCTTTGCTGCATTTTGCAATATGCACGTCCAAAAGTGAGTACAGCAGTTTGAATTTACAGCCATAAACAGTATATTAAATAAATTCAAATCCTATTTAACATATGAAAACAAAAGGCCACTGCTCCAAAAATACACACTCTGAAGTTTAGTTCAGTGGCTGCTTGTTGTACTGCCTGCCAAACTCCATTAACTTTTTGCTCAATTTAACCGTTGTAAACATCTACTCATTCTAAAAGATTATTAATGATGTCTTACGACTCATACACAAGACACTTACTCATTCAGCAAACATTCGGCATTAATTTGAGCTCTAATTAAGGTGAAACAGGCAAACTAAAACAGTTACATTACATAAACCCCTGACCAAAAGATATCGACAGTCATAACACGAGAGCACTCAGGTCCCTCATTAATCAGTAATGTGTCAAAATGAACGGCGCCTGGGGCGAACTGTCATATAACATCAACATCAGGCATAACCCACTCTGTGTTTGACCCATATTGCAGTGCTCTCTGCAGCTGGACACACAGCTGGATTGTGAACTCCATCCAAAGCACCACTAGAGATAAAAATGTACCTGATATGGTCCAATATTTTTGGTCGAGGTTTACGTTGACTTTGGTTTTAATTAAAGTGTCTTCTTACCTGTGAAAGCACGCTCTTTAGCTGTACCTCACTGTTGCTGTCCTTCCCTATAGTTTAGAGCTGCTAAATTCACTGCGAACACACCAATTATCAGTGGCCGGAGTTTAATACAGGTCCCTGGAGGAACATTAGTCCAGTATAGACCAAAGATTCGCGACAAGACGAGCTGAAACTGGCAGCTACTCGCAACACACCTGTCTGTAATGGTCTGAAATCAGCCAGTTGACACCAATGCAGCTGCAATTGCAATAGAATTGCAGTATGGCCGAGTGCTATATCAAAATCGCAGAACCAGAACAAAAAAGAAGCACACGTGAGAAAACAGCATTATAATGAGGTTTTATAGTAATGCATAGATGACCTGGTCTAAAAATCAGATTAAAAAAAAAGTTTGTTTGGCTCAGACCTCAATAAATGTCACATCATCACATATTTTTTTCAGTGAACATGAAAATTTTAACGCAAAACTAATTATCTCTACTAATCGCATGTATCATGCATCACAGTCCCAATTTCAGTCAAAATAATCACAATATAATCGTGCAGGATTACGCAGAAGTTATCGTTTCCTGTAGAGATGAGGGACTTTGAGGACACAGATAGCAGACGCCACCTCACCGCCTGAAACAGGCTACCAGTGGCAGGCTTACAGACTTCATCCAGCCAGTCGGACTATTGGTACGTTCAAGTCATTTCCAGTGGAAGCCGCTGACATGAACCAGAAACTGACATCCAACAACCAATCATACGTCTTTGTTTCTCCACCTCTGTTCCCAGTTTGATTCAACCCTACCTTCTCCCCTTGCCACCACATTTAAAGTAAGTAAAGAGTCCAGCCTACTGCTTACCCAGCAAGCCACAAGGTCATACCAACGACATACTGTGTATAGAAAATGGGCAGGATCAATTAATCAATGATGCTTTATCAGTCACTAAGTTTTTGGTCGATCAAGTAAAATTTAATCGATCTACTATCAAATAAAGATCTGATATATAAGCTATGTAATGCTGTCACAGGATATGCAAGGTGTTATAGTGGAAAGGGGCAGCGTTCTGTGTATATTTGACCCTTTTTCTTCATCCAGGCTTAAAATACACATATATTTTGTTCTGTTCCTGTATTTTAATTCATAGTTGTTCAGAATTATTGAAAATACCAGCGACAATTGACTGTTTTAGTGACTCTACAATCATTTATTGGACTGTAAAATATCCGAACTTGACAGTCTGTGCTTTGAATCAGTTTCCGTGTCGCTGCACTAATTAATTGTTCCAATGCCTTTGGTCTTACTCTTGTTTACCGAATCGTGTTTGTCCTCTCAGAGTTTACAGTTTTACAGTCACCTCCAGTAAAAACTTCAGACTAAATCCACTGTCTTCAGCATGTGTTTGAAGTGTGTTTTCTTGTTTCGGAGCTGTGCACCTCCATGCACACAGCGGAGGCAGAAGACATGCAATTATTTTTCCTGTAAGGAACACAACCAGTGCAACATGTGATCCTGGCCGGCAGACCCAGGGTAGCATTTAAAAACCTGAGCTAACCCATGATTTGGGTTGCTGCGGCAACAGGAGAGCGAGGGTAAAAGGATCCTCGGCAGAAGGAAGACTGGAAACACAGCCCTCACTTTCACTATTGTGCTTGGCCACCTCCCACCACCATCTGAATCCCACTATTCATCAGCTCTGCACAATGAAACCTCCACAGCTTCCTCCCCTCCCTCCTCCTCCTCCTCCTCCTCCTCCTCCCCACAATTATCCCCTCGTCTCTCCCCACTTTAGTTACACAAACACACACACACCTCTTTCTCTGGCCTCTTTAACTCTGCTTATTTATAATCATTTTCCACAATAGATATCATCTTTCTCTAACTTGTTCTTTTTTGTTTAAATTGGTTTTTATCAGGCTCATTTTGTGTCGTTGTCCTCAGCAGGAGTAGGAGCAGCTGCACAGACACTAACAGATGGAGGGGGCAGAGCCACAATGTTTTGGACTTTGGATCAATTTATTGCTTTCAAATTTACTCTGTTTCATTTCACACGTTCAGGGACTCGTGTGCTGCACAGAAAAACTAACTTGATCAAATTTACTTGATAAAAACCTCATAACAATTCGCACTGATACTTTTTACTGTAAGTAAATTTTCCTGCTGTAATTTTAAGTTTGATGCCAGTGACAAGTACAATGTACTTACTACTACATTTAAAGGGATAGTTCACCCAAAAATTAAAAGTTTCACAGGAAAACAGCATTGCAGAATCTCCCAAACAATGGAAGTGAATGGTGACCAGTTTCAGAAGAATAAAAACATAAAATATCCCTCTAACATTTGTCTAGATATTAAATTCTACTTGATTATATTTTAATTCTAAGTTATATTTATTTAAACTAAAGTAAGTCAATTTAATTAAATTTTTTGCTGTCATTTTTTGCTGAGTGTTGCTGTCATCAAAACATTAAGTAAATATTAGGTTTCTGCTGCTGTCAGTCTCCTTGAAGACTGTCTGTCTTCTCTTTATTCTGTTCTTGTGATCTTTTGCAAACACCAAAGTCATGCAACAGTGTGTGTGTGTGTGTGTGTGTGTGTGTGTGTGTGTGTGTGTGTGGCTTTGACCAGCGCTGTTGTGGCTGTGACGTTATTGTCTGTGTCGCTGCTGACACGACGTGACCACTGTGCGGAGTTAGCGGAGTCAGGAGCTGCCTAGATGGCGGCTGCCGGAGCCTGAGGTTCAAGCATGAATGTAGTCACCTATGGGTGACTACATTCATGCTTCATCCAGTCTCTGATTTGAGATTTTAGCTAAAGAGACAGATATTTGTCTCTGGAGTTAATGGAGTGCAAAACAGAGCTCTAAATAAATGCTTATGTCGCTCCATGTCTGCTGGATGTGACTCGTTGCTCACACTTTCTCCATCACATCTATATGAGGTAATAATATGCAAATTATATGCTTACAGCTTGTTGTTCTTCCATAAAAAAGAATAAATTAATGCAAGTTCTCGCTGAGGACAAGTTGTCACTGGAGGTGCAGTAAGTGCAGGTGTATATATACTGAGGACTGTGAACTCCAGAGAGTCAAACAAACTGTGGAGGCTGTATTTGTCCCAAAAAAAAAAAAAGCGACAGCCCACGACTGCGACTGAGGTATTTCTGCTGAGAAACCAGAGACGCAGCATCACGAGAGGCGGCGGCGCTCGGTTATTTTCACATCAAAAGCAGCTCACATACTTCCCTCTATCCGCTCATTGACTACAGCTTTCTCCACAGGGTGAAACAGTTCTTTAAAACTGTGAAGTAAAACTGCCAACTTCCGACACAGTGGCCCCTTCTCACAATCTTCCAGATAAAACCAACAAACAGGGGGCCGAGATCTGGAGTACGAGGCCAGGTCAGTGTTAAGACTATCTGGGGCAGGAAACTAATCCCTCTATCTATTCACCGAGACATCAGTGTTGTCCCACCGATATCTTATTAGTGCTTTATAACCAACTCAGCTGATTGGCCAACAGCGAATTAAGTGTGACCTATAAAATAAACTGGAAGCCACTTGAGAGCCACTGGCTATCATCTGACGATGATTTAGCCTCTGGGGGCAACGGCCAATGTTTCAGGGCTTTCTGCCTGTGTCTCAAGTTGCTGGTCAGCAACTTGAGACACAGTATTGATGAGAAAGACTCATTTTGGCTAATCTCTTGACAACTGCATATAAATTCTGACACGTTTTTTAAAAAAATTCCAAAAAGATGAAGCATTGTCAGAAGCGAGAGAGACAGACGGATGGATGGATGGATGGATGGATGGATGGATGGATGGATGGATGGATGGATGGATGGATGGATGGATGGATGGATAGATAGATAGATAGATAGATAGATAGATAGATAGATAGATAGATAGATAGATAGATAGATTACTCTAATATCCACTAAATGATAAAACACTGTGATGAACAATAAAGGTGCAACATTAGGAAATGATGCTTTGTGCATCATGACTGTGTATTCTCATTACTGGATAAACAGGATGTGAGTAAACTAATGAGTTCACGTCTGGTAGAAACAAACTGTTTATACGACAGGCGACTGTTTAGATGAGCACCGGTCACATACGGACAGCTACCTAACAGCTGACGAGCTCTGGGCAACAAGCTTCAGTCCCGCCTGCAACATTAACGGATTAACTTTTTGAGCCGGTAATGGTCGAGTTCAGGACAATCTGAAAAAAAAAAAAAAAGACCTGCAGGCCAGACGCAAACTTCAAATGAATGAAAGCCATTTTTGTTCCGTCCCTTTCAAAACGCTTATAAACCAAAGAAAAGAATGTGTTTATTATTATACTCAGAGACGTGTTTTGGAACATTCAAACAGCTTTTCTGTTTAGTCTCTCAGCAGATAAACACACCAATTTTGTGAAACACAAACGGTGGATTATCATCTCACTAGATCCAAACATATTTAAATGTGAAAGTGATGCCACGGCTTTAAATATGTGGTGTTTCTGTCATTTCAGGAAGGCAGAAACAGTTTAACACAAGGATCTAAAGTCCTCGTCATCTAGAAACTTTCTTCAATTCAACATTCAGAGCTTATAGGAGAATTCCTGTTCACACATGAACAAAACCAGAGCAAGACAGAAGTCACTTGCAAGCGCTATTTAAGAGTATTTTTCAACTTGGACTCTATTGTTTTTATGTCTGACTTGAGGCTGCACAATTAACAAAACAGCATTATAATAAAGTATTGTAGTGCTATCTTTATCTCCAGATGAAAGAAAACATGTTTGTTTGGTGCAGACCCCCAAAATATCACATTATCATGATTTTAATCATTTTTTCTTTAAGTAAAAATTTAAATTATAATGCAAAATGATCATTTCCACTAATCACATCATGTATCGAAATCACAAAGTCAGTGAAAATAATCGCAATGTGACTTTTTTTTTTCCATATCGTGCAGCCCTACTCTGACTAATGGGATCAACAATTTCCGAAATCGGTCCCATACTGAGTGAGAGAGTTGCAGCCCCTCAGCCATGGAATGGGCTATAATTTAATTCTTATCACTGGCGATTGCAAAATGCCAAGGTACGTCAAATAAAAGTGCTTGTTTTTGCCACTGACAGACTCCCTACAGAGATGAAGCTTTTTGTTAAAGAATAATATCCTTTGTCAGCTGATTTATTTCTCTCACCAAAACCATCAGACTCCATTTACAGAAACGGTCATTTTTATCATCGTAAAACACACTTCATTCAAACTCAACTCGCCAAAACCATCTTGGTTCATCCTTCCACTGTTCCAAAAATCACCAACTCTGGTCTAGTTGAAATAAACCCCTTAATTCACTGCGTTTCACATCTTAAAAGAAACTGGAGCGCACTGTGGCTGCAGCACTTTCTCTCTAGGCGGCCGCATGCACCAATATGTGCTCTCACCTCATTGGGAATAATAGGAAAAAGGCACTGGCACTCAGAAAAATAAACATTACGTGGACACGAGGCCTTAATCCTCTATGACGGTTATGACAGTCCCTGGGTTCTGGACAAAATAAGACATTTGAGGACATTATGTTTCACTCTGGGAAACAGTTTTCAACATTTTTCACCATTTTCTGACATTTTATGGACCAAATAACTAGTTCATTAATCAAGAAAATGATTAATCACTAATGATAATAATCATTAATTGCCACGCTGGATAACAAAGATGGTTTTGGTGGGTTTTAGTTTGTTGTTGAGTTTGAATTAACTGTGTTTTACGATGATAAAATAATTGTCAGTGGTAAAAACACAGCACTTTTAGTGAACGTACAGTGACGGTGCTCAGTTGCCTGGAGGGATTACACTGCAGCCTGTTTCACAGCTGACGGCTGCAGAGGTCTCGTTCAATACTGGGCACATTTTTTAAATCGCTGTCATTTAAACACAAAAACATGGGAACATAAAGTCCAGATTAAAAATATCAAAGTCGCCCTTTAATACTCTTCTGCACAGCGTATGTTTTCAACTTAAAACAAAGAAAACCATTACCATAATATGAAATAACATTGCTGGCAGGGCATTACAATAATCAGAAACAGTGTGAGACTAAGTTAAGGAAACACTTCCTGTGTCAGGAGAACATAAATAGCTGCAGCTCTGTTTCTCCTCGTGAAATTCCTCAGTCAACATGAACCATGACACACTTGTAGCTGCCTGTGATAAAAGGCCTCCCATACACACTGATGCTAATGAGACTCATGCAGCACTATCGGCCAAAGAAGGCTGACCGTTCTTCTTCTGTCCCGTTCGCTCGGGAGCAGGGCGCGGACGGAGGCGTAATTCAGCAGAAAGAGAAGTGACGTGTGCGTGTGAGGCTGCTGGGATGGAGCTGTCATGTGAGCTAAAAAGTGAGGAGGATGAAACAGCGCGGCGGCGTTTTAGGGTGAGAACAGCTGTGATTACTTTCTGCAGACAGCAGCTGTAATTTTGACTCTGGATGTTTTGGTTAATCGTCAGTTTTTCAGTAGCTGTGAGGTCAAACCCGAGCGTCCATAATCCACCTTTTAATTTCACACATAAAGGATAATTCCAACGATATTCTATATTTTTGTTACTGTCAACCAAGCCTGTTAAAAGACCAAATCAAAAACCCAGCCAGTCTGTTTCTCAACACTTAACTAAGGAACATGTCAGCCGGTGCAACAGTCTGACTCACTCATGTTTCTTAAAAGCGACTACAAGGACTTTTTAACTGGTTAGGAAACTGTCTCAGTTTAAGACGGATGCCTCTATATGACCTACATAAGCAAACAAGACCATCAGTGAGAAGACTGAGAATGTGTATATAGTTATTTTAAACGGATTCCCAGACGAGATGATTTCTGGAACACAGACAGGAAGAGCCTATATTTACATTTTCCCAGACAAAGTTTCATGGTGAGAGGGCACAAGATTTTCCTTGATTCTGATTAGGGCTGAGCGATTTTGAAAAAAATATCAAATTACTATTATTTTGACTGATATTGCAGTTGCGGTATGATTAACGATTTAGCAATTATAATTTTTAACTCATTATTTTTATTTTGATTGTTTTTTTTTTGCAGGAATCCGTATCAAATGTTTGTAGAAACTGATTTGGAGGACAGGACATCTCTGCCTCACGACATTCATTAATTTAAAAGTTTACTGACACGAATTTTGCCTTTAATGAATATTGCACCTCCTGCGATTTGAAAATTGCAGAAAGCCATATATTACGATTTTGATAAAATTTTGATTAGTTGTGCAGCCCTATGGCTGACACAGAGGAAGGATCAGTGAAAGTCCTTCCTTCCTCACTCTCTAACGGATCAGTGTTCCCTGTTTTGATCAGCTGGGATAACATCAGTACAAAGCTCAACAACATTTATGACACACGTCTGGCGTTTTTAGCCTTTTCAATGCAGAAATGTTACATATCAGAGGCATTCTGTGAATAATCATCATACTTTAAACTCAAATTATATTTTTCTTTCTGCCTTTTTGTTCTGAATATAATTAATCTGCTTTTTAGCAAACAAAGTCTGAATTTGTTCAAAGCAGCAACAAGCTGTAAACACAACACTGGCTGATCTGTGATCTTCTAATATTGATATGCCAAAGATTTAGTAGTTACTAATGCGGCACACCCGGCTAGAGTTGGGCCGATGGATGACGCCATCATCATCTGCAGTCATGTTTCGAGGCACCTGACAACTTTAAGTCCAATATTCACCTTTGTTTTACCTCTGATTTGGTCTCCATCAGCTCCTGAGGAAAATATCTGACTCATTAGCAGCTAAATTCTCAGCTATGTTCACCAGCTAGTTGCCAACTTTGTCTGGCTTCTGTTTAGCGCCGGACACGTAATGTACAGTGGATTTATCAGACCTTTTTCAGTCATAGCAATAAACTGAAAGACACTAAAAGACTCCACAGAGGTGGCCTGGTGGCTCAGTTGGTGGAGCGTTTGCCCCGTGTGCCGGGGCTTTTGGTCCTCTGCAGCGGCCGAGGCTTCGACCCCCCCATCTGCGGCCCTTAGCCGCACGTAATTCCCCCGCTCTTCCTCTCCCGGTCTCCTGTCATATTTCCAGCTGTCCTGTCCGTTAAAGGCATAAAAGCCCCCAGAAAATATTTATTAAAAAAAAAAAAAAAAATGCTCTATAGAGCTGATGGGAACTCTAGTGTGGATTCTAGGCGTGTCCCTGACCAAGAACCTTCTCAGTTGAAATATTTTTGGCAAATATACAAATATGTTCCTATATTTTTTCAGTTCAGTGCACCTCATGAAACTCTAACATCAACCTACATTCTTATGTTTTACCAGTAAGACGTGTGTTTTGACATCCCTCATCATCTGTGAAGTAAAAACATCAAATTTTCATAAAGTCAGGAAATTTTAAAGTTTGCCTCCTCCCATAGTTCAGTTCTAAATTCAGCGCACCGTAGAGTTTCTCTCCTGAAGATGCAGAAGCTGCGGTGGCCGCAGCTGGCGTCACCTGCCCTGCACGCTCCACGCTCCTTCACGCCATGAATTAAGGATTTATTTTTACGAAACGACCAGAGCTGGCGATTGTGCAAACAGCTAAAAGACGAACTGAGGTGTTTTAGTTTGAGCCTGTCGGTGACAAAACAATCACAAGCGAACAAGCAGGTCTGACATCACGTCAGCTGCACTCTGTTTCTGTCACGCTTCTCTGCTTCCATCACAGTTAGTTTTGTGGTTTGTGGTGATTAGAGACTCTGTAAAGTTTACAGCCTGTCATGCTGTTGCACTGCTCTGTGTACAATGACGCAGCTAAAAAATAAGAGCACAGATTTGTTTACCAACCACTCATTTTACCGTCTCTCCTCAGTCAACCAGCAGCTCGAGGATTTCTTTAAGTGTCGGCTGATCTAAAAATATATTCATGATTCCACTTACTTATAATTCCTCATTGAACTGTTCTCACTGTGCATTTTTGTAAGCTTCTTTCTGTTTTATCCTGTTATTGTAATGCAAACTGACTGACAAAGGGGAAAAAAATGACTTTCAGTGGGCAGCCTTAGCGGATGTGTCACTTCTGCACCCCCTTTTACATTCCACATTCATTTAATCCATTTTTAATATTAAAAGAAAACATTAATGATGCTTTAAAAAATCACTGCACAAGAGAAAAACTGCATAAAACCACAAAAGTATAAAATGGCAGTTCCCAAATCTGCCACAAAGTAAAAGATTATTTATTGTTTTCTACATAAATATACATTATTTTAAATGGAGAGTGTGGCACCCATCCAAACAGCTGTAGAAGTTGTACTGGAGAACTTCTTTATAAATTCACTGCTAGATTAAGCTAAAGAAAACACTTCCAGCTTCTTTGCGTGTGTGTAATGTGACACAGCTGTGCTCTACTGAGTCATTAACACAAATAAATGCTCTCTAAGCCATTTCCGGTGATGAGAGGGAATAACTGGGAGAAAATAAATTCCTTTTTATTTTCCACAGGGTCAGAAAGAGGAAGTTAGCTTACTGTCTTTAGGGACGACAGGGCTGGAAGTTCCACCCGCTGAGGTCCTTCCCACTGGGCTGGAATGCTTGGGCCCCCGGCCAGGGATTTTCAGTCCACTGGACTTGAGCATGTTCATTCTACAGTAGCAGGGAGACGGCCGGGACCTGAGAGCTCCTCCCTGGGCGATGAAGGCTTGAGGATCAGGCACTAGATGTGGGAGTGGCGGCTGTCGCTCTCCATGTTTAGCTGCTGGAATGAGAAAGGAGTTGCACAGTAAATATGGGGACATTTTAAGAGAAATAAGAGGTAAATAAGCAGAATGAGGGGTGGTCTAAAAGATGCATGTGTCACCTAACATCCAAACCTCTGAGAATAAACCTGACTGAACAACTGATATCTGAGGTGACAGGGTGCAGGAAATCTGTGGCTGTTTGTTCAGACCTCAGCAGGACAACGCAAAGGTACTTTCTGGTTTGCATGAGTTAGAAACTACTGCTTTATTTCTATTTTGTGCATACTTCAGATTCATAATTCACCAAAGTATCAGCTCAGGAGGAGTCAGTGAATAAATCTGGTAGTTCACAGGAATCAGAATTGTCTTTATTGGCCAAGTATGTGCACACGTACAAGGAATTTGACTCTGGTTTTCAATCGCTCTCTTTCATTGCTTACACAGAAATAGACATACAGACGCACAATAAGAACAATGTAGGGCTCAAGAATAAAGTTTGTCCGCTTGCCGTGTCAACAACTACAAAAGAACTTAACTATTTTGACAATCAATTAATCATTGAAGTAATTTTTAATGCAAAAATGGCAGAAAATGCTGTTTTCAGCCTCTCAAATTAGGAGATTTCATGCTTTTCTCAGATTATTTTTATATTGAACTGTATCTCTGGGTTTTGGACTGACATTATAGCTGCAATGATCAATCGATTGTGAATCAATTATTAAATTAATCGTCAACTGTTTTGATAATCAATTAATCGGTTTGAGTAAACAAACTCTTCTGATTCCAGCTTGTTAAATATGAATATTTTCTGGTTTCTTTGCTCCTCTCTGACAGTAAACTTAATATTTTTGGATTGTGGGGCAAAACAAGATAAGATAACATGAACCTTTATTGATCTCCCATAGGGGGAAATTCAATATATGCAACGCTGAAGTAGTAGCACATTGCTAAAAAAGTTTTAAAATAATAGAAAAAAGTAAAAAGCAGGAAAGGTTAAAGGGAGCTGCTGTGTCTGACTGCCACTCACTGCAACATTTTTCACCTTTTTCTGACATTTTAATGGACCAAACAACAAATCAGTTAATCAGGAAAATAATCAACAGATTAATCAACATAGTAAATAATCATTACTTCAATCATTACTTACAAGACATTTAAAGACTTTGAAATACAGGGCGGCCATTTTTCACTCTTTTCTGACATTTTATAGATGCTGCAACCCCAAACAAAACAAGTAAGTTTAGCCTTTGTCCTTATTTGATAACTGCAAATAAAGAGAACAATTTGTTGATCTACTTGCCAAACTGTGCAAATGAAGAAAAATAATTAAATAAATGTTGAGGACAACAGAACAGATGAAATGATTAAATCATGGTGTAATTATGAAAACTATTTAAGAACATCTCTGTTGCACAGAAGCTTGCTCACATGCTGATAGCTGTTATATTTATTTGCTGGTAATTTTACTGCTTAAAATATTTTATATTGATGGGAGAAGTGAGTTGTGTCCATGCATGTCCTTTTGTGGGACAAGGTGTGGACGTGCAGTGAAAATTAAATTCACTGTGTCACAATATGAGACTGTGAACGCGCTGTAATTGTTTTATTATCACTCTGCCGACGGATGTTGTGACAGACCCAAGTTATCACTGCAGCACTGTTATAAATATCTGCCGTTGTAGCTTTTTTGTGTTCGGTGATTCATCTGCTTTGTGTGGTTTTATTTTCTTTTGTAAAACACTTTAAAACATTGCTAAGAAAGGTGACATATAAAAGATTATTATTATAACGACCTCCTCCTGCTTCCTCTTTTTCTCTCCACCATTTTCTCCTCTGCTGTAGAAACTTTTAAGGCTGTCAAAAGTCCTCCGAACAGTTTTTCACCTCAGGTAAAGATGCTCTGTGATTAACTTTTATTTTTTACCAGGATCTACTCTTAACTTCAAGGGAAAAATTCTTAGAAAACGTCACAGTTCTAAGAATTTTCTTAGATTTTCATCACTCAGAGCAACTCTTCTCACAAGGAAGCTTTGTGAAGACGGAGATACTCCCCAGACCCAAACTCATTAGGCACCAGTAACGTAGGAGGCTCCGCTTGTAACAGTATCAAAAGAAATATCAAAGCTCTTATTTCTGGACACAATATGTTCACATTTGTGGTGCTGGCTGCTCATAACAGCAAACGGTAGAGGTAGAATCAGAAATTAATGAGATATGGGCTCCACTCCAGAACTGTAGCACCGTTACTACACTACTGCTGTAGAGCCTCTGGGCAAGACAAGGAGTCCTCGGCTGCAGCACGGAGACACTCCAACAGAGCCAAGCTGAGCCGTCTTCATTTTATATGTGTCTGTGTTCTAGTTACAGTTAACACCTGGCACAGCGGTTTTCAAACTGGGGCCCGGGGACCAACGGGGCTCCTGAGTCAGGGCCCCCAAGCAAAGGGAGGAACAGAATATTCTGACGTTAATCCAGGGCTGTGCAGTAATAGCAATATTATCGAAATCACAGTACGACAAAGTGCAATATCTAAATCACAGAACTAGAAAAAAAGGAGAAATGTGTGAGAAAATGCATTATATTGAGGTACTGTAGCGTTGCAGAGATACCCGCCAGGAAAGTGAAAATTGTAATGCAAAACTTTCCACTAATCATATAAACTATAGCAATCAGAATTTCAGTCAAAATAACTGCAATTTGACTGTTTTTTAACCATATCGTGTAGTTCTTTTATCGCTTCAAGGAAAGAAACAGGGCTGCACATTTTGACCGATTATGATTTAAAGTGATCCTAGTTCGATAACTGATTGATTTTGAAGACTTTATTATCATCAAACATAAAAACAAACAAAACACTCAGAGGGGGTTACTCAAGACAAAATCCTCTCAAACTGGGGGTCTGTGATACAGCTGGGAAATACATCAATATATCCTGATATGAGATTAGATATAGTCTCTTAAGATATCGTTATATCGTGACATATATATGTTGTCTTTTTCTGGTTTTAAAGGCCGCATTACAGTAAAGTGATGCAAGTTTGTTCTGTAGATGAAGAGCTCATTTTAAGGTAACAAAAACACAACAATTCTTATTTATTTTCAGGTGATTACACGCTGATGAAAACATACTTCTGAATATTATATTCCATTTCTGCCATATTGTGCCAATAAATCCCTGTAAATGTTACATACTGGTCCTTTAAAACAATTGCAAGCTGCCCATATAATCGTTGAAATTGTTTGCTGTAATCATTCATCATGTTCACTCAACACGAGATCCATTCTGAAAACAATGTACATCCACGCTAAGATGTTTTTGTTTTAAAAGGCATAACATTTCCTGCATTTACGTCCAGCATCATCCACACTTATCCGGTGTGGCGACTTCTGAAAGCGCAGCTGAACCCCATTTTAGTTTGAAAACTCTGAGATTATGTTATAATCTGGACGGGCAGAAATGGAGAGTTTTGAAAACAATGACGCAGACGCCAGCGTTCACTTCCTAATTTATCAATCACGACATGCCCTTCCCTTACTCGCCACATCATTACCTACTTTCTGGAAGAAGACAAATGATGTCAGACTTAACAACCAGCGCTGACTTCCAATTCAAGTCAAATTTTATTATCCCACCAGAGGAAATTCGGTTGCAATCAGATAAAAACACTGGTGTTACTTCTCGTCATTGCTGGTCTTCATTCGTAGCATTTTCTGCAGCTAAGAAACCAGCTGGACTTTACATCGATATTATATAGATATGAGAATAGATGTCTTAAATTTTGGATACTGTGATGTGTGTGCTGTCTGCTCCTGGTTTTAAAGGCTACATTACAATAAAATGATGTAATTTTCTGAAATTACCAGCCTGTTCTGTTACTTGCCTTTACTTACATCGTCGTTATATCCACATCAGTGATTATTATTTATCAAAAGAGCACCAATAGTCATCCACTATTGTTGCAATATCAATAAATATCGACATCAAGGTATTTCATCAAAAAATAATGTGATACTGGATTGTGTCCAGTTCGCCCAACCTACTCTGTGCAATGTGCATCTATTGTGGGTAGGGATTTTATTGACACAGATATATATACTGATACTGGTTATCAATAAGATACTTACCAATACTCGTTGACAATACACCATAATTTCATACAAGAAATTGCAAGACATGTCATGAAAAGATGTGAAAAGATTCAACCATTATTTTATTATTACTTTTTGCAGAAATAAGAAGTTGAATTACATCCTAAATTACTGCTTTTAGCTCCGTTTTCATCTCATTTATTGAGGTAAGCTCACACTTTCGAATGTTTTGCCCTGACAGTTGTTTATCAGAGGTTACAGAAATACCAATAACAGCATCATCTGTCCTGGAGTTTATCAATATTTTGTAGAGTTGGCCAATATATATCAGATATTATATCAATATCATGATATGTGACCAGATATCGTCTTAGATTTTGGACATTCTTATATAATGATATAGCATAAGTGTTGTCTTTTCCTGGTTTTAAAGGAGTAGTTCACCCTTAAAACAAACAATACATATTTGTTATCTTACCTGTAGTGCTGTTTATCCATCTAGATGGTTTTGGTGTGAGCTGCAGAGTTTTGCAGACATCCGCCATAAAGATGTCTGCCTCCTCTCTAATATAATGGGACTCATCTACTTTCTGTTTCTAAATGAAACTGCTCACAACAAGGTGTGTGCATTATCTTGAGTAACTGGGTCATGATTTTTGGAAAGAGACCCATTAACCCAATCATATTTGAGAGAAGGCAGACATCTCTACAGCTGATATCTACAAAACTCTGCAACTCATACTAAAACAATCTGGATGGACAAATAACACTTTTGGATTTTGGGGTGAACTGTCCCTTTAAAGGCTGAATTAAAGCTCCAATAGTCATCAATATAATAATCTGGGTCCATACTGCCCTGCACTAATCATAAGTTTGCACTTTTGGAGAAAATGTGCATATAAAGCCTAAAAATATAGTGATATTATTTCTAAGCCATACCGCCCAGCCCTAATATTTCGGTACTGATCGATCGGATACCGATACCGGTTTTTCCTGACATGAAAAAGTTTGGGAGCCCCCTGAGCACACCATCCTTTAAAAGTATGTTATTACAATAAGCCTATTATTAGACCTATAGTGATTACGTTTGTCACAGTAAATTTATTATTATTAATAACACCTCATTGCTTCATATATTCCTTCATGGTTCATTCAACTTATCAATTCCAACAGAGCAATAATATGACAGAGCCAATGTAGGCCGGTGCCCAAGTGGAGCATGGCCTACAAATCATGGCCCAAAAGCCATTAAGAAGATATAATGCTGTTATAGCCTACAATAAACAACGCACATCTGGTGGAGGCTTTTAAAACTAGACAGGTGTGCGTTTGGAAAGCGAGCAAGCAGATTTCAGACACGGCTAGTTAATCATTTATGATATTTAGCCTCATTCAGATAATGAAAAAAATGGGCATTTTTCATTTTCTGTCCATCCTATCAAACCTGTCGAGGAGGATGCTGTGACTGAAGTGAAAAAATAAGGCCTGCTGTGAGGTTTTCTTCTCATGGGCCTGGTTTAATTCTCCAGTCGACACCTGATTTTAGTGCAAACGGGATGAAAGCGTCGGGATGATAATGCAACAAAATGTAACACAACGCCAGTTTGATCCATTGTTGTAGCTACTGCGGCAACGTGGTCCAGACTGCCCTTCACTTAACACAGTCCCTCCCTGCAAAGACAAAAAAAAATGACACAAAAGCTCACAAATGCAAGAAAAAATACTCACCTTTCTATGTGAAATTAGAGCGTCCAAAGGGTGTCCGGCCAACTTTCAATTTTCTTGCCAGGAAAAGGGGGATTAGTGGTTGCCACTCCCTGGGATGCAAATATGGATGCTGAGCAGAAACTGGAAGGGAGAGTCAGCGAGCCAGCGTGGATCAGAGAGGATGGTGGCAACAACTGCACACTGTCAGCAGCAGCAGCAGACCGGCTGATGGCTTTAACAGCGAGCCTACCGGTTCATTTTTCATCAGGATGATAGCTAAAGAAGCTACCGAGGAGCGAAGATAACCGACACCGTTTTAAGAGCCGAACGCGTCCGGACGGTTTCCCCAAACGAATCGCAGCATCAGCAACACCCCAAAAAAAACAACTTTTCCGACGTCCGGGCGCCGATTAAACCGTCTCTGTCCGGACTCCTTGGCTTATTTTCCTTCGGCCTCTTCCTCTCGCTCTTGTTCCCACTGTGGTTTGGGTTTGTTGGGTTAGCACAGCCTCCCTCTGACTCAACCCACCGGCTAGACTGAACAAAGGGGCTGGGAAGCGGAGCCTCCTGGGGGTATGATGAGAGCGAACCACAGTCTAGCTCCTCTCAGTGACGTTCTCCGTTCAAATTTGTGGAGATTTAACCTGACTCGTGCTTATCGGTCAAAATACGTGACTCACTGAGCATGACTCAATACCACTTCCTGTCATTGGATCTGGTTTTTCATTCGGCATCTATAAAATAGACAAAACAGCATCTTTTGGCAATAACATGCCAGATTTATGACGCGGCTCTCTGTGTTCCTATCCGCCGTCGACAGTGTATCTTCAACCGGAAAACATCTGGTGTACCAATTGCAAAAGTCAAAAATTTACACAAATACATTGCTGTTTAAACTATTAAACGCACGCCGAACTGAAAAGTGGCTTCAAATGTTTCATAACAATATCTTACCTCTCATAAAAGTGCTGTTTACTTTTGCCAATAAGTAAGTAAACATTAAATAGAGAAGATTCTGATGGAAGTTTTGTGTAAGGGTTTCTGATTCCGAACACAAGCAGCTTTCAGGCATATTTAAGATATATGAAACATGTTGTATGTATGGCAGGGTGACATGGCCAGTCTCGCAGTTTACATGCCATGGTCACGGTCAACACGTGAACCCGTTTACACGCGTGGGCAGTTCATTCTCATATTTCTCCCATACATATTGTGGGTGGGGCCAATCCCCGTTCATATGGATCTCTTCGGTTTTTCCAGCCGGTTTTATAACCCCTCGGATTGGTCAGTGGGCCCAAAAGTCGACACCGGGGGAACGCTGTGATTGGTCAGCTTGGGTGCTCCTGGGCGTGTCCCGGTTTGACAGCTGTAGCGCGAAACAGAGACCTCTACTGCGTGATCCTATGTCTGCCTTCACTGTCTGATGTCATTGTCTCAAAGTAACACCACCTCCTTGTGGTTTACGCTGCAATCTGCTTTACAGGTTCTTTGTCTTTGTGGCCTAGAGCCTCCATGTACAATTAAACGAATAGATTCACTTTTTTGTGTTTTATTGCTGAGAGGTTTATTGCCACACTCTCACATCCATCAAAAAGTATCTTGTTACAAATAACAAATACTTGCTCATCAATTGCACCAAAATAAAGTACAAGCTACTGATACGAGAAAAGTATTTAATTAAAATGCTTCCTGCCACATTTACACAGTTTTTGTTTTTACAAACAGAATGAAGGAAATTCAATAAAGATAAATATAGATAAAAGAAAGATAAGCAGAAACAATGGGGGGAAAGGGGGTGTCCTTCTGTACTCTCTTAATTATAATTAATTTATTTTTATTTTACAATTCTACTCCATCTGTTTCCTTGACCCATTTATAGCTAAAATATAAAAAAATGTCCTGAGACCTGAAATCGTAAATACTGTTTTTCAGTGTGATCACAGAGTACAGGTAACTCTGCAGATTATGCAGTAGAGCTTTATAAACAAACAACATGCAGTTCTGGTCCCTGCCTGCTTGTTAAGGTGGACCAGCCCATCTTTTAATATAAGACGCAGTGATGAATAAGAAATGTTTCAAGTTTATTTAATTACTCAAGACCACACAACGTGGTATGGACTACGAACATAAAATAGAGCAAAAACACAGTGGTAAACGACAAGAACACATCAATATGACAAACTAGGTCATTCAAATAAAGACAGGACATTGCTCAGAAAGGTACTCTAGGTTTATGTGTCTGCAGTAATAATATGAGTTTTAAACAGACAAATGACTAACAGAGTATTTTGGCAAGTACTGTACCTCCTTTTATACTCGACAATGGTCGATATTTTACATTCAAACAAAACATGATATTCATTTCCCAACAATTTATCATTACATAAAGTTCAAAACTTTTTATCCAGTCCTTTATATCTTCAGCCAAGTAATCTTATCACACCTCTGGTCCAGCCAAAGGTATGAGAAGCTGCATTCATCTAATGTTCGCTGAACAAATGTGATCCATGGTGATGCATATATTCATAATTAAATAAACAACTATACAATGCCCAGCTTAGTTTCGTTTCCTTTCCTCTCAGCAAACTCCCCCAATAACCAATAACTCTCTTTCTAATATTAATACACAGAGGGTATCTTCCTATCTCTCCGTATATCATTTTATTACAAGTGGACATTTTAACTTTCAGAGTATACTTGAGGAATTTCAGATGTAGCATCTCTAAAATGCTTGTTTTCTCAAACCTCACATGCATAAAGCATAACTGATGTCACAGGTCTATCAAAGAGCTCCAGTCTGACATCTATTGGTAGATCAAATTTCCTACACTTGCTCAATAGGGCAGACATGACTCCAGAAGCCTGTTTTGTGGAGTTCCTCCAAAGCAATTTTAAAGGAGCCATTATAGTTAAATACAACACCCAGGTATTTAAAACTCCTCACCATTACAAAAGCATTGATACCTCTTGAAATCCATTTTATGGTTGCCAAACAATGTGTCACCTGTGATAAACTGATCTCACACTTAGAAAAGGTGGTCCCTTTAAGGGCTCAGGTTCTACCCAGAACTGTATTTTTTTTTTTTTTTGAAGAAAGGGTTTATCAAAGATTCTTTGTAAGAAGAATTTGTAATTTGTAAGAATCTAATTCTTACCTTATATATCGTTCTCATTGCATCATGTAAACAAACTGCAAATTTGACCTCTTCGTACTTTTGCAATGATGATAAATACTATTCTGTTATTTATCATTAATGTTATTCTAAATACCTCTTTTGCATGTGTCTTTCACTGTGAATGGAGAAAAAGCCTGGAGGTGTGCTGATTTAAATCACTCAAAATACAACAAGAAAAACATCCTCATGTTCTCTCTGTGGTTTAAAGAAAAGACAAACTCACTGAGTTCAAATTGTATCAAGTTTTTATTGAATTTTAAAGTCGCCAATCTGCCTAATGTGCATGTTTTTGGACTGTGGGAGGAAACCGGAGCACCCGGAGAAAACCCACGCAGGCACGGGGAGAGCATGCGAACTCCTCACAGAAAGCTGGTCGGTGGGTTTGAACCCAAAAACCATCTCGCTGCGAGGTGACAGTGCTAATCACTGCACCACCGTGCCGCCCTGGACGCCTGGACTCATCTGAGTCCACATAGATGAATCCAAGCATCCTCCTAAAAGAGAGAGACAAGTGTTAGTATTTGTATGAAAAGAATCACAAAATCAATGAGTGCGTGTGTGTAGGTGTAGTTGTGTCTTAGTCATGGGTGAAGCTGGAGCTGTCCGATGAAAAGAATCTGGTTCCTTGATTCCAGGTGTCCTCCTTCCCGTAAAAGACAAAGAAGCATCAACATTTATATAACACTTGGACATGTATTGAAAGTATAAATTGAGTGAGAGTCCTGCACTGGGTACCCGCGAGGTGACCCGCAAAAACGTTTTGCATCCATCCATTTTCTGTAACCACTTATTCCGTAAGGGTTGCGGGTTGCTGGAGCCTATCCCAGCTGACATTGGGCAGGAGGCGGGGCACACCCTGGACAAGTCGCCAGTTCATCGCAGGGCTGACACGTAGACAAACAACCACTCACACTCACACCTACGGGCAATTTAGAGTCACCAATTAACCTAGCATGTATGTCTTTGGACTGTGGGAGGAAGCCGGAGCACCCGGAGAGAACCCACGCAGACACGGGGAGAACATGCAAACTCCACACAGAAAGGCCCCGCCCCAGCCGGGGGATTGCACTCAGGACCTTCTTGCTGTGAGGTGGCAGCGCTAACCACTTCACCTCCGTGCCGCCCAAACCTTTTGCAACGGATAAAAATTATATTTATATAAACCGACAGGTGGAGATATGGGTAAAAGTGAACAAATAAACTGACTGACTGTTTGTGTGCGTAATTTTAAGTACAAATTGGGTCGCGAGATTAATATTGCTGGTTCCAGGCGCGTCTGGATTTGACTTTGAGAAAATTGAGAGCAACGCGGTGGTTCTGTTACTCAGCTTTGTGGGTTTGCAAAACTGGACCAGTGCAGGACTCTGGATTGAATGTGTGTGTATGTGTGTGTGTGTGTGTGTGTGTGTGTGTGTGTGTAGGTGCAAGGTTATCTGAGCCATGGGTGATGCAGGAGCTGCTCCAGGGTGGGCCGCTGCTCGAGGCGGCTACCCAAACATGCTTTCAAGAAACTGCGGCAGTCTGTAGAGGAAGAAAGACAAGAAAGGTGAAGGTGGCGGCTCCAGCGATCCATCAGAATGTGAATTAAAATGAACTGATTTGTGTCTGTCTGAGGCAGGTTTGTGAATGAGTGTTTCTCTTACTTTCAGATAGACCTCCTTTGATTTTCAGCTTGTTTCTGATGAATCTGGCAGTGTCAAACTGTGATTTTCTGTGGAGCGTATCAAACAGTACCACTCCCATCTGCCATACTGTGGTGGGGCCGGCCATGTAGTAAAAGTGACTGAACCACTCCGGGGGGGTGTGATGAAGTGTGCCTGGAATTCACAGGTATAATAATAAGGCGTGAGGACAAGGAAAATGTTGAAATGTTAAAGCTTGGTTTAAACGTTAAAGTCCCAGATGCAGGAGTAGAAGCTGGATATCTTACCGTAGAAGGTGTGGAACGATGATGTTCTCTCAGCAAAACAGCTCAGTCCAAAGTCAATGAGGCGAACACGCAGAATATCTGAGCCGGTCTCAATCAGGATATTTTCCACTTTGATGTCCCGGTGAAAAATTTGCTCATCCTCAAGTTCTATTGCTGCTTGAACCAGCTGTCTCATTATTATCTGATAAACAGACAGAATGAAGAGATAAAGGATCATGTCAAGTTACATGTTAAGTTACAGTGCCCGGTTGCATAAAACACCTTAAATTTCAGACTTAAGTTTGTCCCTTAAGCAAAATATTGCCTTAAGCTGAGGGCTTTACTTAGGACCGCTACCTAAAGCCTCTTAGCTTGTCTCTTTGCTTAAGTGTTTAGATTTAATAAGGCTTTTATCACAGTCACTGTCATAATACAGCACCAGTGAACTTCAGTTACCATGGTAACACTTCAGACAAATCATTCTTTAATGTTAGCAGACTTAAAACACATTCAATGATCGTCCAGCAGCTTACCTTGGCCTCCTCCTCCTGTAGGGATCCTCCCTTATCTGCAGTGTAATGGAAGAGGTCTATGCAGGGGGCTGGTCTCTCCATCACCAGGACCAGCTCCTCGTCCAGATCATACCAGTCCAGCAGGGACACGGATGCTGACGACCCCACTGAGCCAGATGTCCCAGCTGAAAGTTTTTCCATGATGGCCACTTCTATTGAGATCTGGTTCCCGTTGCTGTCCTGAAATATCACAACAACACGGAGGATGAAGAAAAGAAGCTCCATAGATTCACAGAAACACAAAATTCATCCAGAATACATTCAGTGAATGAGCGCAGTGATGAAAACAGCAGATTTGAACAGCGTTGCTCACTCACCTTGTGTTTGCAGGGCACTGAATCTTTGGGTACGTGTTTGATAGCCACCTACGAGACACAAATGGTGGTTAGCACTTTCTGACCCTACTGTGTGTGTGTGTGTGTGTGAGAGAGAGAATGTGTGAGAGAATGTGTGTGTAACACTTACAGGTAAATTATCTGCTTTCCGGTAGCCAGCAAACACACATCCACAGCCTCCTGCGCCGAGCTGATTCTGCTCTTCGTATTTGGCCTCAAATTTAGCTAAACAGACACACAAACACATTTTTTTTGTGCAACTACAGTTTTGATGAGCATCAATCACATTACTTAAGCTTTCCTTTAATTCTTCCTGTTTTCACACTTCATGTTAACATAAAGACAAAGCCTGCATTAATCATTACTCACCTTTTGGAGAAAGTACAGTCAAATTCTGCTTTGGCATCCATTTGGGCCTTGGGTTGGGCACATCTTTAGTCATCTGTTTGATCATGATTTGAATTGCCTGTTTTTGTTTGGTTATGCTTTGGTTTGCCTGTTGGGCTATTTGAGGGTCTCTCTGTTGGACTGCATGTTTGGTTGTATGTTGGGTTGTGGTTTCGGTTATCAATTTGTTGATCTGTTCGGTCATCTGTTGGGCCAGCTGTTTGGTCGTGTGTTGGGTCGTGTGTTGAGTTGTATGCTTGGTTGTCCGCTTGGTCGTCTGTTTGGTTGTCCGCTTGGTCGTCTGTTTGGTCGTCTGTTTGGTCATCCATTGGGTTGTGTGTTGGATCGTCTGCTTGGTTGTCTGTTTGGCCGTCTCTTGGGTCTCCCTCAGGTCCGGGCTTCTCTTTTTTTTCCTGTTCGGTCCTTCTCCAGCATCAGCAGCCTTCCTCTTACGGCTCCTCTTGCTGCTGCTCTCTACTGTTGAGAAAAACCCAGAGGAACATCAGCTTTTCAGTCACAGGCTAACATGGTCTTTCACATGGCTAATAAACTGTTTTTGTAGTTGAAGAAGTCATCTCAAGATAAAGTTAAATGTGGTAATATATTAATGATGCCATATTAGCTTTAAGAGACATATAGAGCAGAAATGAGCAGCCAATTATTTCTCTTCTTCCTCCAAATAATTATTCTGGTGGCTAAGTTCCCTGCTGTAATAATTTAATTTTGTTTTATATTTTAATTTTCTATCAGTAAAAACTGTTGCAACTACAGTTTGTTTTGTATGATTTTATTCACAGTTAGGGGATTGAAAACCCTAAATACCCTGATATAGCGTGATACCTTGATACCACCCATGCCTAATTTAGATCAATATACCAATAACCCAAGTGACTGACATTTTTTAAATAATGAATCTACCAAATCTTTACCCTCCAACAATAATGTCACATGATTAGCCTACCTCTGTTAGTGTCCACTGAGGAAGAAGCTGCTTCATTGTCCTGGTCAAGGTTCAGTCTCATTTTCTTCGTCTTCTTGGGGGTCCTCTGCTCAGGACTGGCTTTCCTTTTATTTCTCCCAGTCTGCCTGTCCTTTACAGTTGCTGGTCTTTGTTGTGTCATGGTGTTGGGGCTGTCTACAAATAAGAAAACACAGTGCAACATCAATTTCTTGTGAATTTTAGTCTCTAGAACTTTGCTGTCCTGACAAAGATTGATTTAATCTGAGATTATTTATAATTACATTTTAGCAAAACTAAGTTTAAAATAAGTAAATACAGATTGATTAGCTCACAAGTGAGTATATAGTGTGCAAAGTGTACTACATGACTGTGCACTAACACAAGTATCCCAATTGAGACATAGCAAGTATTTGCTAGCTAGCTAAAAAGTTAACAAAGTGTTATGTTGTTTGTTTGCTAGCTAAAAAGTTAGCCTACTGGTGATAGCTCGACAGAGAAGCTCTAATTTCTCATCCTTTCAGAAAAAAATGTTGATAAATTATTAACTGGAGTGAAAGAAAGAAGAGTTTGTCTCTTTGAGGAACTTAAACCTATGTAAAAAAAAAAAAAAAAGCAGCCTAGGTACTAACTCCACCTGATTAAATCATATGAATAATTAACATAATTAACTACAGATTTGTCTGCATTTCTCTCTTACTTTGCTCTGTCTTGCAGTGAGTCTTTCTCTTCGGTGCAGAGTTGTTGTTCATCTTGATGATAAAGTCGATCAAACTCGTGTGTCGTGTATCTGAGAGTGAGTCTCCCTCAGTGTGTCTTGGTTTTGATGTCTGGTGTTCGGAACGCAGAATGTGGTGACACGTTCCTGACTGTCACATCACAATGAAGTGTTCTAAAATATGTTAATGAGTGTTTTGGAATAAATTCTGTACGTGAGATATTTAAAAAGGCAGGATTTTTATTTATTTATTTACCTATTTATTTATTTATCTATTTAGGATCCCCATCACTGCAGAAACAACTATTCTTCTTGGGGTCCACAAAAGACATTCAGAACATGTAGGCAGTACACAATAAGTGAAATAAAAATAAATAAATAGTAGTTCCCTCTTAATCAATAGTATCACCTCAATAGTAAATGTTTAAAGCACATAATCATATTAGCAAGTACATCAAATATAGTAATAATAACCACATAATACTGGTAGGAGTGAATATTACAACCTTGAGTTAGTAACAGAAGTTAAATCGATCTTTAGCTATAAAATCTCATATGTAGCCTAAACTGTTTTCTTTCTGAATAATTGCTAATTTTGTTCAATATTAAATTATTAACCTTTCATCATGTCAACAGTTGGCATAATTGCTGGAGATCTGTGGTCATTTGTTTTTTATTTTTTATTATGGAAAAAAAGAGAAAATATTAATTTAAAATATTCCTTTCCAGTGACAGGAATTCAACAACAATTTAATTATTTTTCCACATGATTATTCTTTGAAATATTTTAAACAGCCTATACTGTGTGTACTGGATGCTGGACAGTTTGAGGTACCGAGTAAGACAATTTTTAAATAATACTTTAATAATACCTTGACACTGGACATTTTATCATATGTAGCAACAGCACAGTTGGCGTGGCTCGTGGTGCTGGGGCCCAATGTGAGATTGTGTCATGGGCCCAAAATCCCTGGAGCTACCCCTGGTGTTAAGTAAAGGTATGTGTATTATCCCTTGAAGGCATGTTTAGTGTTACCATAATGTCTGTTGCTGATTTATGCAGCATGCCAGAGACAGGAAGATGGTCATGCAGTCCCTGTATGCATGAAAATCATGTTTTTAACCTTGTTAGCATGTCCATGTGGTGTTTTTCATGGGTTACTGGTAAGGATGTGTGCTACCTTCGCCACCCTCGCTAGTCAATACCAGAAATACTAGTCGGTCAAACTATTTATCAATATTTTATTCATGCGCAGTGCTACTTAACTGTTGCCTCTAGGTGTTATGCAGCCATCCGTCACTAGTCGGAGCTGTGGCCCCATCAGATGGCTGATCCAGATGATTTTTTCATCAGTGCAGTTGGGCAGTGTTATGATCTAGAAAATTAAAATAACGTTGAATGCACACTTTGACAGAATAAACAGGTATATAACCACTTGACTGGAGCGACATATGACCCTACATTAAGCACAGACACGAACAATAACCTGCAAAGAGAGCAGCTGCTGCTGCTGCTAGCTACCCTCAGACACTGTGATCCTTTTCAGCCTGAAAAGGTGAAGCAGTCAGCGAGTTGTCATGTTTTGTAGGATAATGTGCAATGTTTGTATTGTTCGGTGGAAAGTTGCACACGTTTCAACAGTTCTGGATAAGAAATATGTGAATACATGTGGTTATATTAAATCTAATTAGTACATTTCTTTTGCTCTATCATCTTAAGATTGACTGCAGTTTACCCTTTTCCTGTCCCAGCCTGTATTTCAGATCACAGACCTTAAGTTTGAGAGGATTTTTGTCTTAAGAAATCCCCCTCTGAGTCTTTAGTTTTATTTTTAGGATCACAAGAAATTACAGTCAATCAAAAGGGCCAGTCTTATTTATTTCTTCCCTTGTTGTTCCAACGTCCAAAAAATGTGATAAAAGTTAAGATTTTCTTTTCATTCTTTTACTTGGGACCTTCTGCAACTGACTCAAGGACTCCTGTTGTTCCCTGGACCCCAGTTTGGAAACTTCTGACTTAAACAGCCCTGTTTGTGAAGACTGACTTGAAATTGTTAGTGTTTAACGATGCAGTGTTACCCTTGACCACTAGAGGTTGCCAAAGTTGTGTAAAGTCAACTATGCAGTGTGTTATTTTAATGGGTCATTAAAATCATTTCTGTGTGAGCTGTCAACTTGACATGTATCACACCTGAAGCTAATGTGGGTGATTAAAAGGAGACACTACAGGTGAACAGAAAAAATTACTATAATAGACATTACCATTAAAGTTACCTAATTAATCTTTTATGTTACAATTTTTGTGAATCGTTGTTTTTAACCCTGGTGTGCATTATGATGCCAGTTGGTTAAAAACAACAAAAAAACAACTGATGGTTCTTGTAAAAAAAATAAGTAAACATAATTTGAGGAATTACTTTTTAGGTTACACTTGGGGTGCACTACCTTAAGCAACACTGAAACATAAATTAAAACTAAAATTGATAACGTTCAATTAAAGGGCTGTGTTCACACTTAAGATACATCTTTAAAATACTCTTTATTTTAGATTCCTTTATTTTTCATTTTACCACATTTTGGCAACAGAAGTATCCGTCTCCCCCAGTCATCTAGACAAGTTATCAAGCTGCAGATGTTGAATTAAACATTTTACCAGCACCAGAATCACCAGAATGTGTGTTTGCTGTGTATAGGATACGTCAGAATCGATATTCCACTGGTCGACCTAAGTTATTCAGAATTCTGACAGGATCTTGATCATTTCAGAGCGATCAGTGGCATCTCTGGCTATTAAATGTGTTGACTGGACTGAAGACACAATCAAAACTGCTCATGTGTGTAGTGGCCCAGTTACAAGCTGTTGTGGTCTGCCATATTTCTATTGCCAAATTCAAATGCAGCTCTTTCATTGTTTACAACCTGTAAAATGGTCAACAGGTACATGCATACTCAAGGTCAAAGGGGTGCATGTAACAAATTAAAAAATCATCCAAGAATTAAACACAATGCACTCTAACAACTCCCGTCACACAATAAGACATTTAACTCAAGAAATACCAAATGGTTTTCAAAGTGGGGACCAGCAGGGGTCCATGAGTGGTGTGCAGGGGGTACAGAATATTTTAACTTTTACTTTTATATTTGATCACTGATTGACTATGAAAACCTAAAAAAAAGAAACTCATGCAAGCAAGTATGAAGCAGTAAAATCCTGGGGGTCTGTGGTCTAATGTGCATCTACTGTGGGGATACTAGACTTGAAAAAAGTTTGGGAGCCCACCACCAAGCACTCTGCTTCACATCTGTCATTTGAACACAGCTGGTTCAAAAGAAACAGCTCAGAAACCATCTAACTGACTCACTGTCACCATCTAGTGGCAGAAAGATCCACACTACAGCTTCCTGAGACCGTAGTGGTCAAATCTTAATTTTGGTAGTTGGCCTGTTTTCCTGGTGTTGGACAGCAGTGACCACATACTTTATTATACTGGGTATTTACTTTACAGAAACAGAATTAGATTTGTATTATTTTATTCAGAATGAACTCCATGTCAGCAGGTGATTGAGGGATGAATTGTGGTTAGAGGAGTCTTTGGCTTCAAGCTCAGAGTATAAAATATCCACTTTAGAGACAGATGGTCAATTTGGCGGAGGGCAGCAGGAGAAGAGTGGCTCCAAATTGGCTAAAATTTGAGGCCGAGACACACCTGCAGGGACGGACTTGTTTGTGTGTTTGTTTTATCCCTGAAGTGTTGATACGTTCCCCAGCGGTGGTCCATGTGATGAGGAGAGAAGAAAAAACAAGCCCTTTTTTTGTTATATGAAATTATGTTTTTCTATTCCTTTTATCCTTTTTTTGCCTTGTTTTTCCTTCTTCCGGCGCTGATGACATTCTGACCCAATTTCCTGTAATGGGTCTGAGAGTCTGAACCATCCAGAAAATGTTTTCACACTATAAACAAACCGATCCATGGTTCAGTTCGAGCCAAACCAAAACCACTTCTTTTTGCCAGCTTTAAGGTCCGGACCGTGGTCTGGCGCAGGTTTCACACCTGAAATTTTATTCCAGATCAAACTGAAAAGTCCAAAAGTCCCGGACGAGGGGCCAACTTTGAATGGTGCATTAACAAACAATCTTTCAAATTCTGCTTTTAAAGCTTCAATTTATCGACTGGTCATATTGTCAGAAATTTTAATTTCTGATATTTAATTTGAGCATTTGAACAATACAGATGACACGATATTATAGTGTATCCTGAAAAGAAATGATTTTCCCGGTTTCGTACACGTCTGGCCTGCACAGAGTCCTGACCTCGTTTTCATTGAGCACCACTGGGATGAACTCTGACTGCAGGCCAGACTTTATCGCCCAACAGCGGTGCATAAGTTCATTAATGCTCTTGTGGCTGAATGGGAGCAAATCCCTGTGGCCAGGTTCCAAAATCTTGTAGTAAGCCTTCCCAGAAGAGTTGAGGCTGTTACAGCAGCAGATCAGTGCCCATACTTTTGGGATGACATCACATGTCTACACACTTTTGGCCATTCAATGCATTTAGAGTTCTTTACAAAGTTACACTACTATTTTAAAATTATGCACCTTTTAGCTTATTTAATATTAAGCACTTGGAGTTGAATTTGATGTATGTCTTGTGTTCTATAAATAAAATTTGATTGATTGATGATTGATTGACTGATGAGTTGTTCTATGTTCCTTCCTCTCATTCAGTCTCGGTCAGTGAGCAGCAGCCCGTCTCAACACCATAACAAAGGGTCTCTGGCAGACCTGAGCTGCCTCATTAATATGCAGCGTGTGCAGATAATGCCCCTCTGTGATTTATAATAATGGCTCAGTGTTTCTGAGTGTGTGGACGTTGCCCTCTCAGTCCACTTCACGAACGGGAAGTGACTGGATTACACTCTAATCCCATTATGATGCTGCGGGTACGTGAGGGCCGGTTGGAGGGATTAGAAACTAAAGGCTCGAGCTTCAGGACAGGATCAGCAGCAAACTGTGTGACTGTAACTACTGACACTGACACACACACTAATGGCTCGTGTAAACAGCTTGGATGACACTGTGACTGGCCGACAACATGGAGCATGTCTCTTTATCTGTCATCTGGGGATCCTCTGACATGGTACGTATGATTTGTTTTAATGATGTGGTGTTATTGCAGCGCTCAGCATCAGCAGCCCTCAGATGGACAAACCAGCACACGGTTGATGGATGATGACGTGCAGCAGGCAGCCAAGTTTGGTGTCAGCTTAAATGAGCAGTAAATTCACAGTGTGCAATGGTGGCAGGCTAAAACTATTTTTGTATGGGGGCTGGAAAGTGCCATTAAAATACTTTTATGTGTCTGAAAATACTCTTAAACTAAAAAAGTTTTAACTTTCATCTATGTTGCACCAAACACTTCAACTAGTTTAAGAAAGATTAATTGTAAACCTGTCTTTAACCCTAAAGTTGAGCTTTTACTCTAAACCTAGATTAAATTTGATTCTGTTGCACCAAAACTTTAAACAATTTAAAATGTGATCAAGTATTAACTTTAAACCAGCACCTGAGGAGGTTAATGTTTAAAATGGCTGCCTTTTTGAGATGGATTGAGCAAAATCGTTCTCTGCAAAGTTCAGCAGGCTTTTTTTTTTACCAGCTAGCAAATAATATAACTTTAAATCTTTTTTTTACAACCTAGCAAACCATGTTTTTCTTTCTTTTTAGCTAGCTAGCAAACAATATGTTTCTATACTGAGTTAACTGAGCATGAAATAGTGGGTTCTTATGCTTAAAATTTATTCACTTCCTGCAATGAGAGGTGTGAATAAAAATTCAGTCGCATTTACTGAAACTACTTGAGTTGGCTTAATCAATAATTTTGTTAAACTGCAATCAAAGAGAGCATTTAACACAAAGTCAGTATATTTAACTTCTGAGTTTATGAAAATTATGACAATTGATTGCCTCAATTTTTTGAGTTCTTCTGTCTAGAGAATCTAGAGAATCTACATAAATTGTATTACAGGTAAGAATTATAATTCTACAATATTTCTGTAAATGTACAAAGTATTTTTCTAAAAAGAAACTACTCAAAGTATCATTTACTTTTTAACAGGTGATGTTTAATGCTTAATCAGGAGCAGCAGCATTTAATGAAAAGGGTCTCTGCTGTGAGGGTTAAGGTCTGGATTTACAACAGTGGTTTTGGTACCAAACATGTCAGTGTCCCCACCTCCAAACATGCAGGGCCTCAGACAGGAATTCACAAATGCTGAGGTCAGGCGTCCGAAATCCCTCCACAGCTCCTAACAAAGACATTTTTGACAAGCCACCGCAAAAATTTGAAAATACTCTAATTTTACTTTTTTAAAAAACTAATTTTATTCATTCTTTTAACTGTCATAGGGTACAATTAAAAAAAATAAATAAATAAAATTAATGCCCTGAAATGGTATAAATGCTATAACAAAGCCTTCTCCATGATATCAGGATATAATTCTAGTGGAATAACATAATTAAAATACCTTTATTATTGTTACTTTAGTACTTTAAAACAGTTAAAGAGAGTGAGAATAGAAAATAGTAGAATCAGCCTGTATATTTATAGAAGTTTAACTCAGTGCCCTCAGTAGCTCCACCAGGCCTTCGTCTTCATATGCACAGTAACTAAGAGTCCTGTTGGGATCTAGTAAGTATATAAGATGACTTTCTCCTTAACAAAACTTTATTGTTTACTAGCGAACCAAATATTTATATAACAAAATGTTACATTGTCTACTAGTTTGCAAAAAATTAACAAAACATTTTCCTAGATTGCTAAAAAGTAACATCTTTAATGGCACTTGGCTTGTGGTGCTCAAAGCACAAAAAAAAAAAAAAAAAAAAAAAAAAAATCCTTATCTCAACTGCCCCATTTATACCTGGTATTAAAAATGCAATCTGTATCCGGATACTTTATCAAAAATTAATAATAGAGCCAGGGTAAGCAGTTTTAACAAGCAACACAACATTCAGCCTGTTCACTGATGCATGGAGCAGATTAGGACACATTCATTTAAAAAAAAAAAAAAAAAATTCTATTTTCCTCATTTTATTTAACATTTTGTATTTTAAAGTGTTAGCATAGGATCAAGGTAACATTTTAAACTGGCTGATGTTGGTGTCTCATCTTGAAAGGGCTAACTGACATCACAGATTTTCAAAATAAAATCCAGTTTGTGATCTCTTGTTTGTCTGAAAAACATTCTGATGAATATCGCTGAAAAACTTCATAAAAAGGTTTTTGAAATAGAACAATGACTGAATGAACAAATGAATATAAGCTGAATCAATGAACAAAGTCATGACTTCACTGACTGAGTGGATAAAGGAATAAGAGAGAGGAGAGGGAAGCAGTGTAGGGAGGAAGCAGGAACAAGGAAGGGAACAATAAATTAAAATTTAAATAAGGCCCAGATGAACGTTTTGTTTAATCTTCTGTCTTTCTTCATCATCACGTGGCTACACAGAGGCTCCAAAACCCAAAATAAAACATCTAAAATAAAACAAAAACTAGATTCAATTCAATTAAGATGAATACAAAATAAAAGCATTGGAATCTTTCCTCCTTTCCCATTTCTCTTGCTGCAGGCGGCTTTTTTCCATTGGTGCTTTTAATTAAAAATAGCCCACAAAAAAGGCTCAAAAGCAATTTTGGGGAGTTCTGCAGACTGAACAGAGACCTCATAACATGAAAGGAAAACTGAGCTCTTTTCTTTTCATTAAAGTAATATGACATTTGCTGAATTAAACATTTTTCACTCAACTATACAGAAAACTAATATCCTGAAATATTCATGCTCTTAAAAGTCGTCTGCTGAACTTCTGTTTTTTTAGGCCCCAGCTGCTGCCAGTGGTGAACCGTCCGCAGAGATGTACAGTAACTAAGTACAAATATTTAGTTTCTATACCTATTTTGAGTATTAATTTTCCTGACAACTGTTTACTTTTACTTCCCTCTACACATTTAAACACAAATATCTGAACTTTCTACTCCTTACATTGTCAAAACCAGGGTTACTTTAGTTAAGGGGAATTTTATTTCTAGCTTTGCTTTCCCAACTTCAGCCTAAATGGACAGGACAATAATACACTGAAAAGACGATCCTCTGGTGTATCAGTCAGACATAACAACACGAAAACTATGGAAAAGATCCAACAAGGTGAAAAAGATTCAAACCATATAACAAAACACAACAAGACATAACAAGATGAAAATGATGTAAACGACATAACAAGATGAAGCAAGCCAAAACTCCATAAGATAAAAACAACATAAAAGACATAACAAGACAAAAAACTACGTAAAAGACGTAACAAAGTGACAATGACCTAGAAGACGTAACGGTAAAGGTAAACAATGTAAAAGATGTAACAAGATTAAAATGCTGTAAAACACAAAACTAGACATAACAAGACATAACAAGACGTAACAAGATAAAAATGATGTATACGACGTAACATAATGAAACAAGACAAAAACTCCATAAAAGATGCAATAAAATGAAAACAACATAAAAGATATAACAATATGTAACAAGATGAAAATTTAAAAGACGTACCAAGACAATATCAAATTTAAAGATGTAACAAGGCAAAAACTATGTGAAAGATGAAATTAGATAAGATGTATCAAGGTGTAACAAGACGAAAACAATGATAAAGACATAAGGTGGAAATGTAAACGACATTTCAAGATTACAAGACGTGACGAGATGTAAAATGACAAAACTATGTTGAAGACGTAACAAGGTGAAAACTACATAAAAGATAAAACAACGCAAAAAAGGTTCTAAAAGACGTAACAAGGTGTAACCAGACAAAAACCATGCTAGAGACGTAATAAGGCGAAAACAGTGAAAATGATGTAACCAGATCTAACAAGCCAGAAGCTACGTAAAAGATGTAAGAAGATGCAAAAGTTGTAACAAAACGAAAAACAACATGAAAGATGGAACAAACTGCAACAGACAGAAAAGGAGACCAGACTCTGGAGAAAATCTGAGGTTCAGAAATGTCTCTCTGAGGGTGAATTTTTACTTTTATACTTATAATATTCAGAGCCTGTAATTTTTTTTATTTTTTTTTTTCACTTTTATTGCAGTAAAAAAGTTGAATCAGTACTTCTACTTTTACTTGAGTACAGAATGTGTGTACTTTTGCCACCTCTGACCATCTGTTTTGGAGAAACGGCTGATGAGACAATGATTAACCCAGCTGGCAGTGTGTGTGTGTGTGTGTGTGAGTGTGTGTCACTGTCAGAAGTGACAGCGTCGGTGTGTGTGTGTGTGTGTTCATGACAGGAGGTGAAGGTCTGGATGAGGGACAGAGATCACACACTTAAACAAAGACAACAGAGCATCTGACCCAGACAGAGAGACGAGAGACAGTGACAGAGAGACAATATGCAGGAGGACAGACTGTTATAGAGTCTGTTGTCCTGTATTATCGGTGTTTTAAGTGGATAGTCTCTTGCAACAGGCAGTAAATCAAACTCAAAGGACTGTATTTGTTCTAAAAGTGTTTTTTGGCTCGCTGGATCCAATGCAGCCGGCAGAGTATAATAAGTGCCACTTACAAGTGCAGCAGCAGCACAACAGCTGCGACTGTGTCAAGGTCTGAGGAAGCAGTCAGAGTCTGAGACAGCAAGCAGAAAGAAAAAAAAACAAACAAACAGTTTTTTCTATACTGGAGAAGCAGGAGCAGGTTCAACAGAAACACCAGTGGTGAATGCAATCTGTGCACGCTGCAGGCAACTACTGAGTCTTCATCCTCTACCTCCTCATCCTCTGCTCCAGCTGCAACTTCAGCTCCTGCAGCAAACGAAACATAATCAAATCCTCCACCAGTCCAGCGTCTGGCTCCTTCATAACCTGCGGCACTCTCAGGTAATGCATGCAACTGGGCTGCCTGTGTGTGTGTGGTAGATATAACTGTATTTTTTAGGTGACACGATGTTTTGAGTGTACAAGCCAAAATAATGTTAATGCCTCATGGAAAATGACTTTAACTCTGAATTCTACAGTCGTACTGTTGAAACGATAAATGCAATGGCATGAATTCTTAATTAACAGCTTTTAAATAATGATGTCTGGCAATCAGCACTTGATTAATCTTGAAAATAATGGAGTCAAATACAAACTGCCAAATAAGAGGAAGAGTATTTAGTCTAACAATCAGTTATATGACAGTAAATTGTGCCAGCATTGTAATAGTGATATACTTATCCACAGTTAAAGTCATTTTTCATGAATTGTTGATGTTGATTTGCCCTGTATTCTCTTTATATGAAGTAGTTTGAGTTGAAATGTACTTTGTAGTTTTAGTACCTGTTTGGTGTTGTTTTAGCTTGTTAATTCGGTCAGTGGACTTTGTCACATACAGCAACACACTTTCCCAGACACAGATAATACCACCTTAAAATCATATCTCACAGACTGTAATTATGAGCAGCCAAGTGGTAAAAATCTGTCACATAAGCGTCTTAGATGAAACTAGTAATTCTGAGTCAGAGATGAGAGGAGAGCAACAACAAACCACTTTCAAAATGGATGACAGACACCTTTACTGGCAGTTACACCTAAATAACAACACTTTAGCTTTTTTAAAAGGAGATACTACACATCACACTGTTTGTATGTGATTTCACTTGTTAACAAACCACAACAGTTATCAGTAATTTTACATTTTTTCATTGTAATGATAATGTTTGCTAACTAGCTAAGCTTTTATCTTGTAAATATAGCCTAACTATCTAATGTTGGAGTTAGTGTTTGGAGCTGTTTTACTAAATTAGAATGCTTGACAGTTAGCAAGCTAACAAACTGTTTTTTAACTGTGTGTTAAGTCTGTGTAAAGGAAAAATCACGTTTTTCTTCTAAACACATTAGAAAATAGTTGCTGAAAACGTGTGAAAAGACTGAGAGCCAGGGTCATCTGTTAGAGCAGCCACTGTTTCACTAAAATAACTAAGTTGCCATTTAACCAGATTAGCCCTCTTGACCATTAGCGAGCTAACAAAGCCAAAAATCAGTTTGTTCAGGTTCACAATGACCTCCAATTGAGCCAGTGCTGCAATGGTGATTTTGTGATATTTTTCATTAACTGTTGTGTGTTAATTTGTCCATTATCCTTCATATAAGAAGTAGGCTACAAACAGTTTGTTCTTGTTAGCGTTGAAGTTAGCATTTGAGGGTGCTTGTTATAGCATCATCTGTGTCACTAAATTAGCCTGCTTTAGCGAGCTAACAAAGCCAAAGACTAGTTTGTTCAAGTGAATGATGTGTTTGGGTGTGTTTATTTTAGAAACTGATGTCCAACTAAATTAGTACTCTTGACAGTTAGTGAGCTAATAAAGCCAAAAAAACAAAAACAAAAACAAAAACAGTTTGTTCAGGTTACCATTAAAGTTAGCGTTTGGCGTGCTTGTTATGGAAGCATCTATTTCACTAAATTAGCCACAAACCTAAGCTTACCACCAGTGATATGACAAACATATACAGTATATTTACGGTGATGTTATTGGCAACTGACCTCCTATTGAACCAGTGCTGCAATTTAGTGACACTTTTAATGAGGTGTTGTGTGTTCATTTCTCCACTATCCTTGTTACAAGAAGTGGGCTACTTTGAGTTTAAATGTGCTGAATAATATTAGTACCTCTTTGTCCGGGTTGTTTTAGCTTTTAGACAGGGTGGACTGCCTCAAACAACAACACAGTTCCCCAGACACAGATAATTAACAGCATATCTTACAGACTGTAATTATGAGCATCCAAGCAGTAAAAACCTGTCACATGAACCTCTGAGATGGAACTAGTAATTCTGAGTCAGAGATAAGAGGGCAACAACAACAAACCAGTGGCAAAACGGATGACAGCCACCTTTGCTGGCAGTTACATCTAAATACGTTTGGTTCACATTAATAAAAAAGAGTTGTGTTTCACTTATTTCCAAACCACAACAGTTGTCAGTAAAATGTGCCAAAAGTAGTTGCACTTTGTAATGGTAATGTTTGCTAGCTAGCTAAGTAGCTTTTATCTTGTAAATACGTATGGGCTAACTATTTAATATTGGAGTTTGGAGTTAGCTGTTTTACTAAATTAGTGGGTAAAGCCAGAAAGCAGGTTGTTCAGGTTTTCAGGCATTTGAGGGTGTTTGTTATAGGAGCAGCTTTTTCGCTAAATTAGCCTGCTTTAACGAGCTAAGAAAGCCAAAAGTCAGTTTGTGAAAGTTAGCAATGAAGTTGCTAACACGAGCAACACCAGACACAGATAATGCAGCCTGTCTTACAGACTGCAATTATGAGCAGCAAAGCAGTGAAACCTAATATGAGACTGTTAGATGGAACTAGTAATTCTGAATCAGACATAAGAGGACAGCAACAACAAACCACTTTTGCTGGCAGTTATCTAAATAACAGAACAACAGGTTCAGCTTATTAAAAAGGACTTACAGGACTGTGTGTGATTTCACATGTTAGTAAACCATAAGAGTTATCAGTAAAAGGCACAAAAACTAATTTAACTTTGTAATATTTTTTGTTAGCTACCTAAGTAGGTTTTATCTTGTAAATACATAGGCTAACTATCTAATTTACAAACACACATTATACATGTTAGAAAACACTGTGAATGGGGAAAGTTTAAGTCCTTAAGTACCCCGATTGACAATTAGCAAGCAAATAAAGTGTTTCAGGGTGCTTTTTAGAGCAACAGCTGATTAGCTAATTAGATTAGTCTACTTGCCGATTAGCATGCTAGCTTAGCAGCTGTTTCATTAAATTACCCGGCTTGACAGTTACTCAGCTAACAATACCAAAACAAGTTGCTTATTAAGATTAGTGCTGAAGTTGGCATCTGCTTGTTATAGCAACAACTTAAATGACCTGCTTGACAGTTAGCAAGCTAGCAGCTGTTTCACTGTATTGGCCTGCTTGACACTTAACAAGCTAACGAGACAAACACTAGTTGCTTCTTCAGGTGCAAGTTCTAGCAGCAGCTGTTTAATTTAATTAGCTGATTAACTGAACTGCATTGTAAAATTTGTTTGTTTTTGGGGTCTCCTCTATCACAGTTGTTGCCATGGCATCAGCAGCTCTGGAGCTGATGGGCTTCTTCCTGGGCCTTCTGGGGATGCTCGGTACCCTGGTCGCCACAGTGCTTCCATACTGGCAGATTTCTGCCCACATCGGCTCCAACATCGTCACGGCTGTGGCCAACATGAGGGGCCTGTGGATGGAATGCGTCTACCAGAGCACGGGGGCCTTCCAGTGTGAGACCTACAACTCCATGCTGGCCCTGCCTTCTGACCTGCAGGCATCCCGCGCCCTCATGGTCATTTCCCTCGTGCTGTCCATCCTCGCCATCGCTGTGGCGGTCCTGGGGATGCAGTGCACTCTCTGCTTGGATGGCTCGGGTGCAATTAAGAGTCGTGTGGCAGGCGCCGGCGGGGGCTTATTCCTCGCGGCGGGCTTTTTGGCTCTCATACCGGTGGCATGGACCACACACGAGGTGGTCCAGACCTTCTACAGGCCCAACTTACCCGCCAGCATGAAGTTCGAGCTGGGGGAGTGTTTGTACGTCGGTCTGGCTTCTGCGCTCGTCTCCATGCTGGGAGGAGGGATGCTGTGCGTGTCTTGCTGCGATGAGGCGGATGGTGGGCGTGGCAGACGGCATGGCGGAGGGTATCCGTATCCAATGGGAGGCGGCATGTCAGGCACGGGTGTACGGACGACCTCACAGACCTACCGCAACCCCACCCTGCAGGTGGGAGGCACCAGCAGGGGGCAGACTCTGGTCCGCAGTGGCAGTGGCAGCTCCCAGAGTACACACGGAGTTCCCAAGAAAAACACGGCGGCAGGATATGACATCACAGGATACGTCTGAGGTCACTCCATCACACCTTTAGATGTGATGTCTTACATTTGATTAAATATATTTATATGGTGTATTTAATTGAAAGACAAATGAAATACACAACCTACAAACGAGATGACTTTTACGATTTTCTTTGTTTTTTTGGTGGTGGTGAGGGTCTTTTTTTAACCTTTTATTTTGACAGTAGCTAGACAGGAAATGGGGGAGAGACGGGGAAAGAGGAGCTTGAACTAAACCCAGGGCCGCTGCAGACGACTCAGCCTCTGTACGTGGGCTGCAAGGTCGACCAACTGGGGAACTGTGGTTGTTCAATTTTTGAAAAGTTTGTGAAATCAAGTGGAAATATGGTTTAATGTGTGCGAGCAGAAAACGACGCCAACCAACAAAAACAGACTGCAACAGTGTATTTTGCAGTTTTTTTTCTCTGTAAATGTTTGATCTCGTCCTTGACTGTACACACCTCTAAGTGCAGGATGTCACACATTTTCTTCACCTTGATAGCAACTTGTCAATTAGGTAGAAAAGCCATGCAAATGTGAGAATTACAAAAATGAAAATTCTGTCAAAACACTGCTGGAGCTGTTTTTTTTTTTGTTTTTTTTGACCAGTTATTGGGCTGGAAAATATCAAACCAATCTGGTAATACTGGCTATAGAATTACCAGTGGGTTTTTAAAGACAGCTTATAAAAGGGGACCGACCGGCAGCTTTGGCCTGGAAAAGTTTGGGAACCACTGAAAGTTTTGGATACTGTCACTGTCAGTGTCACGTTTTGGCTCACTTAGGCTTGAAAAGTCCACGTGTGTGATGGTGCAGCACCAATAGGGGGCAATAATGTTGGCACAAATGGTGAGTTTCACTCTGGAGACCAGTTTTTGATTCTCATGTGAGATAAATCAATGTAGAATTTTCATCTGGCCTGAAGAGTTGAGCCAGAAAAGGCCCAAGCCCAACAAAATTCTGTCAGAATCCAACCTGAGCTTGTCCCTTGTTACCATATTTCAGCCCGAACCTGATTACAGCCCAACATTTTTCTTAACAGGCTTCCCTCAAAGTACCAAACAGTGAGAGTTGGCAGTGACAGGGACAGTACATGGGAGGAATTTTAACAATGATACAGCCTAAACCTGATGTACGCTGATTAAATATGTGAGAAATATGGCCCGATCTGACCCAAACCCATTGGGTCCCATTGGGTCCCATTGGGTCCCATTGGAGTTGGGCACAGATCTCAAGCTCTAAATCAAAGTTGATTGTTTTAAAGAAGTAGTTATCTTAACTTAAACCTCATGTTTTCCTAAACTTAACCATGTAGTTTTGTTGCATAAATCTGAAATGTTTCTCACCAAGTTTTATTTTGAAAGTAACATTTAGATGCTGTTGCGAACTTGACTGCAGAATGAAAACTCATACTTTTCCCATATAGGCGAGGCAAAACATGGCACTGTCATGGTGGAGCGGCGGGTCTATTACACACTTTGGCGTTACATTTTAAATGTGTTTAGGACAACAAAGTTTTGGTGCTACATTACAAAATACACAGTGTTTTGATTGTAGGTATTCAGTTACGGTTCTTAACCGCAGGTGATGTTTTCTTTCTATACATCAAGCCATCCAATGCATTGATTTTTTGCATGAGCCATTCACAGATTTGCTATTCTAAGATAATAAAATTATAAAAAGTTTCATGATTTTGTATTTAAATTCAATTAAACTGATTTGTTCACTTGGATTCCTGCACTGTAAAAAAAAAATGTTGATATGACTTAAAATTTTTAAGGCAACGCACAGCAGTAGATTTCTGAGTTTTGAGCCCAACTCTTAATTTTTGAAATAAGCTTTAAAAAGTTCTGCTGACCTAAAATCTTTAGTTGAGATAATTTACTTATCTTCTTTGGATAAACTTGAACCTTTAAATTTAAAAAAGTAAAAAAAAAAAAAAAAAAATCAGACATTGTTTACAGTGACCTGCAAACCCCATTTGTCTTTTTATTAGTGCCTAAAAAATTGAAATACAGAGTTTTCTAAACTTTTTTGTTTTTACAGTGTGGGCTGTTTAAACATTTTGACTTTCACTTGATTTTGGTAGCTCTTCATTATTATTTGTACAGTCCAGTGTTGACACTCAGATATTTGCTCGCCCTCATTTTGAACATGAAACCTGAACCCAAATCAGACATTTCTGACCTGAACCCTTCAGCGTACTTCCTACTGGACTGAATCACCTGAAATCAAACATTTTATTAACATGCTAGAGTGAATTTGTTGATGGTGACTTGATACCCAGCTGGACTTCTCATGTGAAATGCAACCAAATCTAAATGTAAAGTTGTTCTCATATAAATTGATATTGTGCCTTATTATTATCACAGTATGAAAATATGTGTTTGGGTTGATTTTCAGTTTGACCAGTGTTTCATGGATGTTTTACTGAACCTGCCCTCTTTTGACCACATATTTGCTGTTGGTAGTGTAAAGATAAAACTTGTTTCACTTTTTAAAAAATCAGTCTGAGGATCAATGCACCTGCCAAAACAGCATATGAAGGTAAAATGTGTTTCACATTTACAACTTTCACTTGATCTCCAGGCATCAGTTGGTTATCAGAGGGAAACCAGATGGTCTTTCATTATCAGTTTCCCTCTACTGATCAATTATGATGGCTGATGATTTTAACCTGTGCTGATTATCAGAGATGCATTCAAAGAACATGAAACAACCTTTTGTCAACTGAATCGAACAAAGCAGTTCCAACTTTTTTTTTTCACTATTTTTATTTGGAAATAAATGCTACATTTTGTTATCATCATTTGTTGAATTTTTGATCTCCAAAACTTTGTTTTTTTTACATAAGTGAGCCACATGATTAGGAACACATCAGAGTTGTGTCCCATTTCTGTGACACAGATTACTATAAAACCGAACACTCAGATTAATTCATTGTAATAAGTGGTGAAAACTTAAAATGGGTTTAGACATTCTTATAATAACTTAAAGATATAAATTGATTAAATTGTAGAATTTTCTTTTTTGTGTTTATTGATCTAAAATCTTCAGTTGATATGAAATATAATGAACATGAAATAATGGATTTTTATACTTAAAATGATTCAGTTATGCACTGTAAGAACAAGTTTAGAAAACTTAGATTTTTTTTAGTTTTAAATGAAACTCAAACTCTTTAGTTGAAATAAACTAAACAAAGTTTTGCTGACCTATAATCTTTTGTTGAATGCTTACTTTTCCTCAAGTTCTAAAGAAGAAAAATAAATTATCTCAACAAAAGATCATTAGTTGGTTTGACTTTTTGAAGAGTTTGAGTGAAATGACCAAAGTCAGAAATTTATATGCAATTTTTATATGTATTTTTATGTATTTTAATTACATGTAATTTTATTACATATGTTAACGTAAAGAGTTGCTGTAAATAGTGTTTTTCTATCATGAATAAATTAAATACCTGAAGTCAGATTTGATTAGTTAATGCAAACTTTTACACAAACTGTGTTGGAGTGTGACGCACAAAGTCTTCTTGTGTGATCTAGTAAATATAGTTTACATTCAGTTTATACAGAGCATATTCACATTGTGTTTACTTTTTTATTTAAATAAACTTTGATTTTATATATTTCAGTTCAGTTTTACTTAAAAATATTGCTTTATGTTTATTTGAGCCAAGAATCACTTTCTTTTAGTGTTGCTGCAGAAATATGAGAAAAAAGATGAGAATATCGTTAGAAAGTGTTTTCTTTTACACCTTCAGGTCATAAAATTATCCTGAAAAAACAATTATTAGCAATAGGTATAAACTCTCTATTATTATGTTAAATTGCATCAAATAAAGTAAAGAAAAAAAACAACTTAAACGTGTAAAGGGTCATGTTACAGCTGTTTCATAGAGTTAATTGCTGATGAATAAAGTCTAAGGAGAGTTTCAGCTGGTGTGTTTATGGTCCAGGATGACAAAGAGATCACAGCCCTGAACTGAAGGCAAACAGAAGATCAGCACACAAACAAACCTAAACAAACAAACTCTTTCAGTCCGATCAATATGCAGTTTCAGTTTGACATACATGTGGATGGTGACACGCACATGCTCACTGGGTCGGTTTAGAGCTGTGACAGTCAGCTGGTGCCAGTGGGGCACCAGGTGGTTCATGTTTATTATTCACAATGAAAATAAACTGTCGCTGATTTTTTTCACAGGAAGGAGGGTCAGATATTTCAGTTTTGTCTGATGGTCTAAATTGAAGCTGTTATAACAGAGAAGGCAGATCTTTGTGTGACGACCTTTCTGTCTGTGCAAAGTGCAGCAGGATCAGACGGCGAGGACATCAATCAGCTGCAGAGGAGCAAAAGTCACACAGAAATGAGGATAATTCTCATTCTGTAAATGTGTATTTTATACTGAAAAAGCTTAAATATGCTTTTCATTCTCTCCTGGCATGAATCAGTCCAACATTTCAGTGTTTGCATTATGGAAGACGTATCAGCAGTTTAACACTAGAAGTACCAGAAACCCATGACTACTGGAATGACCATATGCATCATTTTGACCATTGACTTCAAACTCTATTATCTTACATGATAAATAACAGACTAAGAAATCAGTGCTTTTAGTTCGATGAGTTTATGTTATGAAAAAAACCCATCAGTGATTGGATTCAAATTTGAAGCACCTAGACCAGTCACAAAAAACAATCATAATCCATGGGAAAATGCTGGCAACATGTACAAAAAACAAAAGAAAACAAAACAAAACTGGAAACAGACACCTGTCAGACGCCAGCCGGACACAGGAGGCACCGGCTGAGGGATCTCACGTTTCATGGCAGGCCATGCCCTCCAAAAAAGGTTGCGGCGAGGTTGGGTGCCCATCAGACGCCAGCCGGTCACAGGAGGTGGACAGAAGAGGACAGAATGTGCAGATGAAAAGGTGAGTGATATGTGTCTGTCTGATTGCAAAGAAGTAATGTGAGTGTAGTTTTGTGTCTTTGATATGTGTAGTATTGATATGTTGTGAAGTTAAGTTAAATTGTTAGGGATTAATCAGGAGGGCCTGCAGGGGGTCATCGGTGATCTTGTCAGAACCTGCTATAGTCTGCAGATTCTAGCAGGTTCTGACAAGAATGTTTTGTTTGCCTGCTTACCTGCCTCACTTAACACAGGTGAGTATTCACCTGACAAAAATGGCAGCACTGTTGGGAGCAGGTGAAACCCAATATATATCTATCTTCTTCTTCTTCTTCTTCTTCTTTCAAACCCAATGATTCAAAGCAGTTACAATGAAGGATGTGAGGCAGCCTACATCCACAGATCTGTGGTTCTCCAAGATGTTTGGAACAGCATACCTGCTGAGTTCCTTTGCAGATCACAGTCCCTGGTGGTCGAGCTCTGAGGGGAAACTGGGACCCAGTCAGGAGCTGAACTGGTTCAACCAACCCACATTTGACCGAGAGAACACGCAGAGATAAGTGGACTCAGAAACAGAGAGAAAGACAAACACCATTTCAAAAAAAACATACAGGCAGATGATCCTGAGACACGTGAACATCTCCTCATGCATCTCGTGTGCAAAATACACCTAAAGTTTAAAAGGACGAAAGTAAAAGTACTCAAACTTTTTAGACACTTTTTTTTTAGAATAAAACATAATTTATCACTGGATTATAATTAGCGGTGCCTTAAAGTGCAACCGTCACTTTAATTAATTTAAGATTATAAAAGGTCAAAAATGGCAGCTGTGTGGATTAAATCAAAATTTACAGTGCTGCAGTACATCAACAGCACCGGGCTGAGGATAGAATTAAGATCAGAAGTGACATTAAAGGGATTTTCTGTGCAATGTCTTTGTGAACAAACCTGCAGTGACTGAGTGGCTCCATCTAGTGTCCGACAGTAGAATAACACAGAGTTTGAACTGAGGAGCGTCTCACCTGACCTTCATGTCACACTGCAGTGGAATTTGTGAACATGTCGACTGATTGATTGATTGATTGATTGATTTTCAGTCATTGTGTATCAACCCAAATGAAAACTCACACTGTGTCTCTTCTGTTTGTGTTCTTAATGCAACCAAAATGTAAATCTGAGCACATTTATTCATGATATCACATCCTGTACAATTTGTGCCGTACATCCATCTGACTGAAGATGTACAAGCCTGCATTTATTGATTAGATAATAAATATGATTACACCTACTGAACACACCATATTATTAGCATTATTATTCTTCTGTTATATTTAAGCTTTTATCAGGAAATACAACATACTAAGAATTAAAAATGAAAAAAGAATTAAAATGGCAATATTGTTAGATTTATTAAGAATATATATGTGTGAACATGATTTATTATTCATTAATTTATTTACTGTCATCCTTTGTTTGTATTGGTTTTGGACCAATGAAAAAAGTTAAATAAATAAATATGATTACAGTAAGATCAGAGGGTTTAATGTCTGTGTGAATGTTTTGCTGAATCAGTTTCAGAATAAAAAGTTTTGTCAGCGTCATCAAAAGTTGGAGAAAATCCTGCAAATACTGTTTTATTATGTATTATGTTTTGGGAATAAAGATTAAAAATGATCACAGAGCCTTTTTGTTTTGATATAGAAATATTAATAACTGGTAAAAGTCCTCCAGAATCTCAAAAATAACAAATATTTACTGAAGCTAATTATAAAGCTTACATGTAATTTTTAAGCCTGCTTGCTTACATTGTCATAAATAATGTTTTATTTAGATTATTTCACTCATTTCAGGCTGTAGTCTCCAAAAACAATTTTACAAGAAAAAAAAGCACTGTAATCCAAACTCCTTCTGCACATTCAGGGACCAAAAACAGAGTTGAAAGAAGAAAGAAGTATATAACCTGCCTCTTTCTTAATAATAGCACAAAATGAATACAGATGCACTTTTTTGTTTTCACAGATCACATAAAAATTCAACACTATCTACTCAAAACAATAAAAAAAAAACGTAATTATTGATCAGTTTGGTAAAAAAATCAGGCATTTATTAGACTGAATGCAGACGAAATAAATAATATCCAATCACATCCATCTGAACCTGTTAGTCAAAACTCTGCAGGATCCATGTTGTTGTCAGGAATAAACATTGTTTGTGTTTTTTTTTTATTTCTCCTCCTCCTGCACTTCCTTCTCTTTCTGTTTCTCCTCTTCCTGTCGCTCACGGCCAAACTCCACCACCAAAGGTTTCCCTAGTAACCGGTATCCATGGACCAGCTGCAAGGCAGTCTGGGCTGTTTCAGCATCTGCAAACAAACAACAAATGATAAAATGCCTGACGCGTGACGTATCATGGAAAGTAATTTATTGCAGCTGTGGGTCCAGAGTCAAACGGATTGCTGTCGGATCTGTTACAGACCATAATGACCCACAGCTCCATGGTAACAGAAGCGGCGGCTCTCTGCACCACAGTCACTTCCGTGTGTGTGACAAACAGTTTCTCACCTGGCAGCGTGATGAAGGCCTGACCCTTCATCCTTCCCGTCAGCAGGCGGTAAATGACCGGAGGCCCGTTCTCCTGCTCGAACCTGGAGAACAGCGCCACCAGCTGGGCCACTGACGCCTGTGCACTCAGGTTCTTCACACACAGAACCTGCAGCGAGACGCACACAAACAAAGACCCTCTATAAGTATCTGCAGGTGCTGAGTGGTCAGTCTACATGTGTGTTACAGACTTTTTAACACCACTGTTTAATTTATTTATTTATTTAATTTTTTTTTGTGAGTTTTATTGTGAGCAGTTTCACGTAGGAACTAATTTCTCTCTGGAGTAGAATCTACCAGAAACACTTTAGAATCCATCTGAACTTTCTTTTCAATAGAAGGAAAGTGGTTCTTACATGAAACTTCCCATAACAACGTCTACGGATTATCTTGAGTGACTGGGTCATGATTTATGGAAAGAGACACTGGTTTTAAATTTTTCAAATGTATTTATTTTGGTGGGCTGAAGCCAGGCAGAGTGTGTATTTTCAGAGCAGTGGGTTTTTATTTTCAGGATAACGGGCTTAACTTTACAATGACAGATAAATGACAGCTAATCAACTTACAGTAAGGGACTTGTCCTTGCCTGTTATTGTCCAGTTACAACGTTTTGCTTGTCTTGTGCTCCTGCAGTCTGAGGAGGAGGGGACGAGGGGAAACAACTCGCTTCAAACACAGACTTCAGCCAGATTTCAGACTATTTAATATACAGTTTATGGCTCCAACTCACTATTTGGACTGCTGTCCTCATTTTTGCACATGCACATCTGTTATAAATTGCTCCTTTAAGGGACAGTGGGGTGCAGCATGTCAGAATATATGCATTCATATATATTTAACACTAGTCATTAACATTTACAGCAGGCTGCATGAGAGTTACACTAACTAACTTTTGCATCACGGCTGGTCTATCACTAATTTAGAACAGCTGATACAGACGTGCTGCAAACACACAGCTTCAAAGCAGCACTGTCTGTGTTGTGTGTGTAATGTTATTCTCATGGGGAAGGTCATTGCATGTTAATTGTTGAATAAGTAATGATAGTCTGATTAAGTGGTGCATTTTGTGACTAAATGAGCAGAGCTGCAAAGATTAGTCGATTAATTTATCGAAAGAAAATTGCCAGTTGCAGGCTATTTTGATAATTAACAGTTTTGGTCATTTTTCAAGCAAAAATGTCAAACAGATTTTCATGTGTTTTTGGAAAACACAAGCATCGTAGTTAGCCTAAAAAAAAAACACACAATGAGCTGATTCAGGCTGTAAGAAACACTTTGTGTCTGTTGGGTGTGTCTGTCGATACCTTTGAGGGTTTCCCCGGCTGGTAGTTTCTGAACCTCGGGATGCTTCGGATCCCTTCGTCAGATTCGCAGTTCTTCAGGATTTCTTCATCTGAGACCGTCTCAATCTCTCCTCTGACGGTCAGCGGTCCCCCTGACCTCGCCGCTCCACACAGACTTCCGATTGGCTGGCTTAGATGAATCTTTGTTGGAGCAGCAGGTGGTGGTTTCTCCACCAGTCTGTCCTGAGCGAGCTGCTGCTGCTCTGAGGTGTCCGAACTCGACTCTGACTGTACCGACAAGTTACTTTTTTCACCCTGCAGCTCAGAGTGATGTTCACAAGCTTCCTCTGATTGGCTGTTGTCTCTCTGTGAGTCCTGTGATTGGTCAGATTCGTTCCTGTGTGTAGACAGGTGTGATACTCCACTTGTTTCCCTCTCAGAGTCCTGCAGTGAAGCTTGTTGTCTCTCTTTTATCAGAACATCTCTGTACAGAGAGTCCATTGGATCGGAGGACGACTCCCCCTGCTGGCTGTCCTGGTTCTCTTCACCTAAGAAGGAAAATACGACAACTGGTTTACAGCAGATTCCTGTTCTGCAGCACACAAAAGACAAAAATTCCTGACTTATGTTATAATATATGTTATAATACTCAGCATTACATCTTGTATAATACAGTTGAGTGGTCTTCTCTGTCTCAGAGGCAGGATAATCATATGCCATGATCAGGAAATTGCCCTTTATGTTAGTTTGGCGCCTTATCAAACTTGATCCAATAACTGGCTTTCCTGAGAATTCCCTTGAGTTTTTACTTTGAACTTTTTACAGAACACCCTAAAATCAATATTCTGTATGTATATATATGTATATATATATGTATATATATATATATATATATACATATATATATATATATATATATATATATATATATATATATATATATATATATATATATATATATATATATAGCTTTGTGCTGTTATATTTATCCTTCTGTTCTCCTGTTTTCCTGCTTAACTCACTCTTATTTCTTTTGAAAATCCTCTCCCTGTTCTCAGACTTTTCTCTTCTGTGATCATTCAAAGATCACAGAATTTATTTCTTCTCTTTCTTAACTTGGATTTCAGACATAAAGCAGTGTTTTGTTTGGAGAAAAATCCGATCAATAACATCATTTAAAAATAAACTCACTGTCAAAATAAATTCCTCACTGTCGGTTGCGTAAGGGAACCACAACACATTTAAGACTTCTAAAACTAACCTGAAGACTATGGAAGGTCATAATTTCAAGCCTGTAGATGAACATAATTTAATCTTTCAAGGGACTCCTGTTAAGAGAAGGGCTGTACGGGGTATGTATTGATGGGTTATCAGTATATTAATTACAGTAATTGCTGATCAACACGTCCCAACCTTGGAGAAACAGAGAGGAGTATCAGCATACAGGCTAAGCAATGACCTGCTGTAGACGGTGTCAGCAGTAAAATGTGTTTTAGACGCCTAAAAAAATCAACATCAGTTAAAATGTATACTATATTTAGAATATTTTCCCCCCTTTTCTGACAGGAAACGCCTGTCATGTAAAACAAGCACTGCTCTTTCCAAACCAACCAAACTCCACAGGCAAAATCAGTAATTTTACCTCACAGAATACTTGAGTTGCTGGTGTACCGCTGCCTCAATCGGTTAGTTTGTTTGTGTGATTATGTGACTTCAGTGTTTTAAAAGGACAAGTTTGGATTCACCAAAGTCTCACAATAACACAAACAAACTGACAGATCGCGGCAGCGGTAGAAAAGCAACTTCTGTGTTTGGTTTGTTCAGAGAGAGAGATATTTGTCCTCTATAAGTAAGTAAAACTGGGAAAATATTCTAAATAAACTGATGTGAGAAAATCTGTGACTGAAATTTGATATCAATGTCTCTGTCTTTGCTTCTTTTACACTTGGAACTGAGATGTTTTCATGATTCTTGGAGCCTCTTTTATCATTTCACCTCTCTGTCGACACCGTTAAGTGGACGGCGCTCCTTACCTCTGTGGTAAAGTGCAGTGAGGAAACTCAGGCGGTCATTCCCCTGGAAAAGCGCTTGCTCGATCTCCATCTCCCGCCGTGACAGCGCTCGGCTGGCTGCGAATCGCTGCGGGCGAGACAGGAGCTCTGCCCTGGCTTCAATCTTGTCTCTGATCACCTGCAGGCGCTGCTGCTTCACACCTGGAGCTGCACACACACCGTGGGACTGTGTAGACACAAAGCCAGGGGTCAGACTTTAGGTTGTTAGATATAAGGTGCGTATATCAGTGTTTCCCCGAAGATAAAGACGTTAGATTTGGCTCACATGTGCACATGACTATACAGATATATTTAACACTTACTCTGGTTTACATAAACAGTTGCACATGTTAACGTTCATTCATTTGTTGTTTAAATATTGAACATACTGGTCCTTTAACACAATTAGATGTTTAATAAATAATTATCATTAAAGTCGATATAATGACAAAGTAAAGGCAAATAATAAATTATTAAAAAATTTTAGAGCTAGAACAGTCGAGCCATATCATAACAATATCCAAAATCTACGACATCTTGTTTCATATCATGGTACAGATATATCAATATATTGCTCAGCCCTCTGCGTCTCCAGCAGGTTTTACCTTCTCTCCTGCCTCCGGGGGAACATCTCTGCTCTGCCACAGCTGGATCTCAGCGTCAGTCAGGCCCAGCTCTCGCAGGCCGGCCAGCTCCTGCTCCCCGTCCTGCAGGGCCTGGAACTGGGAGAGGCTCCTCACTCCAGCTGCCTGCTCCCCAAAGGGCCGATAGAGCGCCGCCGGGGCGAAGCACTGCCTCTTGGCCACACATCTGTAGGACGGAATTAATTCAAAAATTAGACTTTTTGCGCACATCATGCAGGATTCACTCACAGCTCTATCAGGAGCAGCTGCAGAGTCACCTGTTGTTTCTGATGTTTTACAGAATTCACTGATAAAAGGATGTCTGAGTAAGAATATGTAGCCCTGAGGGTTGTGTATAAAACATCCTCCAGGCTGCTCTGTGGGACACTGAAGGCAACATTACAGAGTATTTTTTTATATAACACTGAGAGCTACACTGAGAATAAAACCGCAGACACACTGCCTCTTTTTCCCCACTGAGCTACACAGGAAGATTTTATTAACACCGTTTATTGTTATTTTTATTGTCACTGTGTGACAGTAAATTCGTCATGGGAGAGGTTAACCATAATTTGCATTTGAACGAAGCTTTGGGCAAATATTTTTGGAAGCAAAGGAGCCAAAATGTGAACCGAAACTCTCACACAGATTTCTGTTACGTGCGAGGAATGATGAGAATTTTATTCATTATTTCAGAATACTTAAACTATTATTCTACTACACAGAGCGCAGGTATTATCTATAAATCTGGAGCATTTGGTCCAAAAACTCTGAAGCACATGGATTATGGAGACACATTTTTTTTTGATTAATCATATTTTTTAAATTCATTTTATTTCTCTTTCTTTCTAATCTCATTAACTTTTTATTAGATTATATGTAAGTCACTATGCTACAGTGTTGGTCAAGTTACTCAGAAAGTGTAATAAGTTACTTTTCACTTCTTTAAAAAGTAATAACATATTACTTTTGTACCTTGTTGAGCGTCAAGGAGACTGAACAGTTAACGCCCAGTGAGCTTTTGTTGTCAGCTGTCCAGATGTCAGCTGTGGTGGAAACAAAGCGTGGCATTCAAATTAGATTCCATCGACACAGATCTTCTCTTGAGGAGCCAAATAAAGTCAAAGTAATGACAATACTTCCACCAATGGAAAGTCTGCGCCTCTACCTCTCCCTCTACATTTAGCTTCTTGGCCAGCAGCTGACGTGACCTGCTCTGACACGTCATCATAAGATAAACCACGTAGGATAAAAAGTAACTCAGTAACTACAGAGTTACTTGGATTAGTAACTAACATAATTACTGCTTTGGAAATTGTAACCCTTTACACTGCTTGTTACTGGGAAAAGTAATAACATTACAGTAATATATCACTGAGTAATGCATTACAGGCCAACACTGCTGTGGTAATGATGTGTATATCTGTACATCAGTTATGTAAAATGACTTTGAGAATATTCTTCACCAAACTTTCATTCTAATAAAGCAAACTGAATTGAGATTTTTTGTTGAATGTATTCTGGGTGTCTGCAGCCCTGTAAGACAAATCTAATTGGCTGGAAGTACAAAGAATGTGGCCATAGAGCAAAACATAAGTCGTGGTGGACTGTAAATCTATACTGAAACAGAAGGTTTCTGTAGAGGTATGGATTTTTCTTTCTCCACACATAATAATGTCATATTTTTGTGGTGAAGACCATGTACTGGAGATTCTGACCGGTCGATGTCGACGTCAGTGTGGAGCTGCTGCAGCAGGAGGCTGTGCAGCTGCCGCTGGCCCTCCGTCTCCTGCTCCTCCAGCAGCGGCCCGTCCTCGCAGGGTCGCCGGGTCACTCTGACCAACACAGACACAGACACATCAGGACGGAGACTCAGTGGATGACTTACAGCAGGAAAACAAATCATTCGCCAATATCAACAAGAGTGTTTCTTTCAGATGGCAGTTTTGTGTCACTTAGTTGGCAGTTGTTAAGAGTGGTTTACATTAACACAACTAAACTGTTAATGTGTCTTAACTGACAAAAAGAGAAATAAGATTGATATTTTTGTAGAAGTGAAGATCGGGTAGGTGGGAAGCTAAATACATAACTTTTATCTGGGAATAGAACCAGAGCAAATAACATTTATTTTTTTTTATTACTGATTAATTAGAAAGAAAAAAAGAAAAAATACTTTTACATGATTAAAAAAATATTGAAATATCAACTGACTGACTTTGTATTGATTGACTAATCATTAAAGAGACGGATTGTTTATATAACAATATATAATGTGTGAAAGAGTTTTTTTCTGGTTGTACTGAGATAAGCATCCCTTTAATATCATTAGCTGTATTTTGGCCGATAAGAATTAAATGTTTCAAATCAATAAGCAGGATTTATTTGCTTCATAGCAACTCTGAATTTACATGACCAAGAACTTGTAATTATAAAGTTGCACTTTCACCAGTGATGGAAGATTTTATCCATATCACCCACCTCTACTTCTGTCTGAACTGAACTAAAAAGATGTAAAATTAAAGCCTCTGACATCGACAAAAATCACAGTAGTGAGCCAGCCTCAGTGAAGGTTTACAGACCACATTAACAGCTAGTTAACTGGTTGACTTTTGATAAGGAGGAGAGGAAACTAAGTATTTCTATTATGTCAAATGTCATAACGTTCAGGTAAACTGAGATCTCCAGGGACAACCTGAGCAAGAACACAGCCTTCAGTGGTGAGACAGACGGTGTCTGCTAAGCTATGTAATGTCTGCAGTGTGGGTTTATACATGTAAATGTTCAGTTGATCGGATTTTTATACTGAAATCGCGAATAACAAAACATATACACCTGCAACAGAGAAGCTAACGCTAGCTTAAGTGGTTGTAGCTATCTCCATGACAACAGCAGTGCCTGAAGTAGATGGAATGATTGACGTAAGACGTACGTAACAGCGTTAAACTGGTATTTTCTGGCAACGTGGATATCAAACTAGGTCTTAAACAAACAATGTTCAATTCAAATGCCACAACATGAATAAAAGTACCGCTATGTGACACAGATAACTGAAAATTCTGTTTACCTTCGCATGCTTCCGGCTTGTGCTTCCCGTTCCGGTGTGAGGAATCATGGGAAATGTAGTGGAATCCCTTTATGAACAATAATGAACTAGAATCTCTGTCTCATGGTCACACTGGAGGAAAATGATGCCACAGATAGGATTTGGTGCATTTTGGGACTAAAACATAACGATTTGTATTCATTGCAAAAATGATAAGTATCAAAAAGCCTATGTACTAAACAGATTGTGTTTTTCAGCTGTTTGACTGTATGTATGTTGTTCTCTCTCTGGAGCAGAGGTTCTCATTTTTTTTTTCTCAGCCGAGGACAATTTTGCAGTCTTAGTTATCTGAAAGAACAACACAAGAAAAATGTATTAAATAGATTTTAAAGATCATATCATGTGTCACTCTTAATACAAACATAAAATAAAATGATTAGATTTGATCTGATTGGATTGGATTAGATGCACAATAAACCACTGTAAGACATGCAACAAGACTGTAACAGCAAAAAGATCAATAGAACAAACTAATTTCATAACCTCCAGCAGGAGCTCACAGTTGAATACAAGGACATCCAAAATTCCTGCAAATAATTTAAAATTGTGAGTTCTAAACCAAAAATATTTATCAGTATTTTGTCATGTTGTCAAGATTATTGTTATCACACCATACCATTAAATATTGTGATATTATATATATTATATATACTTTTGGCAATATCCCCCACCCATAATGTCTTCTGTAATGTGATTTTTTGTTGTCATGTTTTAACTGCTTGAAAATGTTATTTATTAATTGTTTTCTTGTTACTGCTTTTGTCCACAGGGGGCTTTTTATATCCACACAAATATCTTATTGTGGACTTTATAATATTTTTATTTTGATAATTCATCTTACAGAGTCGACAAAATATTACATCTTCATTTCACAGCAGAGTTGCAGTGAGTAGCCAATTTAATTTTTAAAATTGATAAAAGTTATCTTAATGCTAAACAAAACATATTTTTAAACCATAATTCTTATTTAGCTTTGATGCAGAAGAGCTACAGTGTTGACACGTTATGATTGAGACACATTTGATGTGTCTGATGTGACACTTTTGAACCACAGCTCTGTGAGGATGGAAATTTTAGCAAGCTAGCTCTCCACATACATACATCAAACATCAAACATGTCTGACATTTTTTTAAAAGGCTTTTAAAACGCTAACTAACTTTTAATTTTTAAAAACGTGGTTTAATTCTTCATAATTAAGTCTAACAGTGTGGACATTTAAGATTCAGACATGCAGGTTAATATCATAATACTTGCAAAAAAAGAAAAAAGAAAAAAAAAAGGCAACTCAGCTGGCTTATTTGAATTTTAGAGGTCAGCGACTCCTGAATGTTGATTTATGGGAACTGTAGCAGTTTTTGTTTTGCATTGATATATATTTAGAATTACACATTTTTAACTTGATTTCCACAATAAAAAAAAGGCATATTTCTATTTATTTATAATTATGTTGCAAATGTGTGCATTGAAACTGAAAAATTGCTTTGGGGACATCACAAAAAGGAATGTCGGCATCATAAAAAGGATAATTAAAATCTAAAAAAAACAAAATATACATTCATTTTTGTGTTAATGCTATAAAAGTGACCTCAATCCATAATGAAAGCCGTTGGTGATTTTGTTTATTTTAAATTAAATATTTAGACTTATTTCATGGGGATGGAAAAGTGACCAATAGGCAGGAATGACCCTAAGAATACATGGAATTAGACTGTCGGTATGAATACTTTTTTAAAGTTTTTTTGGTGGCAGGACACGATTTGTCGAAAGTTTCAAGTTTGTACATGTGTCCTTTTTTATTGCACTGATCAGCTCCTGAACTCGTTTTATTCTGTATAATCATAATAAAAGCTCTCTATTTCTATTTGTATGTTCTCTCTGTGGAATGTGAAATCCACGTAACGCTGCGTGCATATTTTCTGTTAATAGATGTCTTAAAGATAAAAAGCACGCGAACCCTTTTGTGCACCACCACACCCCGCTTCATTAGAAAAGGGTGTGGTTCAGGCTATAACTCACATCCATCATCAGGCTTGGCTGCTTTCCCTTCATGCATCCATCTGAGCTATTTTATCAAACGTAATGCTGCAAAGCCTTACTGAATATATACTGTAAAGCGCTCCCACCCTCCCCTCCCGGCTCAAGTGTCCTCAATTAGCCTGCTGGCTGACGTCAGTAAGGTGACATGGGTGCTTCTCTTCACCATCTCTGAGCAATGAGCAGCCGCCTGCTGCAGCATGGCATTAATAGATGGAGATATGTGGATGCGGAGCCGCGCTTTTTCTGCATGCAATTAATCCCCCCATGCATGCATGAGTGCGCGGTTCTGCAGCAGCTCCTCTCCTCTCCTCTCCTCTCCTCTCCTCTCCTCTGCTCTCCTGCCTGCAGCCGGTGTCGGGTCTCCGGCAGCTCGGCTCCTCTGCAGGGCTGCGCAGCTCCTCTCTGACTGACAGAGAGATGAGGGGTGGGGACGCAGGGTGGGGTCACAAGCAGGGAGAGGCGGAGGAGGAAAAGGCAGAGAGAGAGAGCCCAGCCCTTGAATACACGGCAACAACACGCCGCCACAGAGAGAGGCAGAGACACAGAGAGACTGGCTGTTTTTTTGGGGGGAGCAGAGGGAGCCTTCGACGCTGCGGATATGAACTGAAAAGAAAACACTGGAAGAGGCAGGGATCGTGTTGCTATATCCCCGAAAATTCACTGTAAAGGTGGAAAACAAGCCCCCCCACAAAACCCTCCTCTCGCCCTGTTCAGATAGAGCTACACCCAAAGCCCCGGCCGACCCCCCTCCTGCTCCTGCTGCTCCACCCCTCCGCCGCTGCACCGCTCCGGCAACCGAGATGCACACGGAGACCCGTAACAAGAAAGTAAGTGCACCTTATTGACTTTGCCCTGGTCAGTGCAACGAGAAAAAAGAAAAAAAACGTGTGTGTGTGGATGATCTGCCTGCACACAAGCAGAGCTGACATTGTCATGTGCCAAATATGAATGTCAGTGAGTCTACATGTCTATAACAAGTGTATCCTTGCAGGCAGGCAGTTTATTTTGCAATTAGTGGAAGAGTTTTGCAACCTAATTGCAATGCAAGAACATCAGGCAGAGACCGAGCTTGCTGTCATGTGCACGGTTCGTATGGAAACCCTCTCCGTCTGTGGGTTTCTCCCTCTCTGTGTGTGCGAGGTTAATTCAGGTTCAATTTGAAATGCTCTGTGATCTCTGAGAGGCAGGAAGGAAACGGAAGGCAGAAACTGCAGCTCGTAGGACACCATCTTAGCTTTTAAAGGGCCAGCAGCCTCCTCTCAAACACAAACACAAACACACACACACACACACACACACACAACCCTGGGAAGCAGCCAGGTGCACCGCCTCCAGCTACGCTCTGCACGGGCCCTGCCGCCGCCGCCGCCGCGGAAGAAGAAGAAGAAGAAGAAGACTTGTGCCTCTGAACGCTTCATCACAGGGTGTTTGTGTGTCAGTTTGTGCCCAAAAGTCAATTAAATCTGGCGGGTGATCAGACTGAGCTGAAGGCAAGCAGCCGCTCCAGATCTGTGTGTTTGATGGTTTTCATGGCAGATGATGGAGACAAGTTACCGTCTGGTTCTCAACTTCCAGGTTCCTCCATAAGGAAGCGAACTTTGACCTTTAAATTTGCATGGATGTCCAATAATTGATGTGTCTTGTGTTTGAACATGGATGTTTGTTTGATGGATTTTAACAGACCCGACGCTGCAGAATCACTCTGCTGTGTTTTTTTATTGGTGGGGCAACATCCTGTTTCAGTTTAGAATTTAGGGCAATTTTGTTGTATTAAAGAAAGTTTGACCTAATCGTTGACAAACAGTCGACCCTTTCTAAGTCCCACCCCTTTCAGAACCTCGTCAACTTTGTCCTTTCCCGTTTCCTGTGTTGAAAATAAAGATGGTTAAAAGAGATTGATGGGGGACCAACCAGCAAACTGTTATCCGATCACTAGCTAACTAGCTAACCTACATCTCTTGTTAGCTAGCTAGCCATAAGTGATAGCTACTGTTGGCGCAATGCTAACTAACTGGCTAAACTAAATAAGTTGTTAGTTACATCGGCAAATCGCTGACTAACTATTTTAGTTAATTCTACAAAGAATCAAATATGAAAGTAAAAGAAGTGCCAGTGTATATGGAATTGTCAAGGATAACGCGATAAAGTCCAAAACTTATTTCCGTCATTGTTCCTGATGTTCCATCAGCTAGCTTAACATTGTTAGCTAGCAAGTTTGCTAATATTTTGTTAACATTAGCTAAGTTAAGCTGTATACGTTGCCTGTACAGGTTCCCCAGTAACATCTTTTAAACATCTTCAATATTTGTTTTTTTTTTTCGACATAGATGGGCTCAGCAAATAGCACATCTATGTTCAGGAAACAGAAAATCACGCTCAATTGATGGAGCACAGAGCAAAAACGGGCGTGGGAAGAGTCAGTTATGACCGCTGCCAAGGAGGTTACTGGACTTCCTGGTTTGACCAGGACTGTCCCGGCATCAAGGCGGGTGTCCCGAGTCCAGAGACATAAATGTAAATCACTACAGTGTCCTAGTTTTCAACATTTGCTGCAAAATTGCCCCGGTTGATGCGATGAGTGTGCTAAATCACACACTTAACCCTCAGTGTACTGTTTTGCAGTTTTAGTTAAAGTTTGAATAATTAATGCCAAGTGTAAGTTTGTACACTGGTGCACGGACTGTGTGTCTTCATGCACACCTAATTTGGTTTGCATACAGTATGTGCAAAAGAGCTGGGTAAAGGTGAATATAGATCAGTACGTGTGGTGATCATTAAATTGTCTCTGACCAGTCACGTCACTGTTTTCAGCGCTCTGAAACAGCAGAGGTGGTACATCTGACTGACACTATTTTAGCAACAAATGTAACTGCATTGTATTCTGTGCATAACAGCACTGCAGGTGCTGCAGGGATTTCGTGAACTGAAGGAGAAGGATGAATGAACAAATCCATTGTGATTAAAAGTGCTGCGGCTAAACATATAAACGTATTTAGCATGTGTGCTTTATAAATAATGTTTCTAAAGGTTACCTGATTATCAAAATAGCTGGTGATTGATTTTCTGATGATCTACAACTTGATTTGTTTGTTTCAGCTTGCCTGCAGTCAGCTGTATGACATTGTTGACTTGTGTATTCTAGTGTATTAGGAAGTTGTAAAAGAGGTGATGCACAAATTGGAAAACATATTTCTAACAAGCGTGTGCAGGCATGGAAACCAGTTGTGACCCTGTGAGCGACACCTTTCCCCATCCAGCCGCCATCTTTTTTGGAGTACCTTACATGCAGACATTGAAACTTCACTGTATGTGTTAGAAATGTACTGGCGTGATGATGATGGCGTGATTAGTGGTGTGATACCAAAAAGAGCCAAATTTTGCAGTTTAAGTTATCCCGGTAGCTCAGTTGGTAGAGCGTGCAACCCATGTACCAAGGATGTCAGTCCACTGCAGCAGCTGCCGAACTCCCACCTGCAGCCCACTTGCTGCATGTCGTCTCCCCTCTCTACCCTCTTTCCTGTCATGTCCTCAGCTGTCCCATGAATAAAAGCATCCTTCATCATGTTTACAGGGTTTCCTGATGGAAAGATAAGTTTTATTTGTTGCTAAAGTAAGTTAGCTAGTCGCTTACTGCTGTTTGCTCAGTGGGTGATGACTCGGTCCGGGGTGCTGGGAGCCAAACCCAGTGAGAAAACCACCTTGGTACTATAGTTTGTTCCCTGCCATCGAATTGACAGTGAGCAGCTAGACATTTCATAGGAACTTCAATGACAGAAATGCTAGTCTTCATAGCATTACATTTCTCCTCTCCTCACCTTTTCACCTTTTTTTCTCCCTCTGTTCCTCCCTTAAGCAGCTACGCCTCCAGGTAAAGGTGGATTAGAAAAGCTAGTGAGTTAGCCGGGACCTGTTTGAACGTCTCCTTTGTAAAAATCTGTATGAAGGGTCATAGCGCTTTGAGCTCCAGGGCAAACATGTGACTGCTTTGCTCAATGAAGAGCTTTTAACTGCAAGTGGAAACCAATAGATCCGTTTGCAGCCTTGTGACTGAAGAAGACCGCTGTTACCCCCCCTCACCTCCGCCCCACACACACACACATAGCCGACCCCGTCATTTAAAAAGTAGTAAGTATCTCTCAGCCTGCAGTAAATTTAGGGAGGTGTTGTCATGACTACCCCTTGTACAATTATAATTAGCCTCAATGAATCCATTAGATACAACGGGGGCATTTATGACTTGTGCTGCATGTCAGTTACCCAGGCAATGCACATGAACACCAGCATCTGAGTCACACTTGATTTGCCAAATACAGTAAATCTGCAGGAATTTGCAGCAAGTGTGGCACTGGAACAGCCACACTTAATCCTCGGGAGGTTTCAAACACAGTGAAAAGGGTTTAAGCAGAGTCCTGGCATAATTTTAATTGTTACGTGTTGAAGGTGGCGAAAGTGCACACAGTCTTTACTTTAGTTTAAGCACAGACACCAAAAAAAACAACAAAAAAAAAACAACACACTGGTAAAAGTAGAAGTACTGATTCAACTTCTTTTCTCAATTAAAAGTGATAGCAGGCTCAAAAAAAGCTGCCCTCTGAAGGACATTTCTCCCTGCTGTTTCTGAGCAAATCTAACTGAAACTAAACTTTTCTGGGAAGGCGGCGTGCAATAATGCAAGTAAAAGTAATCAATAATTCCCCTCAAATGCATTGAATCTAAAGCCTGTTTTGAAAATGTAAGGAGCAGAAAGTTCAGATATGGGGAGTAAAAGGAAGAAGTTTTCAGAAATATTAATACGCAAGGAAAGTACAGATACAGAGTATTTGTACTTAGTTACTTCCCACCTCTGGATAAAAGTCAGTCAAAGCTTTAACTTTGTTTGCAGTACATTTCATCTTAACATGTAAGCCTGTCACTATTATTACATAATTATTTCCATTCACCTGTAAAAGACAGAAATGTCATATTTCCATCATTATTTCCTCGCCATTTTCCACCATTCGAGGTTGAGGTTTAGTTACCTTAGAATGAGCTGTTTGTGTCTACAGAGGGCGTGGTTCCTCTTCCTTGGAGTCCGCCATGTTAAAGCGGCCATGTTTCTACAGTAGCCCAGAACAGACAAACCAAACAGTGGCTCTAGATGTGACTTCTTTTTCATGTTTTGTGTGAGTTTTGTGGCCAATGTAGGTTCTGCCTCACGCTTGAAAGTGGAGGGTGTTTGCAGTGTAAGCTCGCCGCTCGCTGCCACACAGTGTACGACAAATAGTCATAAACTGAAATTTCAGGATCACAACAACCCTATTCACTATCTGCACGCATCATATAAGGTCATTTCTATGGTTTTTCTGCACCACACAACATGGACATGGTCCGTTGGTTCCTGTTATCTGAGATCGTATATCTAAGTTGAGCCAGGTTCCAAATCATTTTCCGTCCAGTCAAAGCGGGTAGTGTTCCTTTCTGCTGCTTGGGCCTTAGATCTGAGTGTTAGATTCTCTCGGTGCAGGGGTCTGCAGCCGGCCCCTCTCCTGTGCCTCCACGTGTTTTAATTTTCATTTATCTTCATTGTAGACCTAAGGTCATTCTTACATTCCCCAATTTAAAAAGTGTGTAACTTATACACTAAATTAAATGTTTGTTTATTTATATTTAGTTAACTATATCCTACATCTATGAATTGGTGCCTTATACACAAAATTTTGTCTGAGGCTATTCTTAAATCTTTCTAAGATAATGCCAAATCCCCCCCAAAAATAATAAGTCTCTGAGGGAAATACAGAATTTAATAGTTGTGTTTCCAGACAGATTTTTATTTGGTATCTTTGGCCAAAAATCTGACTTTTGCGGTTAAAGGTTGCAGACTCCTGTCTTAGTGAATCCGAGCTGACTTGCTACCAGTTTCTGTCATGTGTTGTGGAATAACTATCACTGCAAAAATATTATTATTAGAGGCAGACACTGAGTGTGAACTCTGATGTGAAGGATGAACGTATTGTTGCTCTTTTCGACAGCGGCTCATTTTGTTCGTGTTCTCTCTTTTTTTTTAACGCTGTTGTCTTCAGACTTCTTCCGTGACGTCTGCTCCGTTAGAGCTCGTGCAAACCACCAAATTTTCCACCTATTTATTAAACAAACCAGAAACATAAAGTGCATCTCATCACCTCCTGTGTGGTGGAGAATGTTTCCCTCATGAAGAGCTGCATAACAGGTCTCTAAAAGCTTTCATGAACTATAAAGAGAACACTTTAATGATACATCAGTCAGCTGATAGGAGCAAACCAGACATTTATTTACGCACTCTCAATATCGTGGGCCGTTATTTTAAATTATATGGTGCACCATCGCTTGCTTACACATAATAAATCAGTGTAATATAGTAGAAGTAACAGAAAGTAAAAGGAACATGATGGACCTCAGGGTAACAGTGGTGATGTGTTGAAGTGGGCAGCGTTCAACTTTCGTGTGTTTTGGGGCAAGTGGGTCAAAAATCTACTTGCCCAAAGTGGAATTGTTTTATTTATTGGCAGTTGTTAAATAATAGCAAAGACTAAAGTTGATTGCTATCTTAAATCTGTGGCTGCAACATTTATAAAATGTCAAAAAGTAGTGAAAAATGTCCTAGTTTCTCAAAATGCAAGACAGTGTCCTTAGATGTCTTGTTTATTTCAGTCCAAAATGTTCAGTTTAATATGATACTAAACAGAGAAAAATGAGAACTCTCCATATGGGAGGCTGAATAAACAGCATTTCATGCAATTTTTGTTTGTCGATAATCAAAATATTTTAATAAAGTTAGTTTAAAGTTTAATAGCTTAGTTGTTTTTTACCACTTGGAAGTGATTTACTAGATTTATTAGCCTGACATGGTATTTCACTCACCCCCGGAGAGCAGACAAGCTTATTATTGAATCATGGTGTTTAAAATGTAAGAGGAAGCTTAAGAAAAAGAGTTTTAATTGTTTTCTTATTTCTTGCTCTTTCTGAATTAATGATAAATCAATTATTGAATGACCTTTAAATTAATTGTCAGCTCTTTTGATAATCAATTAATCTTTTTGAGTCAGTTTTGAGGAAGAAACTGTCAAAATGCTCTAATTTCAGCTTCTCAAATGTGAATATTTTCTGGTGTCTTTGCTCCTCTATGACGGCAAACTGAATATCTTTTTACATTTTCATTTTCCACCATTTTTTCTGACATTTTATGGACCGAACAACTAATTGTTTGATTGAGAACAGATTAATCACTAATAAAAATAGTCATTAGTTCACTCTAAATCCGAATAAATGAGCATTATGAAAAAAAAATGAATGATGATGATGATGAACTCAAAAGTTGGAGGTTGTCAGAGCTGAAGTATTTGGAGTTAGTGGTACATGTACTCTTTGGCTGAAGATGAATTAAAATGACCTCAGATATTTTCAGTAAATGTAACTTCCTCTCTGTCATTGCAGTAACTTAGTAGAATTAAATAATTTCAAGTATAAATATTTCATGTTCAGTAAAGTTCAGACTAATTGAACATTTTGAGCTTTTAAGTTGAACAAGTTTTCACTGCTTTTAAATAATTTGAGCATTCAGTTGTACAGTGTTGCAGTCCTATCTGAACATGTAGAAACTCTCATTTGTCTCTTTGATTCTCTCTGCTGGTTCTTATTTTCCGTCTTCACGATTACCTTTGACCCTGGTAGCTGTTTTTGACGCCGCGTGAGCGGAAATCAATTTCCTCCTGTCACAGTTCAGGCTGTGCATTATTGGAGGTGTAGTTAACTGATAGCAGTGCACTGATTCTGCATCACAGAGGCTCAACTGAGCATGCTCCGTAGCTTGTGTGGCTTCTGAGTGAGTGTGTGTGTGTGTGTGTGTGTGTGGATCAGCTGGGCTGTAGACGTGAGAGCAGGGTCAGCTGTACATTCCTGGGCAGGGCATCAGCAGCAGCAAAGGGCCCTGAATACAAAGTCTGCCTGTGTGTGTGAGCGAGATGGAGTGAGTCTCTTTGTGTGTGTGTGTGTGTGTGTGTGTGTCTGTGTGTGTGTGTGTAAAGGAGAGAGAGAGAGAGAGAGGGAGGGAGAGCTGATGCTGCTCAGTAGGCAATGATTAACTCTGCTGAACAAAGTTTGATCAAACTGAGTTAGTTGATGTTTTGTTTATCAGGATGTTTACATGCATCAGCAAATTAAATGTAAGACTTTTAATGCCACCATTTAATTAATTATAAGACAACTAAAAACGAATCTTCACAGTTAATCGATTAAGTCTATTAAGTGTCAAAAAATTGCGACAAATTGTTCATCACAGTTTCCAGAAGCCCAGAGTGATGCCTTTATATTTCTTCTTTTGTCAAACCAACGGTCCAAAACCCCAGAGACTCTTTATGTACTGTCATAAATGTCAAAGAAAAGCAGCATCCAGAAAGCAGAACCAATAAATGTTTCATGATTAACTGATTATCAGAATAGTTGGCGACTAATTTTCTAAAGATCAACTAATAGATTAGTTGACTAATCGTTGCAGCTCTACTTCAGAGAGTAGTTTTGGGAAATATAACTTTTTCCCAGAATTATGCTCTTCTGAATGAATGTAACTGAGTGAACTACTGAGATAGTGGATGTTGTGTAAATCAGGGTGTCTACATGTATCAGCAGGCTAAAATTAAGCTTTTTTTAATGCCACGATTTAATTAAACTTAAACTTTTCACAGCTCGTCTTTTGCCCAAATATTGGTGGATTTGGACAGTCACTTACCCAGCAATGTTTCCTACACATTATTTAGGATATATGGCATATTTAAGACCTTCCCAAAGAGAATTTAATACAATTGAATGCTTTTTAACGACCTGTATCGACACGTATGCACATCTGACTGAGTAGTCAGCGTGACTTGGATGGGCGGAGGCGTCACAACCAGCCAGTTTTTGCGAGTGTGTCGCCTCGGCCTTAACAAGTCAGTTAACTGAGCAGAAGTTCTCCAGTCGGACTCACACCCCTGCTTATCTGAGTTTCATGAGAACTGGGGGACAAAATAATTTTTATCGCCAACTTTATAAACTGACTGATACACAGGCAGCGTTGCAGTGATTTTGCATATTTCAGCTCATTATTTCCTGATTATGCAAACTTTACAGCCCCGCTGTTGACAACCTGTTTGCCTTTTACAAACAAGTGCTGTATGCTATCTGATTAATTTTGTAGCTTTTACGCAGCCATTGTTTTCAGTCCACTTTAATACATGATGAAAACCAGCTTGAAGAGACTTGTAGAAACTGCTACGTTCTAATCCATGGCAGTGAACCATTGGTGAACTTTATCTTTTGTTGTTGTCGTTGCATGGCAATGCAGTAAACAGCAAGCGAGACTGAAACTCTTCTGTTTCAGGATACCGAGTTGAAATTTAGGATCAGGGTGCTGGACAGAAACCTTCTGCAGTGCATAAAATGACTCAGCTCCAATTAACCTCAGCACAAACGTCCATGTTTGCATGTTTCTGGTCCTCTGGATTTTATTTTTTTATTTTTTTCCCCAGATGGTGCTTTTCTCAGAACAACAAACAGTTCTCAAATCTTGGGGAATTCTTCAATATGTTTGCCACGAAGGATTTTTTTTTTTTCAAAATGTCATTAAAGCCAGTGAGCACAAAGAAATCATAACTTCACCAAATTTTTTAGGGTTTGCCCAAAGGGAACCAAATTATCCAACAGTGCAACTGTACATCTACAAACTATTTTTGTTTTCTAAAGGCAGTCAAATCAGTGTGAAAAATAAAATTCAGTACATGAATTTACCAGCTGTGTCATTGTAATTTAGAAATGAACAATTATGTTGTTATTATTTCTCATATATTAGTCATTCCCTACTTTTCGTCAGAGGTATTTGATTAGTTATGTCAGAATTCAGTCATCAAACTGTGACTTTCTATGTATTAATATGAAATATTTTTTATCTGCAGTTTCATGTAGAAACCACTTCCTTTCTGCAGTAGAATCTCCTAGAACTACTTTCTTTTCTACCAGAAAGAAAGTAGTTCCTACATGAAACTGTTCACCACAAGGTATGTGGATTATTTTGAGTAACCGGCTCATAATTTTTTGAAGGAGACACTTGTTTTAAATTTTTTACAAATGTATTTTTTGGTGTCTTTGAGAAGGTCTCCAAAACTCTGCAACTCAGATTATCCCCAAATTCTAATGGTAAGTATGTGATCATTCACAAGTGTCGTTTTCATGCAAACAGGTGGTAATTAACATTTCAAATATTTGAACTTTGTTTGAAATTAACTGCAAATTTACCCCAAATTTCATGGTAAACACGTGATAATTAGCAAGTATCATAACTGAAATTTCTTTTAAATTATCCCCAAATTATTAAATTATATTCCACTTCTTCCTAACAATGCAAATTACCACCTACTTGCATGAAAACAACACTTACAAATTCTAATACTTACAATGAAATTTGGGGATAATTTAAATTCAGAGAAATTTCTTATATGTTGCTTTGTAATTACCACCAACTACATGAAAATGGCACTTGCTAATTATCACACATGAAATTTGTGGGTAATTTCAAATATATCACTTGGTAATTACCACCTGTTTCCCATGAAATTATGGGACCTTGAGCTTATTTATTAAAATAAAAAGTGAAATTTCTGTCATAACAGAGACACCAACAGATTTCTAAACCCACAGTTGTCAGATGTAGATCAGAATGCAATGCATCTGCAAAACAGGTTGGGTTTTCCGGCATGCAACTGCCACTGCTTCTTCTCTGGAAAAATTGATTCCAGTCCTCCCACACACACACACACACACACACACACACACACACACACACACACACACACACACACACATATATGTATTATATTCCACTTCTGAATGGGACTAGTTCACAGCACGGGTGCATTCATTGTGAAAATGTTTAGCACTTGTTTGCAGTGTGTCTCTGGTTAAATTACTGCTTTTGTTTGATGTGTGATTGTGAGGTGTGGGTTAAAAACAAAACAGCCGTGGTCATTCAGTGTTTCAGTCAGCCATTATTGCACCACAGAGTGAATTCTACACCATCTAACATGTTCAAAACATCACTGTTAATGATCAGAGTTACTTATGGAAGAATTATTTTATTGCAAGAGTATCAAACACTATTGGTTGGTGCCAAAATGTCAAATGCACCATTGTTTCAATTAACAGAAAACATTTGCTTTGTGACTGTATTCTGGTTACTGGCAGTACTTTTTGTGAAATGTAAGACCTGAAGTGATGCAGTTCGTCCTAGTGCTTGAAATCCGTGCCCGAACCTGACAGGACCTGACAGGACCTGAGGGGTTTGAGAAGGGTTGGTCTTTATTTCTCTCATATCTCACGAGTTCATGTCGGGTTTTTCTCTAAAAACTCCTGCTGTTTGGTGCGTAGCGGGAAGCTTGTTAAGAAAAATGTTAGACTGTAATTGGGTTTGAGTTGAGATATGCTAATGAGGTTTGGGTCGGTTTCGGAAAGAATTTTGTCCACATCGGGCCTCAATACGCTCAACTTTTCAGGCATGATTAAAGTGCTAGTGTGTACGCCAAAATTTTAAATATTTGATTGAGTTTTTTTTCCATTGCCAGTCGACAAGTTTTGTTTGTCTTTTCTGATGTGCACCAGATAAGCGGGGACTCAAATCATGTCTGTGCAGGAGATCGGAGAGGAAGATGTTTTCAGTTCAGCTGTCTCAGTATTTTTGTAGCTTCTGACTGAATCTCTGCGGTTTGAAGTGTAGTTTCTCTCCTGTCTTGCTGTTTGTACTTTCAGATGTCTGCCTTATTTACGGTATTTACAGGAGATCTTCTGGTGTGCGGATATTTTTCCTTTTCCGTTCAGATGTTTTGTGATCTAACACCCAACCCACTGGGCTCCGGGATGTGCGTGTCTTTTTCACATTGTTTTCATGCCTTATTTACGGTCTCATGTTCGCTTTCAGCTGATAGATGTTGTGTTAAGATACTAATAATGAAAAGGCAACATTTCCTGATTTTGCTGCTTCATAATAAAAGGGACTCCTTAACATAACAACATAACGGAGGACTTCTATTATGAAGAATTTATTGGAAATAAAATGTTTGTCCACTGTTCAGCAGCCTGAAAAAATACAAGCGCTCCATCATGAAATATACGCCTTCAAGTGGGTGGAGACTCCTGTGTGCTGAGCTGATGCATTGAGTTAAACTGAGTCAAGCAGGCTTTTAATTTTAGGCCTTTATTTGATAGGACAGCTGATATGACAGGAAAGGGAGGGAGAGTGGGCGGGGTGACATGCAGCAAAGGGCTGCAGGGTGGGAGTTGAACTTACGGCCACCTCACAGCTTCAGTACATGGGAGCAAACGCCCTACCAACTGATCTGCCAGGCAACACACGTAGCTTTTTCTGATGGGAAATCGCTGTTATGTAAGTCAAATATCGCTTTCCCAAGAGCAACCAGACTCCATTGGTGAAATCAGTCATTTTTACCTCTCAGAAAACGGGAGTTGCTTGTCTGTCGCTGCTGTGATCAATTAGTTTTTAGTGTTATTGTGTGACTTTGGTGTTTTCAAAGGTTAGTTTGGATTCATTGAAGTCACACAATAACACAAACAAACTGACAGATTAAGGCATCTGTAGACGAGCAACTTCTGTACTCAAGGTAAAATACTCGAGGTAAAATTCCTGATTTCACCTGTGGAGTCTGGTTGCTTTTGAGAGTGTGATATTTTGCTTATATAACAGCGGTTTCCCATCAGAAAAGCAAGGTAAAACTGTTAAAATATTCTAAATATATTTACCCCGTCCACAGCAGAGCATGGTGGTCCTCCTCTCTGCTTAAAATAATCCAAACTGTCCCTTTAACATTCAAAGACTTGTGGAAGAATGACTTGTAAAGAACACATTTGTTTCACCAGCGGTGACTGTGACCCTGGTACATTGTGGGAAACGGAAGAAGATCCTAGCTGAAGTACACAAGTTAGTTTGCACCAAAAAAATACAACCCCTGATCAAAAACAGTAACTTGTCATGTGTCGGACGTGATAAATTGTTTCGTCTTTGTAATGATGCAGAAGTATCCAGGGGGGCATTTATAATTTAAAGGCACTTGTGACCTGGAGATCAGGAGTCTCATGCTTCACTGACTGAGCTGAGGGCGCTCTAATAAGCGCACTGTAAGTGTTTTCTAGGCGGTGAGGAGTTGTCGCGGCTAACTGGCTCACTGCACTTTTCCATTTTCAGTTTTATGTGATGCTCGTATTCAGAGTAATTTACAGCGTGTGCAGCAACACAATAAGCTCCAGTTCCTCGATCGCCGACATTAAAGACGAGGACGAGAACGAAGGATCGGATGACAGAAATGTCAACCAAAACTGAGTGTATTTGTTCGTGTATCAGGTGGTGAATCAACCCAGCTGAGTGAATGACTGGTTAGTTGGCCAGCTGGCTGCCTGACTGTCTCTGTGTGTGTGTGTGTGTGAGTCTGTGTGTGTGTGTGTGTGTGTGTGTGTGTGTGTGTGTGTGACAGAGGAGATAAATGAGAGCGGAGTACGAGGACACGGTGTGAGGAATGGACTGGGTGAGTTAGGGTCACTGGTGGCGGGTGGCGTTCTGGTCAGGTCATTCAGTCGGCTGAATCACTGACAATTAATGTGAAGCAGGTTGTGTGGAGAGCAGAGGGAGGTAAATGTCAGATCGGTTCTTTTCATTAGTCTGCAGGAGCCGAACGACGCTGCACAGAAACGCAGTTTTTCATATCTTCTCAGGGACTCCATTTATTTTAAAGACACCATGAAATAAAACTGACATTTTCACACTGTTAACCCAGCGTGCCAAGTCATAATATACAACTACCTAGAAATAACTTTAAAAAAAACCTCAACCCACCTGTGTATTTTTATCTCACGCCGTACAGTTTGTGTAAATATAAACTTCAGACAAGTTTACCAAAGGCTTTACTGGCGAGATGAGGGACTCAGATGAAAACAATAGAAGTTGATGTTTGCCAAAGCTTTCTGCTTCCGAGGCAGTTTCTGGGAGGAGAGGAAAACAAAACAAGAAAAGTAACAATAAAAGTATAGAAGTTCAGTCGATGACATGTCATTTTATTCATGCTCTCACAGAATGGTTGGCAGTTTTATTCATGATCTTTCAGGTTGGGTAAATATACTATCAGGTGGCTGCAAAATAAAGAATCAAAATTATGTGAAATCAAAATAACATATATGAGTCAAACAAACACAGAACACTGGGCTTCATGTCCTGTGTGAAATCAAGTCAACGTTGACTTGATTAAAGTTTTAAGGTACTTAACATTATGTCAAGTGACTGACATAACGAAACATAATCATTTTAACCCAAACCATAATCTTTTCCTAAACCTAAAGTCGTTTTGTTGCCTAAATCAAACTGTTAAACATGATGTACCTTCTTATTGTACTTAAAGGGACACTTCTTTCTACAGAAAGAAAATAGTTATGTGAACAGTTCCATTAAGGCCAGGACTCTTCAAAACTCATATATGTTGTTTTAGGAGTCATTGGCAATAAATCTATTCTGTCATTAAGGTATGGAAATGTGTTGATTTTGCCAAAAAGTCAAATTTTGCTTTAAAGAAAATGTCTCCATGTTGCTTCTTTAGTCAAGCGGGCAGCCTGAAACCCAAAGACTTTTCATTTATTGTAATAAATGATAAGAAAAGGCAGCAAATCCTTGCATTTAAAAAGCTGGAGGCAGCAGATACTTGTTTGAAAAATGACTCAACTGATCGATCGATTATCAAAGTAGTAAGCAATTAATCTTCTCTGGATCGATGCATCGATTAATTGACTAATTGTTGCAGCTCCACTGCCTTGGTTCATGGTTGTAGGGTCGGGGTGAAGAGGGTCGGAAAGAAGAACACAAAGGAAATCAGGGGCAAAGAAGTGATTATATTTTGCCTTGTTTTGCCGTGTGTTACTTTTGTGACTGTGATGTTGTCTCCCCTACAAAAAATAAACAACTGATCACGAAAGAATTTGCTGGAATGTACCTACCTGTCCACGTTTGACTCATGTGGCTGTTTGCCTGGGTCCTTTGTATCATGAGGGGGATCATGAAGGGAAGTCATAATGCCACAGCAAAAAACAGTTTTGTCTTTTGCCCTCTCCTCCTCCTCCTCCTCCTCCTCCTCCTCCTCCTTCAACATGACAACACCCCTGTGCACAAAGCCAGTTCAACAATAGAAATGATTGTCCCAGTTTGCGACTGGTCTGCACAGATCGCTGAACTCCACCTCATCCAACACCTTTAAGACCAACTGGAACCACTTGAGAGCCAGACCTCATCAGCCACCATCAGCGTCACCAATAACGCTCCTGCAGCTGAAGGAGAGCAAATCCCCGCGGTCGGTTTCCAGAGCAGTGGGGAAATCCTGAAACCATAAAAGACTGGAGGCTGTTATATCAGCAGATTAAAGCCTGTGGTTTTAGAGTGAAAATGGTGCAGAAGGTGAAACATCTCGATACCAGAGGAGTCAAAAGTCCACGCATTCTTTACTCAAGTAGAAGTACAGATTCTTGTGTTTTAAAAAAAAGACCCTGGTAAAAATAGAAGTTTCGATTCAACTTGTTTACTGCAGTAAATGTGAAAAAGTACAGGCTCTGAAAATGAGCTCATTTTCTCCTTGTTACATCTTTTATGTAGTTTTTCAGCTTCTTACATCTTTTTCATCTTGTTACGTAATTTTTTGTCTTGTGTATTTTTTCTTGATATATCTTTTTAGTTATGATATGCCTTTTATTTAGTTTTTTGTCTTGTTACATAATTTTTCATATTGTTAGGCCTACTTTCTTTTTTGTCTTTTTACGTCTTGTTAAATCTTTTATGTAGTTTTTCCATCTCATTACGTCTTTTCACCTTTTTACATCTTTGTCGTTATGATACATCTTTCATGTAGTTTTCCCCTACAATGTTGCAAAATAAAAACAATCGATCATTCCCCTCAAATGTGTTAAAACTAAAGTAACAAGCCTGTTTTGAAAATGTAAGGAGCAGAAAGTACAGATATTTGTGTTAAAATGCAGATACCTGTACAGATACCTGTAAAATGTATTTAAGTACAGTAATAAAGTATTTGTAGTTAGTTACTTCTTACCTCTGCTTGATACTGATTGGTCCACTCAGTGTTATTCAGTTTAGCTTGTTGGTGATTTGCTGCAGTGTCGCTTGCAGAGTCTGGAGGAGGGTTAACAGACTTTGTTGCCCTGGATTCAGCAGAGCAGTGCAGGGGGGTGGGGGTGTGGTGGGGGGGGTGAAGCAGAGTTGTTGGTGGTGTCACGGTGTCTTTTTTTTTTTTTTTTTTTCCCCTCTGTGTGTTTGCTGGGCGGCCTTGCTAAGGCTGGCCTGCCCCAGGGCTTCTGGGCTATTTATAGAGACACAGCACCGTTTATATGGTGAAGGCAGAGCAGAGCAGAGCGGAGCTGATTCTCTTCCAAAATTCAACCCCGGACACCATTACCAAGTTCAGTATCCAAACATTTGAAGCCTGTCTACTACAAATATCACAGTGAATGAGAGGAAGCACGCAATGTGTGTACAAACTGGAGTCATCCTCACACAGAGTGTTTATTCTAAGCTGTTGAAAAACAAATCCAAGGTCAGATCATCATTATATCGATACTGTGATATGAGATTTGATATTGTCTTAGATATCATTAGGGTAGAGATAATGTACAGTGGGCGGGTCATTATGGCTAAATAAACTCCAACAGGGTGATGCAGGAGCCGGACGTGAAGCAGAGGGGTCTTGAATCAACCTGAAGGGGTTAATTTTAGCCATAATGACTGGGGGTGCAACGGATCGCAAAAGTCACGGTCCGGCTCATATCACGGCTTTCAGTCATGGATCAGATTATTTTTCGGATCAGCACAAAAGAAAAAAGAGGTGGGATTAGGGTTGAATTATTTTAAAAATGCACCTGGCTTTGATCTCTGTCTGTCTGTAGGCATCACCATAGTAATGTAATGTAATAATAATGATGATAATTATACATATGATATATATGAAATAATCTAATATCTTGTATCATACAGTAGAGTACTATGTATATACTATAATAGATAATTATACACTACTACACTCTGTGCTCTGGCTCAGTGTGCCGCCCACAGGCACCGTCTGATTGGTTAGAAGTCACGAGTAACAGCCAATCAACACAGACACACTGAGTCAGAGACAGGCAGACACAGAGCTGCACGGCTGAGCAGAGAGGAGCTGTAGAAGCTAAGACAGCAGTTATCACCAAAGTTTCAATAAATGTCACAATCTTATGATGTGTTTCTATGACAACAGCATAGTTGCGCCAGTGAAAATGCCCGAAGTAACGGTCGGGATTTCACTCGAGGCGACATGACGGCTTTTAAATCAGTCACTCTTCACAGAGAAGCGCTGCAGACACAGTGCGTCATCTGTCCTGTCTTTAACCGCTGTTCTGCACTGAGATTTCAGGTATTATTACTTATTTAAAAGTAACAGGGAGAATAAAACTGTGTCCCACAACTGCAATCCGTTACACCTCTGATAATGACCTGCTCACTGTACATTATCCTGCTTAATAAACAGATCCATACTAAAAAATCAATTATTTAACAGAAAATATTAATTTAAAAATGATTTTCCTCTGGAGTTTATGATCAGAGCCGCATCCATAGCAACGGTCGGTTATACAGAAATAACAGACTTTAGATTGCTGCAATTAACAAATTAGAATCGAGTATTTAACAAAGCGGTGTAATAAATTGTGATATGGCATAAGTGTTGTCTTTTTATGAAAAATCTCATTGCGTTCATATTCTGTGAAAGCAACAATAGTCACCCCTACAATATTGTGGCGAGATCAATAGAAGTACAGCAATGCTTGTTCTATGAAATCATGGCTCTGACTAAATGAGGCAGCTGGACTGAAGTTTGTTTGTAGTGAAGGTGATGGAGGAGCACAAACAAATCATATCATGGAGGTGTTGGTTGGATTTCATCAGTACAATAAGAAATATTAATGACCTTCAAATCCGCAGGGTTTGTTTTATCGTGAGGTAAATACTCAGGGCTGGAGTGTTGTTAGAAACTGGTTTGGTAGTTTTTTCAGATCTGTAAACAAAATAGTTCCCTCTTCGACTCCTGGCACCAGCTTCGTCAACCAGTTTTGGTGGAACTGGGATCCAGTTCAAGTCGTGATGGACTATTTGACTGTGGTACAAGATGGACTGCTGCAGGGTAAGAAGCAGACTGGAGCTCTGACCATTACAGGCCTCCTCCTACACTACTTATCTTATTTTTTTTACTACTCTAGTTGACTATTTATACTGAAAGTCATACAAAGTCTGTGTCCAGAACATAGTTGTTGAAAAATATTTAACATGTAAAGAGCATCTAAGTTCACCTAAGTTTATGTTTAATGTGTAAATTTAGAAGCTGTTCTTACTGACTGACTGTAAAACTAACCAGGCATAAACTCCTCACAAAACGTACTTCAGTGAATGAAAGCTGCAAAAATAATAGATATATAAAGTCCAATGATACACGTATGTAAGATGTTACATATACAAGTTTAAATAGTCCAACAGTCAGATTTTCACACAACTGACCTTTCCTAAGTCCTTTCCTAACTAACTAGTCAATCTACATCAATTGTTAGCTTGCTACTTACATCTTATAGATAATGTTAGCAAAATAATAGATAACTAGCTAGCTAATTTATATGAATTGTTAGCTGGTTACATCTGATAGATACACAATTTTACCATTTATTTATTTACAGGGACAATGCAAAGTTAGAAACATCACTGTAAATGTACCAATGTTAGCCAAATGGCTAATTTTCAACTGCTGTCCGTCAACCAGATGTTGAATTGGCCTTTAAAGCAACAGATAAAAGTAGATAATGTAGCTGGTTACATCTGACAGATAGCAAAACGCTAGATAACAGGCTAGCTAACCTACATAAATCGCTAATTGGTTACATCTAACAGATAATATTAGCAAATTATAGCGAACTAGCCAGCTAATCTATATCAGTTGTTAGCCGGTTAGGTCTGATTGACAGAGTCAGCAAGACTTTAGACAATTATCTTGCTAATCTATATTAATCTATATTAATTAGCTGGTAACATCTGAATTATAGTATGAGCGAAACACTAGATAACTAGCTAGCTAATCTACATCAATCAATAGCTAGCAAGTTAACGTTAATAGATAATGCTATCAAAATGTTAGATAACTAGCTGGCTACTCTGTATCAGTTGTTAATTAGCTAGTTACATATCTAATGTTAACAAAACATTAGGTAACTAGCGAGCTAATTTATGTCAACTTTTAGCTGCTTACATCTGATAGATAATGTTAGCGAAATCTTACATAACTAGCTTGTATGTTTGATAGTTAGTGAGCGAGCATTTTACTAATATTAGCTAACTTAAAATGTGACAATGTGTCTTTTACAGGTCCCCATGCAACATCATTTAATCGTCTTCAAAAAATGGCTTTCTTTTCAACCATACAGCGAAAAGGAAAGGTGAAAGCTGACCGTGTTTCTACTGGGTACCAAGATTGCTCAACTATTATTAGCGCACAAAGCAAAACTCTGCACACTGTGGTAGTAAAAGCCAATTGCAGTGCTTTAATTTTCGGCTATGGTTTTACCATTGTGCCCATGAAAACACACCACATTTGATTTGGTTTGGAGTTTACAGCCAGTTTAATCTCACTGGCACGGCTGATACACGCTATAAACAGACATAGACCTGGCAGCTGTTCGTGAATAATGCACACCCAGACTGTCTGCTCCTCGTTTTCTCTCCATCTGTAACTGGCTTGTCAATCACCGGCACGACAGGAAAAGCAGAAAAGAAGGTTGGTGAAAAAACGGAGATGGAAAGGAGAGAGTGTGAAAGGTGTTAGCAGAGTTGCAGGAAAAAAAAACTCGGTGTGCTTGTTTACACACATCCTGAGTTCCTTGGAACAGCTTGGCCGGCCCAGTAGCCATCTGTGTTGACTATACATTGGAGTGACAGTTTAACTCTGTCTGTCTTAATGTGCTAATCTGTCATCCGTGCATGTTTCGTGAGTCTGGCAACATCTCAGCTCTCCTGTTTTCCTTCTGTTTATTCTAAACTCTGGTGTGCTCTGTTGTACACTGAGAAAAAAAAAATACATTCGAAAAAGAAAATCTTAACTTGGGACTTGAAGTTGCAAAAAGTTGTTTGATACCGGATGTTGGTATCCACCTCTACTGTTAAATGCTAATGGAAAAAAAAGGGAAATTATACTGAATGTGTCAAAACAACCAGCATGACTGAACATGTTGTTAATTATTCAACACATTATAACTTCAATGAGAGTCTCGATGTTCAAAACATAACTATAATCAGGTATCTTTTATTGCAGGCTATCACTGCTTCACATCACTTTTTAACTAGCCAGTTAGGTCTGTTTGCTAATGTTAGCATATTGCTAGATAACTAGCTAGCTAAGATGTGACTATACCACTTTTAGTCAAATAGCCTATCGCTCCTTCTCACCCAACCAGACTCCACTGGCAAAGTCAGTTGATTTTACCTTGCAAAACATGGGAGCTGATGGTCTAATGTTGCCTCAATCTTTTGTTTGTGTTGGTGCGTCTTCAGTAATAGAAATACCTCATAAAACTCCACTTCAAAAAACCTGAAGAGAGACAGTTCATCACAACAAAAAAAGGTATTAAAGTTGCCTTAATTCAGATTTGGATGAATTTCTAACACACTTAAACTGAGCGTCACAGTAAAAGTCGGAATAAGTTAGGTTCAATTGAAAGCTTTTACTTTGCTTTGAAATTTTTACAGTAACAACTACATCCACACGCTTATTAATCGGAAAGTTTTGCAGATTTGAGCAGAAAAAAAATTTAGTTGAATGAATCATTTAGTGTGTGAGGTCAGGCGTAGAGCTCACCCACACTCACACTTCTGAAGAGACCGGGGCGGACTTATTTATGTATCGGTCTGTGTGATGAAGCAAGCAGTGAGTCATTGTGTTTTTTTGACGGTCTAATAAAAGTTAAAAGGCTTCATTTGGGTTTTGGAAATACTTGGCGGTTTCTTTACTCTCCCTCCTCCTCGTCCTCCTCGTCCTCCTCTTCCTCGTCCCTGTAGGGTCATGGTCTCTCAGTCTCGGGTCCTTGTTGCGTCATCACTGACGGGCTCTTCATGGACTGAGAGATTAGATTAAGTTGGTGAGCTTGTTTTGTCTGGACATTTTATTGATTATTGGTCATTTGCTGAGTACCCTCTTCAGCTGTTTGATTAGCAGACGTGTTAAATGAATATCAGTCAGCTCTTTGGCTTGTTTAGCACCACAGCGAGCAACTGAATGACTGGTTTATTGGCTGACTGTGTGTGAAAGTGCTCTTTATCACAGGAATTCTTTGCACGACAAGGATAAGGACCACATATTCTTATACCAGACTGTTGGTCACAGTATTTACTTGTGACCTGCAGTGTGGTTGCAGGAGTTCACACCATTTGCTGAGAGTTTGAGAAAGGAAGTTTGTGCTCCTCACGATCCTGAAATCTTTCCCCTTTTTTTGTTTATTTATTTATTTATTTTCTTCAACACTTTTACCCCTGATATTTATGCACTCCTGCCATTACTTTTTTTTGCCTGTTAGGATGCTGCTTTTTTCTCGCTCTCTCTAAGTACACTGCTCAAAAACTGACAGGGACACTTAACCATCACAGTACCACAACAAGTCACTTAAACCTCTGGGATATCAACCTGTCCAGTTACAAAGTGACTGTGAATCACTTTCACCTGCTTTAGTACAAGTGTAAGTGACAACAGTGGGCCTTTTCCACCGGCGCTTTTGGCCATGCTGAGCCAAACCATACTGCGCAGAATTGCATTTCCATTATGATTTTCAGCATGCCGAGCTGCGACCATGATGGACCATGGATGGAGTGGGGCCAAAGCAAGCCCAACTCACCTCCAAGTGCGTTACAGGGATGTCTTGTCGGCTGCAGCCAACCCTCCTTTCTTCCCCTCAAACAAGCGAGTGTTGTGATACTCAGCTCATGCGTATGCAGGAGAGCAGAGACAGAGAAGTTTCTTAAAGTCTCTTTATATTCAGCTCTCCGTACGTTTGTAGCTTCTAACAGAATCTTTATATTTTGAAATGTAGTTTCTAACCTGTGTCGCTGTTTGTACTTTCAGGTAATTGCAGTATTTTACTGTTTCATATTCACTTTCAGCTGTGTCAGAGTTGTGTTAAGTTACTGCTGATGAAACCCCTGAATAAACACATTTCCTGTTTTTGCTGCTTCATAATAAAAGCATTTAAATAATAAAAAACACAGGACATTTATTGCAAAGAATTTAAGGAAACAGTAGGTTTATCCCAGAGATTTTTATGAACGGTCTATCCACCACTTTACAGCTGCTTGACTCAGGCCTCCTTGAGCTCGTTTTAAGGTAAAAGACACTTTCAAGCGAGTAGCCTTGTTGTAATGGAAATGCTGTGCTAGGCTGACAGGCCGAGTCAAACCAAGTCGAGCTAGACCAGCTCTGTGTATGGAAAAGGGTCACAGGTGGACAGGAGAGGCATCAGAAAGACAAGCCCAGAAAGGGAATGGTTTTGCAGGTGGTGGCACAGACCTGACAGATTTTTTTCTAGTTTTGCATTTTGCTAGTGCCCTTGTCACTACTGGTTACATGAGGCGGTACCTGCAGCCCATTCAGGCTGCACAGGTAGATCACTACTGCACAGACTCTGGCTCCACATGACTTCACCAGTGCAAGATGGCAGGGCTCTTATCCTGGATATTTTGGCTGCATTTTTGTGCAGTGGCAGGAAGTGGAGATCCGTCATCCATTTTTTTTATTTTCTGTATGTACAGAGCAGAGAAAATGTATTCTTGAAAGAAAAAAGAGCACACATTATTGTTTGCTGGGCATGTGAAGAAGGGCGGCAGTAGTAGTAGTAGTCTGTGAGGACTTGGCTTGGAAACTGGGTGGCTGGTTCAAGTCCAGCATGGAACATAATACGAAGGGTGGGCTGGTAGCACTGCTGAGGTGAACAAAGCTGCTATAAGTGGCAGCCCGGTCACTCTGACATCTCTCCTTTGATGCATGTCTATAGTAGGTCTGAGTAATTAATCTAAATGTATCAAAATTGCAATATGGCCAAATGCAATTTTCAAGTCACAGAAGGCGCGATATTTGTTAAATATTGTTGTGCTGCTGAGATGTCCTGGCAGCCACACCACGTTCTACAGACTAAAGAATACATCTTTGTTTGGTGTAGATCCCCGTGTTTTTCAATGAAAATACCAATATATATGTAAAGATGATCGTTCCTTTTAATATTGCAAATCATATCGCAAATGCATTATCAGTCAAAATAATCGAAAGTAGATATTTTTTCTAAAACGTTCAGCCCAAGTCTATAGGTCCTGTTTGTGTGTATTTTTGGTTGTGTATTAGAATAACAACAGAGTGAAAACATATAATTTCCCTAAGAGCGATTAATAAAGTATGTCTTCTTCTTCTAAAATTGATTTATTTGTTAAGAAAATATTTTCAATTCTAATTTCCCATAGCATGTTAGTATTTACCATTATGTCAGCAGCCTAAGAGCTAGTTCTTTATATATATTTAAAAAAAAATGATTCAGCTTAAAAAAAATCAATTCAGAAATCGCAAAAAATGAATTGTTACACCTAAGAGAATTGATTTTTTTCTCCCGCTCTTACTAGAGCCACATAAATGGTACAAATATAACTAAAAGTGTTTAAAAAGAAATGGGACCGCAGGGTTCAGCGTGGCTGCTGGAGAAAACAATCTGAGCTCTAATAGTAGGATCAGTGTTTTAAGTTTATCTGAAGGTCGTGAAGCTGCTGGGAGATTGTCATGTGAGCTGCTGCTTCAGAAAGCACGGCTTTGTTGGGAGCTCCTCTCTTTCTGTGTCACGTCCACGTTCTCTGGCATTTCTTCTTCTCTGCGTTCATCTCAGTTTCACCTTCAGCAGTCCTCCCCTGCTTGCCCTCCATTCACATTATGAGATAAATACAGATTTCACTCATGTGTTGATAATGGGTTTCTCTTGCTACACCAAAAATAGTATGTGTGCGCTGTCCGGTCACCTGCATCCAGCCCTATGCAAGAGACATATGTCTGTGAATTAAGGTGTTTCAACCGCGGTAGCTTCACAACATGATGACGGCCACTGTGCCTGAAATATTTTTTCCCACTCTCGCCTTTGAGGCTTAGTCTTGCAGTTTTAGCATCTTTGCCCCATGAACCACACCAAAGAACCAAACTTCAAAACCACTGGTGTCTGTGGACGGGATCACAAGCTTTGTAAATAATTCGCGTGAATTCCACAGAGGTGGTTTGAAAGCATGCACGGTTTCCTACCAGCATACAGTACTTCCACAGAACCCCTGCAGGTAATTGTGTGTATAAACAAACACACGCACATACACACACACACATCCTGAGTCGAAAGATTATATCAGTGAAAGCCTAACTTTGGCATTTCTGTGGAACTGGGTTTGTGTAAGGGCACGTGTGCATGGTTGCAAAAGGGTTCGTTTGAATTATTTGAAGCAGGGCTGCATGAGTTACTCATCAATAGTTTGAATATTTGCCACAGTAGATGCCACAGAAGCTAAGCAATAAACTGCCGTTGACAGGGTCAGCAGCAAAACATATTTTTGCTACTTGAAAAAAGGTATGCCTAAAAAAATTTAATATCAATTAAAGTGTATGCCTTATTTGGAATATTTTCATCACCTTACCTTGCTGTCAGACAGCTGTTTCAGTCGGGAAAGTGTCTGAATAGTGCCCTCTCCAAACCAACCAAACTCCATATGAGAAATCGGTAATTTTACCTCACAGAACACATGAGTTGTTGGTCTACCGCTGCTTCGATCTAATGGTTTGTTTGCGTTATTGTGTGACCTTGGTGTTTTAAAGAGGTAGTTTGGATTCACTGAATTCACACAATAACACAAACAAACTAACAGATTTGAGGCAGCAATAGATCAGCAACTCCCATATTCTGCTAGGGTAAAATGAAAGATTTCGACTATGGAGTTTGGTTGTTTTGATATTTAGCTTATTAATGGCAGTTTCATCAAGGCTTGTTATTGTTAGCTAACACTATCATTAGCTACTGTTGGCAAACACTACCGTAAGCTACTGGTAGTGAACACTGTCGTTAGCTTCTGTTAGCGAACAATGTTGTGATGGTAGCAAACACTTCTGTTAGCTAACAGTGAACATTAGTTAGTTACAGTAACCACACAGTACTATTGGCTACTGTTAGTGAAAACTACCATTAGCTACTGTTAGCGAACACTGTCGTTAGCTACTGTTGGTTAACACTTCCGGTATCTACTGTTTGTGAACACTACCATTAGCTACTGTCAGTGAACATTACAGTTAGCTACCATTGCCAAACACTTCCATAAGCTACTGTTAGTTAACACAACCATCAGCCACTCTTTGACAGACACTATCATTAGCTGCTGGTAGGGAACACTACCGTTATATTGTTAGCAAACAATATAGTTAGCTACTCTTAGTGAACACTACTGTTAGTCGCTGTAGGCAAATACTACTGTTAGCTAGTTAGCTGTGAGTTAGGTTTCCCAACTACAGGTGGGAAAAAATAAGGACAGGTTAACAGTTATCCTAACGTTAGGAGAGACTATTTAAGATTTTGGAAAGTTAAGATGCTTGTGTAATATACTCTCTATCATAAGTTAGGATAGGAACATTGACTTAGGAGCTATTTATCCTTAGTAACCCTAATTACCATGTTAGCAAAGCGTCTGTAAGATGGCTCCAGAACTCTAAGACTGGTTAATGTATAGAAGAAATCAAAACTCAACAGCCAGAATTTAGAGGTTTTTCCTCTTGTTAGCAAAAGGAAAAGGAGAGAAGACGCTTTGATACTGGATGTTCAAGGGAGAGGAAGTGTGTGTGTGTGTGTGTGTGTGTGTGTGAGGGTTCATTATCGGAGGGTTGAGTGTAGCTGAATGTGTTCTTCTGGTGGGAATGTGTGACTGTGAATTATGTGAATGAGTGTGTGTGGTGTGGTATGGTGTGGTGGGAGCGAGGGGTGGGGCCTGTGTCGAGCCTGTGAGAGAGTGTGTGTGTGTATACGCACATGTATGCGCGCGCGCACACACACACACACACATACACATTTTTCTCAGTGGCCTCCTGTGAATGTTTGCCGCATGCCAGTGTGCATGCCCGTGTTGACACGCTGGTGTGTGTGTGTGTGTGTGTGTGTGTGTGTGTGTGTGTGTGTGTGTGTGTGTGCGAGGATATTGGCCGTGTCACCTCAGATTAGGCCATGATGTGGTGGTGGTGGTGGTGATGGTGGTGGAGGAGAGTGACCCCCTACCAACCACGCCACAGTCATTAACTGGGGGGAAAAGAATCCCGTTGCCATGGCAACCACGGCCGCGCTGCCAAAACGGCCACAATGAAAAGAGGAAAAAAAGGGGGGGGGGGGCGTGGGAGGGGAAAGTGAGAGAGGAGGGAGTGAAGGAGGAGGAAGAGGAGGAGGAGGAGGAAGGTGGTGAAGGCGGGGGGTTGGGTGGAGGTGGAGGTGGGGAGGGTGTGTCTGAAAATCTGTTTGTGTGTGTGTGTGTGTGTGAGAGAGATGAAGGTTATGGGAGTGATCGAGAGAGCAGAGATGATGATGATGATCAGATAATCAGGTCACAGCTTCTCAGATGAACAAACACACACACGCACAGACACATGCGCACACACACACGCACACATGCAGGATTTCTTGGAAAAATGCCCCTGATCTTATATCTTGACGTTATTGTAGCGTTTGTGTTTGTGTATTTTCACCCCAAGAGAAACCAGTCGAAGAGACCGAACTAGAAGTGGAGACAGGCTTAAAGGTGTCTGAGGTCAGCTGATCATAATCACATGACCACAGCAAATGGAAAACAAAAGCCTCTTATTTTTCAGAGCAAATTTTTTGTTATGTAAGGTTCTGTGCCCGGCTGAATAATAAACCGCCTTAAGTTTCACACTTAAGTTTGTCCCTTAAGCAAAATATTTTCCTGAGCTGGTGCATTTAGGTTCAGACCTCGTGTTAACATGCGCCCCGACTGATCCCGTCAAAAATGGATTAAATACAGGTGTGAGCGCACTCAAGAGGCATTTGAGATCTGATCACCCAGACCACATTCATAGGTGGTCCACATTCTTCCCGCAGCACTCATGGCTCACTGTAACGCATATTACACACAAATTACTGTAGGTATGGGCTGTCGTATCTGCAGCAGATGTTTGTGAACACAAGGGCTGGGTATCAGTACTCAATACCTTTAAGGTTTATTAGATTAACCCTGTACTAACAGTCAAACAAAACCTGCATTCAATCCTTTTGGTACCCAGATCCACAAAAAAATATAATTTGTATGATTTTTGTCATAGCCAATCATCACAAGCGTTCTTCATAAACAAGAATCTTTGTACTCATTGGTATCGGTATCACTTTAAGGGTACTGGTATCGTAATTTTCAAACCGACGCCCAGCCCCAGTGTAACCCCTGGACTCCATGAAAAAAAGACACACTATTTTGTTGGATGTGGAATGGCTGAATGGCTTAAATGGCTGCAGCAGCTTCTTAATCAGTTGTGCCTTCCTGCAAATTCGGCATCAAATACAAAACATTAAGTTGTTTCTTTCCTAGTAAAAACACGCTCTCCTTGACTCGTGTGAAATGTGTGTGAAATGTGAAAACGTCTCATTTGCACACTGTCAGAAAAAAGTGATAGCTGGCTAGTGGTAGCTAGTTAAGCTAACACACTATGAAGGAAAAAGTCAAACTGGACAGAACATAAGAACGTTGTTCTCCTCGCAAGTATATAGAATATGTAAATAGACCCCGCCCTCTCCACACCCCCAAACCCCCACCTTTACCTCTGAGTAGCTGCACCTGGCTGCTCCCCTGTTTGGCTAGCTAATCACAATAACTAGCTACATCCAGCTTCTCCTGTGGGCTGTGCATCGCCGCTGATTAACCGGATTGGTTCCTCAGATTTATGACATCATATACGCAGCATGACTGAATCCACTTTTTGAGACTGCTCCTGCTCACAAGCAAGACTGCTTACTGGTTAAGTCACTCCTGATATGTCTTGTAACACAAAAAAACACCACATGGACATGTTAACAAAGTTAAAAACGTGAAAAATGTCTAGGTAGCTACAGAGTTGCTAATGCTAACATCAGATCTATATACTTTCTAAATATAGTGTCCTGTGAAAAAATGCATCTTGGTATCTCCTCTTCCTCTTCCTCTCTTAAAAGTTTCTGAGGAAAACGGTCGCTAAGGACCTTCTAGCAACACCATCAGGAAATCCTCATAGTGTTTTAATGCAACTCATTTTTCTCTAAAGCGTTCTTAGATGAAAATTTAAAGGAAACCTTGCTGGTTCTCTGCATCCAGCCACTGTTTTTCTTACTGTTGTGTTTAGCTTTTGTCTCCGTTCATACATTTCACTTCAAAAGGAAATATTTTGGCGATTCTGTATGCTGGATCGTGTAGACAGGAGTCACAGTCCGTACCCCAGGAGTGGTGATTTAATATTTTTGTCCCACCAGTGTAAACAAAAGATTCCCAAGACAGATTGGCCAACACGGAGCTCTGGGTGGTGTGTTTGACTCTGTGACTCACTCATGACAACATTTGTTTATAGTGAGAAAAGTGAAAGCATTACATTTGTTAAGTTAGATCTTTTTTTTATGTTTGTTTTAAAGACATTACTCTGCTTTTTCATAGCAGCAGGAGGAACACACACACACAGTTCTCCACCATTTCCTGCTTTTGTGAAATAATAAAGGGACGTCGCCAATTTTTTGGACCTTAAATGCATCAGAGAACCATTTTACTGTATGTCTCAGGACTCTGACTGCATACTGGTGTATTTTTTGCAGTGCAGTGCATGTTTTCCCCTTAAAAGAAAAACAAAAGTTGTAAATTAGTACTAGCGAGGGGTGCTGAGGTGTGGTCTGAGAAGATGGTTTTCAGCCCGAAGTGGAAGACGAGGAAGATGAGGTAGAGCTGAGGAGGATATGCATCGCTACACTTCTCTCCTGATTGGATCTGACTGAGAACCCTTGGACACACCGTGGTAGCAACTTGTTAGCCCCGCCCTAAACAATACTCTGCTTTGTTGTCTATATTTTTGTAAATGGGACCATAATTTACAAAATGAACATCATCAAGACACGAAACTAGTGATTGAGACCATAAACTCATTAGGAAACAGTTTACCGAGGTCATAAATCGAATGAGAAGTCGGGTAATTTTCTCATTAAACTCTTCAGAGTCAGAAATTAGAAAGAAAGCAGGTTTGACGCACTTTCATACTGGCTTCACTTCCTCTGAAGTCTGTGCTTGTTACGAAGAGGCAAGTCTTGCTGGGTCGCACCCAGGTTCCTCGCTGTCCGGGGCTGCCATTGCCACAGTTTTGTCTGCGTTTTTTTGGCAGCGTGTCAGCGTGGGAATCTTCACAAGCTCAGTCTTATCCAGGTTGAGGTTTAGGTGGTGCCTCGACATCTGCTTCTGACATTTCTGCCAGGCAGGCAGTCGGTCGTGCCTCCACCTGAGTGTTGGACAGGTGGAGGCATATTTGGTATTTGTGTGACATTTGAGGAAAATAAAACACTTTGTTTTGATAACCGAGTAATATGAGTGATGTTGCACAGCCTCTCCCCTCAGTTACTGTCAAAGATCATTCGTCTGTGGCTTTAAGTGTCTTTTTTTGCAACGTGAACAGTGTGTAAACAAATATTCAGGTCAGAACGGTGCACATCATCTTGATGGAGCCTTTAAAAATGAAACTGAACAACATTTATGATGATTAACACTAGATGCAGCTTCATGTGGAGCTGCAATAACAGTTACTTTCATTGTGCTATCGTACAATTAATCTGTTGATTATTATCTTGATTAATTGATTAGTTGTTTGGTCCATAAAATGTCAGATAATGGTGAAAAATGTCAATCAGAACCCAAAATGACATTCACAAATGTCACCCACACTGTAAAAACGAATGTTGAAATTAATCATTTGTGAAAACTTAAATTTATATAGAGGTTCTACTTACTCATTACTTTAAATTATTGTGATTACTATTACTATTAAGGTCCCTTAAGAGGTCCCTAAAACACAATTTTGAGAGATTGATATAACCTGCATTCACTTCCTTTAATTTATTGCAATTAGAGCTGCGAATAAAAGTTCTGAGTTGCATTTACTGAAACAATTTGAGTTGGCTTAATCAATGATTTTAATTAAACTGTGATCAAAGAGTGCATGTAACATTAATTCAATATATTTAAACTTTGAAAATGTCCAACTTTTGAGTTTATGAACTCAAGAAATCAATTTCTTTGAGTTCTGTCAACTTATTTGGCAAAAGAAATGAGAAAATATTCACATTTAAGAAGCTGGAATTTTTTTCTTACAAAACTTGAACTGATTAATGGAATATCAAAATAGTTAGCGATTAATTGAATTATCAGTTAATTGTTGCAGCTCTATCTTCATGCAGTAATAAAATTTGCAAGGTGTCGTGCACCCGCTGACCTGGTCTGTGTGTCGCATGTGAAACTGTGTGAACTTTCAACAGAGACACTCTGAACGGCCGGCGGTCACAGATCCTGGCTGCCTTTTTTGGGCTGAAACAACAGACCGACTCTAAAGGCTGCGATGTGATTCTGTTAATCCGGTGTGTATTAAAACAGTTGGACGGAAATAATAATTAGCGTAAAATCTTCATTTTGGACCTAACGACTCGCAACCAGTGTGCATAATTTTCAAAAAGCTCAAAGTGCATCCAGATCCTGTTTGAAATAGAGCTGAAGATATTTATACCAGAGCTAAAAAAGACCCAAACAGAGAGGGAGCATCATGCTGCAGCCAGTGTTGGTGTTCTACCAAACAGCAGTGGTTTAAAAAAGTACCAGTACATGACATTTTGACTTGCACGACACCTCTACTCGCTTGCATTTCTGGATGCAGCGACAAACTGTGTTTACTGTCAACGGTTTTCCAAAGAGCCCATGTAATATCCTTTATACAATTATAAGGGTTTTTAATGCGACGCTGCCTGAGTGTCAAAGGTCACAGGCATTCAGGGAGAAAGATTTCTACAGATTCTCTGGATTGTAGATGGTGAAATTCCCAAATTCCTTGCAATTTTGTGTTGAGAAACGTTGTTCTTGGACTATTTGTTGGACTATTTGGCCACACTGTCAAAGTTTTGTGATAAGTTGCACGTAGGCCTTGGCGGTATCCATTTTTTCATACCTTCATACCCTCCTGACATTTTACCGGGGTGTAAGGTATTCTGACGCACGCAGGAACTCCACTTCGATCTTGAGAAGATGCAGCCTTTTTTTCGCTGACAAACTCAAACCTGAACTGTAAATTTACAGCGCGGTCTCTGCACATATTTTACCACAATGACAACTTCGCTGCTCACCTTTGTCCTCCGGGGCAGCAGGGGCAGATGCATTTCTCTTCTCTTTAATTAGCCAGTTCTGTGACTTTATTCCCAAAGCGTCAAGTTTCTTCTTCTCGTGAAAGCCATGTTTGTCTGCTCAGCTGTGAAGAGCATCCGTATTAATGATTCATGGTTTTGAAAATCATACTGTTGGCATTTTTTTTAATACCCTGGTATACCGTAATTCCTTTATACCACCCAAGCGCTTTCCATGGAACAGGTATAAACACTTTTGCCTTTAGACATTGAGCAACAAATCATACGGACTAGATCGTCTGAAGCATCCTGAGGCCTCACCCAACTGTTTTCGACAGAACAGACCTGGTTTTCTTGTAGCTTTCTCCCGTCAAAACGAGGCAAACACCAGTAAAAACCAGAGAGAAACCTGCTGTATTTAGGTCTCAGTCAGAAGGGCTCCTGCTGGCGTTTGATCGAGGTGGAGCAACTTTCAGTTTCTTTTTGTCAGTGTGGCTCAGACCGCCCGACAGACAGGAGTCGTGTGTTATGACTGTTCGTCTCAGACTGTTAATATGTTTGTGTGTGTGTGTGTGTGTCTCTGCACACACTCACTCATGTCATGTTTGAGGTTAGTTCTGGTCTATAAGTGCTTTGAGTTCAGTGTGAGCTTTAGAGAAGTGCTCTGACCGCAGCTTTGTGGTTTGGGCACGTGTGTGTGTGTGTGTCTCTGTGTGTGTGTGTGCATGCATTTGTACGTGCGGGCAATATGTGTTTAACTTAGTGCAGAGTACACTAACTTTGTGTGGTGTGTGTGTGTGTTTGTGTGGATAAGAGGGTGTGTAGGGAAGTGGCTGCCGGCTTTGCGTCAACAGGGTGTGGTGTGATAACAGCTCTCTCTCTCCTCTCTTTCTCTCGCTCTCTGCCAGCCAGATGGAGACACACCCAGTTCTTCTCCTCATATGTACACTGTAAAAAATCATTCTGGAATTTAGTGGAATCAACTCATATTTTCTCAGTAACTATTGTACTGTATTGTGATTTGGTGTTATTGCAATTTCTGTTTGCTCTTCCGTGGAAAAAAAGTTGAATCATACACTTCTAAAGACTCTATGTAATGATTCATATTTCCAAAAACATTGCACGTCATGTCTGTCAGTCTTTTATTTTGTTATATTTCAGCAGCACCATTGCTGTAAATTATATAAATGCAAAATAAGCATATGAAAATGATGTTAGGCCAAAATGAAATTCAAATGTAAACTGTCCCTTCAAAATCCCAGACTGCATGTAAAAATAGTAAATAAAATATACAATAGAGTGAGTAAAAATATAATTTTTAAAGCGCTACATCTACCTGTTCCCGCTCATCAATTAGTGAACAATAAATACAATATATGAAAAATAATTATATGTGCTGCCCTCTCCTGGCATGCCATGTCTCCTCCATATTAAGTTAATAATGATAAATTCCTATCTTAAAATCTGAGCACATGTCATTAAACATGAGAAATGAAATGGATCCGTTTGTTCCTTGGCCTCAATGCTAATTTCCATTAGCACATCAATGGGAATTCCCATAATGTGTTAGCTTTGAGCTAACAGACCATGCACTTGTTACCTACATATATATAAAAAATTTGTTCAGAAATCGAAAAAAACATGATACTGATGATAATCGATTTTTTTCTCCAACACCTGCTGGTTATCCATGCCCCAAATGCAGTGGCTCAACATGCCCCACTGCATTAATTTAACATAAATATACTCAAGTTAACTGAGAAACAGAGGAGGTCAGAAGCAACCAAACTGCAGTTACAAACACTCGTGCAGAGGTGGGTCATAGTTGGCTGGTTGCCAGCGAGCAGCATCTGTCCGCCATAAACGAGCCAATCAGCAGCGACATGAGTCGACCAGCAGAGCTCCAGAAGAGGCCAAATAATCCGAGCCTAAAGAGCAAGAGCAAAAAAAAAAAAAATCCAGTGTGTCAACATGGGAACAGTCTGGAAAGTCACGGTAACGTCTGGCAAACAAAGACAAACTGCATCAGCAAAGAGCAGCAGAGATCACAAGCTGAGACTAAACTACAGGGACGAATAACAAACACGATTAATAAACTTCCATTCACACAACCGTCAGTTCCAACCACGCAATCTGATTGGTCAAGTTGACATTTAGAAAGTGATCAAATCAGCATAACAGCACACCATGTTCATCTCTAAAAATATCACCGCGGCATTTTAAAATATGGATTGAAGCGAATATTTTGTAAGATAAAAACCATGTTGTGAATTTTGAAAGTCATTCCATCTGTGCTGCCCTCTGCTGGCGTTCATGTTTTCAACTTCAACTGGAGGCTGTGTTCTTAAATCGAGCTTTGACACCATCGGGCTGCGCAGCGAGTCAGCAGAGCAGCAGACGGGTTTAACAAAGAGAAGTCAGCAGTTATAACTCCGTTTCCACAGAGCTTACGACATGCAGTATACGCCTTTAAGCATAAGTGTGTGTGTTGTTTTATGCCAAGCATGTTAATTAAAAAGAGAGTTTGTTGAGTTAAAATTACTACAGTGCTAATTTTTGTTAGCCCGCCTGTGGCATTTATCATTATATGTTAGCATCAAGCTAACATACCAAGTACTAGTTTGTTTTTTTGTTTTTTTCCATGTTGTAGGCAGTGATTATACTAGTCATAGTAACAGTTATGTTAGCTATATTTAGAGGTTTTTTTTTTAGCATTATACCATACAGTATAGTTAACACCAACATTCAGGGAGGACAGAATAACATCTGCTTTTTTCAATAATTTTTAACTTTTAGACTTCACAAATTTTTTGAATCACACAGAAGTTCACAGACATAACAAGCAAAACTGATTTATTTTTCAGCAGATATCTTAGTTACCACGAGACAAACCAGCTTTGTGTTTTTATGTGTGGTTTTTATTCAGTTAAGGAAATTCCACAGTCTCTAGAAACCATTAACATTAGCTCAAGGTGGCTGCTGAGTTGACAGGGACTAGAAACCGTCTCTGTTTCTAGGTTGTTGCTAAGCGTCTGCCTACTCGCTGGAGTACAATTACAATTTCATTCAGCAGATGCTTTTTTTTTTAACCCAAAGCGACGTACATCTGAGAGATGATACAACGCAAGCAAGGATGTAGTCAGGAGAGAACAACACGAGTACCATGAAGTCTGATAGGATGTACACATAAAGTTCATAAGATGCATTGGGTTTTTATTTTTTTTAAGGATATCTTGTGCAGTCAATCAAGTGAAAGTGAGCTTTAATGTCATCATTGGCACTTCAGTGATAATTATTGACCAATGTCCTGCTGATAATAATGGTAAAGGACACCCTTTTGTGTAATATTGCTTAACTAAAGACCCATGTGACAATGTGTAATATCTGATATGACCATGTGTGAGTGTTTTGGTTTCCTGCACATTTACTGTATGACCCAGTGCTCTCATCAGCCTCATTTTCCAAGAAGAAGCTCTAAAAAAAAAACCCACAGTACGTTTCCTGCCCAGCACCAATCAGCAGACAGACACACAAAGTTAGTGACTAGCTGGTGAAGTATTTATCAGTTTAAGAGCCAGATGTTTCCCTCAGGACTTGGTCGAAACCAAACTACAGATAAAAGGAGAGTGAATGTTGGATTTGGATTCGTCAGTGGACATAAACAAAACTCCAAATGAATGCTGATGTTGCTATGATCCTGCTCACAAAACCATAGGTATACAACAGACGTGACAGATGTGTTCAGGTCATGGCTGCCTGCTTTTATTTATTTATTTTACGAATGGAGGAAAGCAGAACCATCAGATTTATCATTTAAAAATAAATATGATAAATACTGTTATCGTGGATTTTTTTATTGTGGTATTATCGTACTGAGTTTTACGTATTGTTAAATCCTGTCAAAACAACTTTATAAAGTAGGCCTAATGAGGTGTCCCAGATGTGTGTTCTTCAAAATGCCTTTTCAGTTATTTTGCCACCAAGTAGCCAAGAAAAACCCCAGAGAATTATTTCTTTTAGTTCACTGTGCTTTAACATTTCGGCAAATAAATTAAAAGATCGTATATTACATTTTATGGATGAAAACAAGATTAACAAAACAATTATTAATCTTATATTAATGCATTGGTGTAGATTTCAGATTTGCTATGTGGAACATGTGCATTATTCCAACAAAAACTTGAAAAGGACTTTTACTTTTACTGACTCCGTTAGATTGTGAGTAGTCACCTGACCTGAAATTGGTGTTTTACTGTACTTAAAAACAGACATTCCCACTATAAATTGATGCATAAAAGGGCACATGTTGTTGCATAAAGTTTCAATGCAGGTAATTAAGTGTTTTATCCTTCAAACGAAACGAAACCTGTGCTGTTGTACAAATGTAGAAAAACTTGTCCATGTGCAGCGTGTATAAAGATGACAGATAGAAGGAGGTGCAAGACAATTAAATGACCTGTGATTACATCAGAGCTGTTATTGTAACATCTTCAGGGAAGTGCACGCGCGCGTGTGTGTGTGTGTGTGTGTGTGTTATTTTATAGTAAATATGAACCTGACTGTGAACCAGAGTTACAGGATTCCTCAGTGATTCCCACCTCGTCTCGGTCAGATTCTTCACAGCAGAGAAATCTCCCCGCAGCGGTTTTACTCACAGACGTCAGAGAGATGACATGAAAGTTTATCTGCACCATGAGCAACGTCTCAGCTGATTGAAAGTCTGCTGAGTGGAAAGTGATGCTGTGATGGTATCAGATTGTTATCCTGATGGTTTGTTTGGGTGGCTGCAGCAAAAGAGCGGTTTATTGACATCAACATGATGGAAAGATGTGGATTTATTCAGCCGGTGCTAATAATATCATGTGCAGTGGTGGAAAGAGTACTGAAAATCTGTACTCAAGTACAAATACTGTTACATTACTAAAATATTACAACTAAAGATACTGGTGTTGGAAAAACACTTCAGTAAAAGAATAAAGTATTCTTCTGAAAAACTACTTGAGTATTAGTTACTTTTAAAGCAGCTTTTGTTTGTCCAGATCTTTAGTCTAAATGACACTTTCTATGTTATTTTCCTTAACTGATGAAAACACTGACAGTGGATTTTTTTTAGATACAAAAGACAAGTTGTATTTTTTATTTCATTTTTAATTTTTCTGGGGAGTTTATTTGGTCATTTTTTAAGTTTTCTTATTCAACAAACGGCTCCACCAGACAAGATGCAGTTATAGCCATTTCCAGACTATTGATTGAATAGTGATGAATAAATTTTTAATTGGTAAAATTCTCAACAGCGACTAATCAATTATTGATTATTCATTAATGTCCTCACTTTAAACCTGTGCTAGTCCATATGTCCTGGTTTTCATTGGCATGTTTGTGAAAAATGCAGATGAAACCCTAATGTATGCTATATTTATGATATTTTCATTTCATTTCATTGTCGTTCTTTTCAAACCAACCAAACTCCAACAATTTTACGTGACAGATCGCAGGAGCACTGTGCAGTTTGCATGTTCTCCTCGTGTTTGCGTGGGTTCTCTCCGGGTACTCCGGCTTCCTCCAGCAGTCCAAAGACATGCATTAAATAGGTTAATAGGTCATTCTAAATTGTCCATCGGTGTGACTGTGAGTGTGAATGTTTCCCTGTGTCAGCTGGGATAGGCTCCACCCCCTCGCGAACCTTCAAGGATAAGCGGCCACAGACAATGAACGAATGAAAAAAAAGTCACAGGAGCTGCTGGTCACACAATAACGTAAATAAACTAACGGATTGAGGCAGTGGTGGACCAGCGACTCCTCTGTTCTGTGAGGAAAAATGACTGATTTCGTTGGTGGAATTTGGGTGGTTTACAGAGAACAATATCTCTCCTGTCAGAAAAGGCTGACTGACGGCAAAGTTAAGTGGTGATATTGATGTTTTTAATTGGCTGAAATAAATCTGTAGGAAACGCTCTGACTATCAATATGTACCTCATACAGCCCCACTTCAGATAATCTGAACTAACTGATCAGGTCGCCTTTAAATGTCGATGCATTTTGACTTTTGGCGAATTTGTAAAATGAAAAAAGGCACTTTTTAGGTTTGCACTGATGCCAGTGTTGTGTGTTGTTTGTTTAATTCTGTTGTGTGTATTTTGCATGGAGGAAAGTTGGAACAAATAGTCTTGACGACACCTAAATGCATAACATGCAAGTGAGGAAAAACCCTGGACCAGGTCTTTTGCTCTAATAATGACAAAGAGAACATAAACAGGAAAGTGTGAAAAGCATTTTTGCAGTCAGAGGGGCCACACAGAATGAAGAGGAAGGTAAAGGAAGCAAAAGGAAAATTAACACATTGGAGTGGAACGAATCATCACGATGTTCCTCAGTCTGTGTTTGTTTTTGGCAACATGAATGAAAGAAATTAAGTAATTAGTTGTGATGCCTCCACCTGATAGAAAATGATGTTTTCCTGAACGTGTAAGTGAAATTAAAATGTGCACCCGGCTGAAACATTTGGAGTCATGACCACCTCTTAATCCCTGACACGTCCCGCTCCAACTTCTCTCCCTCGTCTTCAGTCAGACAGCGCATGTTGAGCAACAGCAGCGACCTTTGACCCCGAGAACAGTAAACATCTCTGGTTGGCCATTGTTGACTCGCCCCTCCTGTTGTAGCCAGAGGCTGACAGACAGTCGTCAGCTGTTGTTTTGACTTTCTTTGCACTTCGGTCCACGCTCTGCACTCAGATAAGGTGTCTGTGTGTGTGTGTGAGAATCGTGTCATCGTAATCTTTGAATTTCAGGAAATTTGTGAAACATTTGTGACATTGATGGTGCAAGTTCACATCAAACTCTAACGGTTCCTTGTGGTTCCTGTATTGGTGTTCTTATGAAAAAAAAAAAAACAGCAGTTACAAGGTTTGCAATTAGACATACAAACACAAAATATAAATGTTATTATTTCACTTGAGTAGAAAAACAACTATCTCTTCTGTAGTTTAAAAAAAGCAACCTTTCAAGTCTTTTGTAATTAAAAAAATTGAGCTAAAAGCAAAGCTGTTGTTTTTTTAGTAGGGTGCTGGAAAGCTGGACTGTTGGAGATACTAGGTTTTTGTCTTTCAGTGAAAATTAAAGAGAAAGTTCACCCACAACATGTTTTCACACCTGAATCATCACCATAGATCCTTAATTTGGAGGCACATTCATGTGCATGTGCACCTTGTCTGAACTGGTGTGTGGTGAGACGATGAGCAAATGGCATGTTGGGGCTTTAGGAGACTTGAATTATGCCAAACCAGCAGTATGGAGGCGTTTTGTGTTGTTTTTCCATTTTTTATTTGCGTTTGAATATTGGTCACCATTCACTTACATTGTTTGTGAGATTCTGCAACGCTGTTTTCCTGTGAAACTCCAGCAGTGTTTTGTGAACTAAAAAACATTAAACCCAACCTTCAGTCGGCATGAGGGTGAGTGGATAATGACTGAATTTTCATTTTTGGGTGAATCATCCCTCTAAGCGAGCAAGCGTCACCTGCTCTGTGCGCTGTGGGCGTGATCCTGCATGGAAGAGGTGGCTGACAGTGCATCACGTTGTGATCCATTTCTATCACTCCTCTACTCTTTCATCACAGTCAGTTTTGTGGTCTGTGGTGATTTAGAGACTCGGTTTGTAAAGTTTACAGCCTGTCGTGCTGTTGCATTGCTTCAGCGTACAATGACGCTGATAAAAAAAAAAACAGCTGAAACTTGTTTATCTACTTCTCTTTCCACCGTCTCGCATCAGTCAAGTGCACCAGCTAATCAAAAATTCTGTAAGGCTAATAATTCGAGTCAGTGATAATGAGTGGACAGCCTTTTCTAAACAAACACAAACGCTAACAAAAAGTAACATTTGCATAAAATAGCAAACTTAAGAAACTACTTAGTTCAGCAAGCATGATGGGAAATAAGTTATGCAGTAAATCCTAAAGACTGGAGCAGACCAGGGCGTGGGGGTCACGAACACCAACCTTATTTTTCATGACTCAAAGAGGTTGAGAATCACTGATCTATTACCCGAGGGGAAAATATCAGAATCTCTTGGCTCTCCCTAGTCGTCCCCCTGATTTTTCAAGATCGCCAGGTGTCCGTGGTGATCTGGGCTCACGGACGTTCAGCGAATCTTATCTCTCAGTGTTCGTGTGCGCGAGATCCAAATGATTCACGTCTCCAGTGAGCGTCAGAGCAACTCCAGCCTCGAACTCTCTGTCCCCGGTCCTGTGTGCAGCTCCAGGGGAGGAAGAGGAGGAGGACCCTGGCCCTTTAAGAGGCGGTGGTCTCTCCACAGCTGAGGGAGGGGGTGAAACTGTCAGGGAGTGGCCGGTGGGGGGGTGGGGGGGACGGAGATAAGTTTGTCTTCTCTGCCACAGTGCAATGGAGGCAAATAGCTGTGATGATGTAATATTACAGCATCATGTGATCACCTCTTTTCCCTCCTGTTTATTTTTATATTTAATATTTATGTGACAGTATTAGAAATTAATTCATGTCATGACCATGTGGTGTTGTTAAAGATAAATCAGAGACAAGACAGTGAAGGATTTTGAGAAGGTTATGAAGAGGAGAGAGGAGGAGGAGGAGGAGGAGGAGGAAGACGTATGCTTGTAAGGTCACAGCTGTGTGAGACAGGGTGAGAAAACTTCCCCTTCCTTTACTCTTCTTCCCTCTGTCTCTGTGCCGTTTTGTTTTTTAGTTTTCCGCTGCTTTCATCTCGTCCCACCCTTCCTTCTGTTCTATTTATTCTTCTTTTTCCTTTTTAACTGTCCTAGCTCCTTGTTTTCCTCCTTTCCTCTCCTCCAGTCCCTCCTTCTTGCAGGACACCATAGAGATGGCTGTGCTTGGCACAGGGAGCCTCAGGCCACGGCAAGATGGAGGGCAGTTTGCATGCAACATACACGAGAGAAGCAATGAAGGCTAGAGGAGAAATGTTTGATCGCCTGACTATCTACACATCTGCTGAGCAAAAACATGTTCCGAGAAATGGCTGCGTTCAAACAGATTCTGTTTGAACCTATTAATATTTCTATGGGAGTGTCCTGATCAGGGTTTGATCTCGATCGTGTAATATTGAAAATCTGCCCATGATTTGTCTAAAATGTGGTCCAGTTTTTAGTCACACTAGCAGCTGGTCTGGTTGGGTTTAGAAGGGAACCCGAGACCCACGAAAGATCTCGCCATGAGTGATCATGTTAACCCAAACCATTACCACTCCCTAACCGTAACCATGTGTTTTCTTTCCCTGAATCTACTTGGATTTTAACCACAGTGTTGTCACATTGTAAAACATGCATTCAAATCTCAAAAGAGTTTCACAAATCAAGGGTTCCCCTCTAGACACGACCAGCTTGGCTCTTGGAATGGCAGTGTCAGTCTTAAACTTGTGATAAGTTTGTTGATCCCTTAAGAATAAGTTCTCATTTAAGACAATATAACCTTAACTGTCTCACCGATACCTTAAGCAACACCTTCACCTCGACGCAGCCCCTCACATTTCAGTCTGAATGAACGCTAAGGAGACATTCATACAGAATTTGGCATTGTGGCAGAAACGCAAGGCATGTCATTCATTTTGAGTGGGGGTAGTCCACTTGGGTTGCGGCAGCAGATGCCAATGCAGTGGAAAAGTTGAAACAGAGTCAACTTTTGGAGGAACACAACCCTATGTCATGCTGTGGTGGGCAGTCATGTAAGTCTGTGATGAGACTTCTCCATAGTCGCCTTGAAATATCAATGAGACCAGGTGCTAACTAGGGTTTGTCCGATACCATTAAAGGTATCAGCCACCAATACAGCGTAAAATGCTGGTATTGTTATCAGCGAGTACAGGTGTCTGTGCACCAGTCTGATACCACATAATTTATTAACCCTGAAACAGGACCCAGCTACTTCCCCACAACATCCTGTATTTTCTTTTCAAGGATGGTGAAGTCATGTATCAGGGAGTATCAGGAAGTAAAAAGTGGCATCTGAACTTCTCTAATCCTACCCAGGCTGAGTTCACGGACCAAATGATTATATTCACTCAGTTGTGTCCTCACTTGGTTTATTTTGCGTCCCCAGCTCGGACATTTGGGTTTGGCTGCAGTTTAAGCTGCAAAATAGCAACACCAACTCCCTGTCTCTACTAGGTTTTCAGTTGCACATCTCAGGCAAAAGAAACGCTCTCATTTTAGTCTGTGCAGCTGTCTGCACCAGCTCCAGGAGTCCCAGTTGCCTCTGATAGGCATAAATGTGACCTGAAGTGTTTATTTAGACTAAACATCTGCATAAATGCAAGGCTGGTGACCAGTGAAAAGGCACTGAAAATGTATTTTATCCACATCTTGTAATTCAAGTGGAACAGAGTGCTGCACAACCACATATCACCTTATTCTACTCCTGTTTAATCCCACAGACTCTCCGTTCACTTTATCCAGGAGCTTGAAGGCCAGTCAGAGGAACTTCTTGAACTTCTTCTGCAGTGTTTATTCATTAGCAAACTGTACATTTACTGCCACTACACAACTTCACTGCTAAACTTTAATCCCTCTGCTCTCTGGAACATTCACCCACATTGAAAGAAATTTGTACAGAAAGTTTGGCTGCTCATTTGCTGCTGGACAACTTGAAATGCACAAACAAGACTGAACCTATAAGACAGAATGTGGTGTGAACACTGTCTGACGTTTGCAATCTAGACAAGGGGTTTGTGTCTTTTTGAGCGAGCATGAGTGAGCATGCAGCAGTTTTTGACCAAGGTAGAGACTGAATGAGGCGAGAGAGCAGTGGGTTTGAGAAAACTCATGAATCAGAGAAATAAAATGTTATTGTCTCATTGTTTCACAATGGCTATGTTCTAAGTTCTAATCACTGCAGCGCCTCTTTGTATGTGAATACAGCCTGAGTCAGGGCTTGATCTGCTTTGCTGTTGTATCTCAAGTGGTTAAAAAAAACTACCAAGAGAGGAAGCACAGACTGTCCTCTTACGCTCACATTTTAACTCAAAGTCCCTTAAAACTTTTTTTTTTTGGTCCTGACAATATGGACTGTCAGAACAATATGGGGCGACTGCAACTATAACAGATTTTTGGTGGCATGGCCCTTTAGCACCCAGCCAGCCTCCACCAAATACCCAACTGCCCGTCTCATCTCTGTCACTAATTAACCAAGCCTCACCCTTACACACACACACACACACACACACACACACACACACAGCAACAGAAAGTAGGGAGGTGAAGAGGAGGAAGAAAAATGAGAGGAGGGGAGGGTGAGCAAGAGAGAGAGAGAGAGAGAGAGAGAGAGAGAGAGAGAGAGAGAGAGAGAGAGAGAGAGAGAGAGAGATGTGTGTGGATTTGTCTATATAAAGGAAGTGCAGGCCAAAATCTTCTGACCCGAAAAGCTCACACACCATATTATACACACACACACACACACACACACACACACACACACACACACTGACATTGAGTTTTCCTTCGTTTTCCTTCAGAGCCTCCTTCCTAAGAGGGGGTCCTCCTGCTTCTCAGGGCTGAGGCTGTAAGGGGAGGAGTGTGAGTGTGTGTGTGTGTGTGTGTGTGTGTGTGTGTGTGTGTGTGTGTGTGTGTGTGTGTGTGTGTGTGTGTGTGTTAGGGACTCCAATTACATGAGTTGTGCAATGTTTGGACCCTCAACTGGAAGCCAATGGGAACTGACCTCGCTGCCCTCTCCCAACTCATCTGCTCCACCTTCTCCTCTCTCCTCTCCGATATTTCGTTTGTTTCTCTCTTTTCATTCCCATTACTCATAAAATGTGAATTAGTTGCAGATAAAACTATCATGAAAGCCAGAGGTGGAGAAGAGGTGAAATTTTTATAGGTAGTTTGTTATACTAGTTATAGTTTGACCGACCTTTCCTCACCTGCACTTGAACTGGTCTTGTCTGTAAATCGACGACTGACCTCAGGTGTGTTTTTCTCTTTCCCACCAGTAACTGACCGAAAAATGTGTTGTGATTTCCAAATATTTCTGGTGAAGTTTAGCTAGAAATGTTTTAGTGCATCCTGAGGTTTGCAGATAGCGAGCGGCGGCCATAAACTTAACAGCCTGCAAATGTGAACAACTATTTGCCGTTGCAGTCTGAGTTGACGATGACTGCTGCAACAGTCCGGCTGATGAAAGAAGAAAATGGCCAAGAAACACTGTAATACTCACAAAGAGGCACATCAGTATATTATTTTTGTGCCATAAATGTGCGCTTAAAGGAAGGGTGCTACAATCAGGACTTTAGGAGAAGCAGTATTGGCCAATCATGGCGTCTATTTGAAGGTTTATGTTCATCGTGTAACATTTAACTCTTCTCAGCAGTGTTGTTGACTATAAGCATAGAGCAACTTGAAATTTATCACATTCTCTGAGACTTGTTGTACAAGATTTCTGTGTTTATGAGTTGCTCCTGAATGCAAACTCTGACACAGACAGAGGAGGAAGCAGTGCACCCATGACTTATTTGGTGCAAACATTTACCTGTGGTCCAGAATTTAAGCCTCGTTTCCACCACAGGAACATTTCCCAGGGACCAGGAACCTTTGCAGTAATTCAGTTCCACCATGGAGACGAGGGACGAAAATAAGTTCTACGGACGTTATTTTATCTCCCAAAAAGTCCTTGCTCAGGGGTGTAGTATTTTCCAAAAGTGTAAAATTCCTGATTGATTGAATACACACTTTATTTCAGCCAACATTTTTAAACATATGCAGCTGCAAACCAGTTTTTTGTTCATCATGACTCAACACATCAACATGGAGTTACAAAAGAATGCACGCGACAATGAATGGACGGGCAATAAAGTCCAGGCTTTATTGAGCAGTAATTGAAAACAGCAATGTTTTTGAGTCCCACAAGTAATGATGCCTGGCCGCTGCTTTATTTAGCATCATTGTTAATGTATAGTTGCATGCAGACAACACTCTTTCATGTTTAAGCAGACTAATTTCCTCAATCTTCAAGGGGTAATTTCCACAGCGCTGAGCTCAAACGTATTGTGCTACAGAATAATTTGCGGCGATGATGGTAACAAGCTCAATGCCACGGCAGGCATCACATGACTGTAGTATTGCTGCTGTATTTAATGCTATTCTTATTGGCCTTTATAGAGACCACCAATCGAACTATTTAGAACAAATCTACGAAACAATGATTGGTGGCCGATCAATCGGACAACCTGTAGCTAAAAGCCAAAATCTTTTAAGCCTTTTATTTGGAATCAGTGAGACCACCCAGGTTTCAACACAAACAAACAAACAAACAAACAAAAAAAAAAATCATGAATCCAGAGGACGGGCTTTGTTTGGTGTAAGTAGCGACTTTATTGGTCAATCTGTGACCAACCAGGACTCGTCTCTTTCCCTTTATTTCTCTCTCTCTACTGAAATTTGTCCAAATAATCCTAAAGATGCCATAAAATCTATAATGATGCATAACCTCCCATCGTGACCGAACCTGGGCTTTTTCATTCAGCTCGCTGACAGATGACGGTTTTATATCTGAATGCTATCGACAGCGTGTCGGGTGGATGTGAGCTGAGCGTGAACTCGCCGCGGTATGAACAAGCGTCCATGATAAGGGAAAAACTGCCCCTGTCTGTCTTTTTATTTCGGTTATTTCTCTTCCTCTTCTCAGACTGATTGTGATCTGAGTTACATTCAGTGACAGTGAACCCTGAACAGAAGCCGCTGCAGTTAAATAACAACAGAACTATTAAAGGAAACTGTGAGTCTGTCAGGGGCAGAAACAGAAAACTGCAGCCAGACGCAGCCAAATTATCTTCATCTGCACTTCTAATGAAAATGACCAAATGTCGTGTGTGTCTGCGTGTGCGTTTCCGTGTGTGTGTGTTTGATAGGGGTTTTTGGAGCTGCTTGGGAAAATTGCTGCGTGTGCGTTCATGGGTGTGGGCATAACCAGACGTGAACTGTGTACGTGTACATATGTGTGTGTGTGTGTGTGTGTGTGTGTGTGGACCCTGTGGGGGCATGAGCAGAGTGTGGCTGACTGGGGCAATCCCCCTACCCCCACCCAAAACACACACACACACACACACACACACACACACACACACACACATACACACACATACACACGTACACACAGGGCCGAGGGGGTTTGGAGGGAGGCAGCAGTGACAGAGAGGAGAGCGCTGACCCAGATAGTGTCTCTGTCCCACCCTCTCTCTCACACACACACTGTAAAAAATGAGCTCAGCCCGCGTTTTTATTTCACAGTCAGTCTTCATGCAGTGATGGATTTAAACAGGGCCGCAACTAAACCTCATATTCATCGAACAACCTGCTGGTCATGTTTTTGATTATTTTAGAAATGTCACTCACAAGTTACAGGAATCTTAAGGGGCTCTCACACCGGAGACCCACCGGATCCCAGGGTCCCGCTCGTTTTGCCCATCTCATCCCCTGATGAAGGTTGTAGAGGAAGTAACGGGAGGGCAGGTGAGAGGGTCGTAGCTGACAACGTCTCCAAAACATTAACAATAGCAGGCATGTTAGGAAGGTCGAATCCGCTGTATGACATCTTAGGTCTTGTGATTGGCCCTCACTGTTTATTGGCGAAGACATAAACAAATGTCAAGTGTGCTCGGGCAAAGAACAACATGACCAGCATGAACACTGACTGGTGGGGGAGAGGGGGAGGGGGGGGGATCGTTCTCTGGCGCGGTACGTTTTGTGTGAAAACGCCCTAAGAGAACAAATACAGCAAGCCGGCTGAATTTTTCGCTCCTTTTCAGTTCAGCAAACTTTTTTCTCATCAAAACACTCGACTTTAAAATTCAAGTCAGCAGTCAAATCTGCCGTCCTAGATGTCTCACTTTAAATGGTAACAGACACGTACATGGACAGCTGTGGATGACATGGACAGTTCTGTTTATGCTACTTTCTTGAGTCCGTTTGGAGGACTGTAGTGAAAGCGTCTGTGGTGGCTGCATGGACAAGTGTGGATGTCCACACAGAGCCTGTCTGTGTGGACATCCTCTGAAGACAAAATTCACACCACACAGACCACACAGTGAACCCTGATGCACAGGGCGACACTCATGAAATAATGAGTGTCGTCACTGAAATGGTGATTTTGGCTTTATTAAAATGTAATATAGGTGATCACAGAAAGCAGAAGGGGACAGAAAAGAGGTCTGACAGGCTGAGACCGGGCTGTGTCTGTCCCACTCATTACCAGATATCAGTTCTGATAAGGGATGCTCGTTTATAGCAGAAATCACTATTAAGATCAGGATCATTTAAGTCCACCTGTTTTAAATAATATAAAATGCTCTGCACAAAGTAATAAGTTGTGTTTGTGTTTTTTTGCAAAATAAGTTGAAATACCTCGCTACACCTTGCTTACACATAGCTCTACACCTTGTCTTCATTTAGTATTCAAAGATTCATGAATATGCAGCGAGTCTCCGCCCTCTGACTGAGCCACAGGTGAGAGGAAGAGACGATCACACAAAACCTGAGGCTGCTGTTAATCTTTATTTTTATTAGTGTGTGAATACAAAGTAGAAATATTTGTGAAGACGTCGTTTTTTGCAACTTATTTCACTGTCTCCCATCAGGAAGACAGAGATATTTACTTTTTTTTTCTGTTAAACTGGTTTGGTTGGTAGAAGCAACTGAGAGACCATCATCAGAAACCTGCGACGTGACTCTTCTCCTCCTCCTCTTCCTCCTCCTCCTGCTCCTCCTCCTCAGCTGCCTCCAGCTCAGCTGTAACAGACTGGTTGTTCTGAGCGGGTGTGAATGTGTGGGACCGTCTGAGGACGAAGCAGAGTGTTCAGTTCACGCTCAGTCAGCCTTCGATGGATAAAAATAGATGTTAAAAATGTGGAGATTGGCCTGTTTGAAGCCTGGAGACAGATCCTCTAGTGGACGTCTGCTGAACAACTTCACAACAGATCTCCAAAAGTACAGTCAGGGACATCTGAGCCTCATTAGCTGATGTGTCCTTATTTTATGTCTGCAACTAATGAGTCCTTTCATCAGTGATTGATCTGGTTTTTTTTTTTTCCAAAGCTGCTTAAAGGAAAAAAAAATATACACATATATGCAAAATTGGGACATGGCATAATTAAGCAACTTTTATAATCTGTTCAAAGCAACATAAACATTTGCCTCACTGTAATTGTGCTCTTACATTTGAACTGTGGGCGGTTTTGTCGTGGAGTTTGTACTTGTTTACCACAAACAGCGCAGACAGAAGCTATAGCTCTGAATATTCGCACTGATTGTGTTTGCAGTTCAAGGTTATTTATTTGTCATTCTGCAACACAGGATTGCACAACAAACTTTGTAGTTGCTTTATGTGAGGCATGAAAAAGTGTTATTAACGGAGGAATGCGGAGACTCAGCCTGACGAAAGAAGCCGATCTATTATCCGGTGCTACGGCAGCTTGGGCAGTATAGAAGGTGAACCAGTATTGAGAAATAATAACGGCATGATTTTCAATTCCATCAACAATACAGAAGCTCCTCTTTCTATTAAACTAATGTGGACATGCTGTACTGAGGTGATGTATTGAAGGGCGCAGAACACGACATCAGAGGTCAGACTCTTTACTGGCAGCACAGCTGAACTGACAAACATGGCATCTGGCCATGTGACAATCAGCTCTGCCTATGTTAAGAGAGTACTAACTGAGTGGAGTAGAATAGAGTTGATCTGTTTTACACAAATACCACCAGAATACAGCAGATACTTCTGTATCTCTTGCCAGATGCCAGTGTATCTGATTGTAGAACTAACCAAGGATTCCAGTTCCTTTTGTCAATTTACTATAGTTTCTTCACTTTCCCTCTCATCGCTCTACTTTTGCGTGACTGCTTGGCCGGTTTACGTCCGCTGGTAGCCACTTTCTCAGAGCCATCTTTGCTCAGAGAGGAGAGAGTTCAGAGAGAAGGGCATCAGTGTGTTCAGCTCTCAGTACTTTTGTAGCTTCTAACTGAATCCCTGTGGTTTGAGGTTTAGTTTGTCTTGTGTATTATTTTACTGTTTCATGTTTGCTTTTAGCTAATGGGAGCTGTGTTAAGTCACTGCTGATAAAACATTTCCTGATTTGGCTGCTTAATAACAAAAGAAGAAAGAAAAATCACAGCTGAATAGAGCTGGAGCTGATAAATACCCATAGAGTCATTTGACCTGAGAATGAATGCTGATTATACCCCATCACAGACAAAATCCAGATGTTAGTAGGTGTGACAGATGACGCACAAGCCTATGCATCAGCGGATACTTCTGTATCACTTGCCAGACGGCAGCGTGCCTTATCTTAAAACTAACCAGGGGTTCCAGTTCCTTCTGTTATTTTACTCTAGTTTCTTCGCATTTCTTCTCATCACTGTACATTCAAACCAGTTCTAAAATATGCTTCACAGTAAATCTGAACACATTTAGAGCAAACTTGACCCGCTTTACTATTCTTTGTTTACACTCCGTTGGAAGGAAACGTTTCCTCGATTCAGCACTGACATCGCGTCTGTGAAAAAGTCCTATTTCTGTCTGTCCTCCTCGTCCTTCTCTACCCCCACACCGACTTCCTGTGGTGGGATCAGAGGCTGACAGGGTCACACCCACCCCACCCTTTTTGTTCCTGGAACTCCACAGTGGGACCCTCCTCTGGGGGGGACGCACACACACACACACACACACACACACACACACACACGTACTCTTGTCATTCCTCATTTACACACACACAACATGCGCATATACACTCACACAGCCTCTCACTATCACTCCTCGTTAGTGCTGCTCTCTCTCCACACACACACACACACACACACACACACACACACACACACACACACACACACACACACACACACACCCTCTGGCCCCCTCACTGTACTCCTTCCCCTTCACTGGTTCGTCTACCAGCAGATGTGGATCAAGTCGGATTTGCAAAAGATTGTCAGTGTTTGCTTCGTTCTGTTCGGAGTGGTAAAATGGGTGTGGTTTCTGTGCTGAGGCTCAACTCCGGAAAGTTCAGACGACTTAAATTTTCAATTTGGTGTGTTTCTTCTGTGATTTACTGCTTACGTGGCTCTGTCTGAACTCCACCTAGCTGGAGCTCCACATAAGGTTAAAACAAACGCAGAGGAATTATTTGGGAATCCTGTTCGATCCACGTCTGGCTGCAGCAATGCAAAATATTTTGAGCGGATTTATACTGAACTCAGTCATAAAAGTGCAAAGACAAGTAATTTAAGGCCCTGCGCTTTAGCAAAACATCTGAAAATCTGTTTTTAACTTAAATTGTTGCTGCATGTGAAAACAAAAATACTGATTCCATGTGAGTTTGTTCCCTCACTGCCAGAAGGACACAAAATACACCAAGATTGAATGCATTTAGGCTAATAATTATCCTCAAGGAAAACTGAACATCAAACACTCAAGATTTTAAAGATGGCTGTAAAAAGTTGATAGTGGCACCCTGAAATTACTCTGCACGCTTTCACGTTGATATTTAGTCATGTTCTAGTAGCTTGCAGATGCGTGTGCAGAGCCTGTTGGTAAATGACTCTAGCTTGGGAGCTAACCACTAACATGCAAGCCGCTGGGAACACGCTAACACTAGCCAGTCACAACAGCTCTCAGAGCATTGTGTTATTTTCTCTGTTATGTGCTGTTCCCACCCCGACTGAACGTCAATTCATTTAAAAAAGATTTTAATTGAAGGGTTAAAAAAGCCCTGCAAGCTAACAAGCTTGCTAACAGTCAGCTGTTTGTGAGCTCGGTTGTTAAAGGGATATTAAGTTTACATATTTTTTTCTAAAGATGTGCTCGTCCTGCAGAAACCCTGTGTGTGGATGACTTGGTGCTTTAATGACTAAAGCCGGCATCATGCTTTTTGCGTATGCGAGGGTCCGCTTGAGTCCGTGTTTCGTCATCATTTGCGCATCGGCTCTTTATGTTATGTTTATGTCTTACATGTCCCAAGATGCAAGTATTACTTTTTGTTAGTGTTTGCACCATGTTCTGTTCAGATCAATCAAGATTCAAGTACAAACATGTGGAAAACTTTTGCCGTTATGCTCTGATATAAAAAAAAGAATAAAAATAGAATATACAATACTGAAAAGATATTGACATGTTTATACATACAGTAATATATATATATACACATATATACATACATACATATATATATATATGTATAAGCAGTGAAGGTTGTGGAGGATCATATGTTAATATGGCCGACAAACTTGACCTTTAAGGGTGAACGATAGCTATCATCTTGAGTTCACGCCATTTACAACTGATTCCAATCGTTACAAGTTTTAATGGGGGGGGGGGGAGAATCAAATCACATCCTGAAGGAAATTTCAGCGAAGATTCAGAACTGAGGGAGTGTGTTTGACTTGCAGCTGCTGGTGCAGTTTTGCCCTTCAGCTGCAGCTCCTTCCAGCAGACAAAAACAAATCCTCCTCCTGCAAGACTGTCTGACGCTCACCTAGAAATGTCAACAATGGTGTGTTCACTGCTGAGAATAATGCTTTGAATGATTTATTTTGGAAATTCATTTTTTTATTTGCAAAAATCCCACCATAAACTTCTTGAATCTTGTGAAAAGATAACATAGAAATCAGAATGTGATTTGGCTCAGAGATGAGCAACATCCAGTGTTTTTTTTTTTTTTTGTCATTTTCTCTGTCGGGTGCCTTTAAAACTTGATGAGAGTTTAGATGAAAAGGGATTAGGTTGTCTTTTTTCATTGAGGGAGCTCCGTTTTATTCATGTTAGCATCAACATAAAAAGGCAGGTGAGAAGTGGCCAATCACAGGAGAGAGCAGGCGATAACGAGGCCAGAGAGAAGTTTAAAAACATCATGCATGAACGAACCTGAAAAGAAGATAAGACACAAAAGAACAGGTTGTAAAAGAGGAAAGATCTCTATAATTACATGACATTTGCTGAAACACATTTAACAGAGCACTCTTCACATCCGGGATATTTAATTAACAAACCTTCCACTCACTTTCCTCATGTCAGTTTTGCTCTGCACATCCTTTTAATTCTTGGAATCCAGACTTCTTCAACAATTTTCACTCACGCAGCTCTGATTTACATGCAGTTAAATTTGTAACGGGAGGTTTGCATAAGTTCCTGTTTCCTCCACTCTTGCATTATATCGTCTTCTTAACTCTGTGTACAACTGCACAGGAAGTTTTTCTCTCTTTTACGTCAAGTACAGAGGTACTTCAAGCAGGAAATCAACACATACCAGTATACAAATGAATCAAAAGTTTACACTCCTTACTTTGAGTGTAACCTCTTTTCTTGCTGCAGTGCATTGTGGTCTATTTCCTGCTCCTTTTGTTGTGGAAACACTGGGTGTGTTCCCCTGCTATCATACTACTTAGTATTCCAAAAATAAAAAGCATTTAGTATGACCCAATACATGGTCTGTCAAATGCGGCATGCCAGAAATGCCAGGATTTTTCCTGCATCTACTTGCATTTTGCAGTATACAGGCCAGCACGCTTTCCTGGCTGTTCTGACCCACAATCCTCTGCGCAGCGGATGATAAGCCACATAGACTGAGCCACCAGGAGAGCACAGACAGATGACAGCTCGTTAGCTGCATTCCACAATGCGATGGATGTATGAGCAGGAGGGTCAAAGTTCAGCGTGCGGTTTCAGTTTTGGATTTTAGCACCTCAACCCCCAACCAGCCTCCAATGTTAGCTGCACTATTTTAGTGGGAGAAGAAGACGGTGGGAACAGGAGGCGGAAGGTTTCAAGATTTTGCACTAAAATATGTTTTTAGTAAATAAGTTTTCTTGTCCGTTAGCAATAACTAGCCAGTTGTTGGAGTGTTGGAATGACACCTACAGCGTCATAGTTTTATGCCACATCGACACTATGTTTTGGTTTTAAAATGAAAATTATCAGTTGAGACAGACGTTTTTCGCACAGCTTTAGGAATAGTGTCCATCCATTCTAACACGCTTGAAAATGCATATCATGTAACTCTTCACGTGTGCTGCTGTAAACAGGAAGCAGTCAGATAACAGGATCAACAGGATGAAAAATCACGAGGCAGGGAACCTGTTAGCGGCTCAAAACAGCCTCAGAATCAGACCCAGTGAGCCTGAAAGTGATGACGAACTGTAGATCTATTCTTGGTCAGTTACTTACCTTCGCCACAGAATGGATAATGCTCACTAGCTGACGTGGCTGTTGACTTGGCTGACAGCAAACTCCAGTGTGGAGTCATCGAGGCACAGAGGGCAGATTAAGATCAGTTATGAACTAGACTTCCAGAGACTTTTTAAAAGGAGCGTTAAACTGAAGTGATCAAGCGGCAGCCAGCCTCGTGGTGTCTAAAACGTTCAGGGTGTGATGAATCAGGGGATCACACATCGTGACTGATAAGACCCAATCAGGAAGCACCTGTGTGTCTGCATCATCGTTCCAAAAGTCTCTGTTACTGTCCGCCCAGCCCGAACTGCAACTGTGGAATTTTAAAACTGAATTGAGGCCAGCACTGTTTCCAAAAGTCTCTGTTTTCGGTCTCCTAAAACGATGGGGTAGTGTGGACACCAGCTTGGAAATGACGCAAAACATATTTGTTTTAAAACCAAAGTAGTAGTGTGGATACAGCCTGAAGCGTAGGGCCAACGACCATGTGTCCCAGTTGTATCCATGCTGCATGCAACAGTATGCACTTTGTCAGGGCGGTTACAGTTTGTACTAAAAGTAAAAATAAAAAGTACGTGATGTTTCACTTTGTCACATGGATTTCTTCCTGTGTGATTGTTGAATGTCAGTGCAAAACTGTAACAAAATCCTGCTTTTAAACTCAATGGTAGCATTATTAAAAATAACTTTGATGTGTCACACGGCTGGTTTGGCCTTTGGTGTAAAAGAAATGTCACAGAATAAATAGATAGGCAGTACAAGATCCTTTCAAATGTTTCCTGAGGGTTGTGTTGGTGTAATTTCAGAGCTTGTCCATCTGTGTGTGTGTGTGTGTGTGTGTGTGTGTTGGTTGTTGCTGGTTGGGGGGGGAAGGTGTGACATCAAGCTGCCTTTACCTTTGTTTAGAGACACAGAGGGGGCTCTGTCCCATCACAATAGGACAGAGGGACCAGTGTGTGTCCTCTGTGACTCTGTGTGTGTGTGTGGGGGGGGGGGGGGGGGACTCGCAGCCACACCCAGACTGATTGGCTGAGGCCACACCTTACTGTGGAATCCACTGGAGCCGGGTCACATGTCAGCCTGCAACACCCCGGCAGGCGGCACAGCTCCGAGTCTCAGTCTGCAGTCCGAGGCACACAGAGCAAAACATGCAAATAAATACATACAACCAGGAAACGTGGGAAAGTTCAGTGATTGTGTCATTTTTTTTTCAAACTGACCTGGATTTTTCTTCATCTCTTTGGGAATTCAGCATAAAGAAAGGAAGAAAATCAATCCAATTTCTCAACCACCGACACATTTGACAAACGACTTTACAAAAACAGCCAAAAAAAAAAAACCCCTCATGTTTGAGATATTGACTTAATGCTGCGGAACAAAATGTGAAGCTCTCAGATTTTCGGTATATTAACCACAGACGACCTCGCTCATAAATCAACAGGCGTGTAGAAATCAAGTGGAAAAAAAAAAAAGAGCTGTGGTTCAAAACTGCTGCAGACAGGCCGACATTTTACTGCTGTGACCTAATAATGCGACTCCTAGTACTTTCCCTCTTAACACCCTGATGGGTAACACACACCGACAGCATGTTATCTCCAGTAAAATACTCCCAATTAATTGTTTTCTATGTTTGACGTCTTCATACGTCAAGGCTTGTTACATCCCGACTACTGTACCATGACTAGTTATTCTGGCTTTATGATGCATGCAGTGTTTTGTACTGATACATGATCATTGTTCGGTGACACATCAATCAACAACCACGAAATGCCTCCACTGCTTTTGTTGTACTTTTACTGTAACAAGTACTGCCATGTTTGTACTTACCACTGTACAAAGGGAAAGTACAGTCAGTTCATTTATCTAGCAGGGCAGGTTGCAAGACAAAATGCGTGTCAAAACACTTTTGAATTCATGAATGTCGTGAGGCAGACACGTCCTTTCCTAAAAATCTGATTCTACAGACTTAAAAAAAACTTGTTCAAAATAAAAATGTGCCCAGAGTTCTTGGTTCTTTTATGCTATAAAGTTATTTTTGCGTCTTACACAGTGATTACATTCCTTAATATTACAGGTCGTATGTATTACTACATTTCCCATGACAGGGTTGTACAACAGGGCCGCTACTGCAGACAGGAAGTAGAACTTGTTTTGTGTATCTGAGCGTCTGTTGCACTGTGAGAACGACTTCACACAGTTTCTATAACTTCCTATTTTAAACTTGCTCTCACGCGATGATATGATCGATGCTGAGCCACGCCGGACCGGCCTGTTGATCAGTGCAATCATCTTTTACCATGAAGAGGCTCTTGCGTGGGGGTCTGATCACGTCAGAGTCACATCCGAGGCCCTCGGACGCACAGAAACACGTCTCGAGTGTGGAAGTGCGGCTCTCACAAAAGTCAGATCTCTTTTTCAAACCGCAGCTCTGAAGAATTCCACCGAAATGTCGACCGTGACCACATTCGCATCAGCAGCGGCTGAGCTCAAAGAGGAAGACGAAAAAGAAAGAAACTGCAGAGGAAGTGAACTTCATTTACAGCTTCCACTCGTGTAGATCAGCGGTGTTCAAGCTGTGGGTCACGACCCTGCGGGTGGGTCACAGTGTGGAGACAAGAGGGACAAACAAAACTGAGTCAGACCGAGGAAAATAGAAGTGGTTTAAATTGTTTGTCCTACTGCTTGATTAGTCCATTAATTACATATTTGAGCAAGCATTTTTGATAGTTGATCAATCATTTAAATACTTTTTTTTAGTCCCAGCTGCTCCAGTGTGAGGATTTGCTTCCTTTCTCTGCGTTGGATCATTTTAAATTTAATATCTTTCAGTCTTATTTGTCAAAACAAGACATGTGGAAACTTGTAACAAACATTTTCACCATTTTTTTGACATTTGATATAGTCATTTTCAATGGCTGATGGTGGCCACTAACGTTGATATCAAAACGAAGATTATTCCATTGCAATCTAATACACAGTTTATGGTTATTTTAGTCAATAATATGTTGTTTTAAATAAAACTTTTAGCACTTACATAGAAAAGTACATTCCAAAAGTTTATTTACATAGTACTTTTCTATTAAATAAAGTTTACAAAGTGCTTGACACATAATGAAACGCTTATTACACAAAAAATATGACATATAAAAGGTAATAAAAGAGGTGAGCAGATATAAAACTGAACACACCAATAAACAGGCCACAGTTTTACAAAAAAAGTGTGTGCTGAAAACTTATTAAAGATAGGAGTAAATGGTAAAACAAATACAACTAATTTTATGAAACTAATTTAGTTAAAATAATGCAGAGATTCAGAGGAAACCTGAAGTAGTGGTACATTTAAATGTGTGAGAACAGAAGTGGACATGGAGAGAAAATGGAGACAGAGAAGAAGAAGAGAAGGGGTGTGTGCAGCACTGGTGTGTGTGTCTGTGTGTGTGTGTGTGTGTGTTGAGTCTCTCTGCCCCGGCACTCCCCACACCTCTCTCTCTCTTTCTATGTGTGTGTGTGTGTGTGTGTGTCTCTCTCTCTCTCTCGGCTTCCAGAAAAGGGTGTGTCCGCCTGCCTGCCGCTGAAAGGGAGGGAGGGGTCAGTTCACGGCTACTCCTCCCTGCTCTCTCTGTGTGTCTCTGTTATTTCTCTTTCGCTCTCATTCCCTCACTGGCAGCCTCAGGATTAGGCCTTTTGTCTCTCTGTGTCTCTCTGTGCCTTTAATTTTCTATCTTTTTAAAAAAACAGAGTGTGTGTGTGTGTGTGTGTGAGAGAGAGAGAGTGTGTGTTTTTACCCCCCCTTCTGGCTGACTTTTTGAGCAGGGGGTTTCTTTAGCCGGCTTTTAGAGCAGAGGTAATGCTTGTTGTCATGTTTTCTTTTCTCCCTCCAAATTTGAGCCTCTCACTTCCTGTCTTGCTTCCTCTTCTACCTGTCTTCCTCCCCCCTCTTCCTGCCTCCTTTCTCACATGCTCCTTCCTCTTCCTCTCCTTCTTTTTCTCCCCCATGCCCCTCATTCCTTCTTTAAATCCTCTAACAAATCCCCTCTTTTCACCCTCTCCCCCCTGGCCTGGAAGTTTTTTTTTTTTTTAACCCTTCCTCCCCCTCATTTTCTCCACCATTTCTCCTTTATCACCTCCTTCCTTCTTCTCCTTCCCTACTCTACTTATTTCTCCTCTAGTTTCTCACCTCCTGTCTCCTCTTCTTCTCCTCCTCAGTGCCAGTCAACTCCTAAGCAGAAGAAGAGTGCCGCCGGCGCCCACAAGAAGCAGAAGAGCCCGGCCAAGCAGAGCGCCCTGACCCAACAACAACCACCGCCGCCACCGCCATCGTCATCGCCGCCACCGCCGCAGAAAGAGGAGGAGAAGGAGGAGGAGGAGGAGGAAGAGGAGGAGCGGGCGACCAGGCCTCGGCCGCCGCCGCCGCAGGAGCAGGACGAGGTGGAAGCAGGCGGTGAAGAGGAGCGAGAGGAACTCGCGACACAGTCTGTGAAGAAGAAGAAGAAGAAGAGGGAGGAGGAGGAAGAGGAGGAGAGGAAGGAGGAGGAAGAGGAGGGCGGGAGAGACATGCCCTCTGTACAGATCAAACCGGAGCCAGAGGAGATGGAGTGCACGGTGAGCGGGGGGGTGGATGGAAGTGATTGGTTGATTGATTGGATTGGATGGGGTGTGGGTGGGTGTGGCTGCTGAGTCCCGATCAGGCGTGTTTGATCACGCCGAGTTCACGCTGAACACACGGGGGATTAAAATCACACAGATGCTGGAGGAGGATTTTATTTGAGTGCTTATAATTATGTCGACATCAAGAAGATTTACAAATGAGTCAGAGATTAACTGGGAATTAATTTGTCAAATTATGCGACTCTCCTGGTGTTGCAAGTTTATGGAGGCCGGAGTTTTGATCCTGTGGTTTTTCTTTTTGTTCAGGAGTGAACAGGAAACATGGCCACCATATTTAAATTAGAGGCAATTTTAAAAGGGAGATCTGGTTCATTATGACCTGGGTTTCACTTTCGTAGTTTCGGTTGAATCTTTCTTTTATGTGATAAAGTATTTGGACACCTGCTGGGACAGGAATGAATGGTATTTTCAGTTTTAGATTTAATTGACTGTATCAAAACAGTTTACGAAAGTCCTGAAGCAGCACAGTTTTCACTAATGGCGCCTCCTCTGACCGTGTTCATCATCACCTTTGACAACCATTGACAATACAAATACCATATGACCAGGGCTGCACAATTTTTAAAATTTGTATTAAAATTGTAATATGGCTTTCTGCAGTTTTCAAATTGCAGGAGGTGCGATATTTGTTAAAGGCAAAATGTCTGTCAAAAAACTTTTAAATGAATGAATGTCATGTGGCAGAGATGTCCTGTCCTACTCTTCTCCTAAAGAAAACATCTTCATTTGGTACGGATTCCTGGAAAAAAAACTCGAGTTATAGTCATTTTAACATGTTTTTCAATCAAAGTAGAGAACCGAAAACATCGCTCTATGCTGATGATGTCATTTTATATTTAACAGATACTGAAAATTCATTTATTTAGTGTAATAGAACAGAAATATTCAGGATATGAGAATCAGTCTCTTCTGAACAGTCAGCCAGTCAGGCAGGTTGTAAATAGTGCTGTTTTAAAACTGATACCACTAAAAGAAGATGCCTCAGCTGCTGCCTAAAAAGCAGCAGCAGGTATCGGCGAGTGCGCTATTTCCCAGCAGTGTCCTTGCACGCTTAAATATTTTGTCAGCGGTGAGGAGAAACACCAGATTTACCTCGATATCAGGTCGTACCACAAAGTCCGAGTTGTTGTAACCACTCATGGTCAGTGAGGAGGAGGAGGAGGAGGAGGAATAATCCGATGGATTGTGTATTTCCCGGTTGTTTCTTTTGTTGCCAGTGGTTTAGCAGACTTGCTAACTGTCATTCTGATTTCTTTTTTGTGAGGATCTGCGTTGAAATCCAGACTTTAAGAGTTGCCGTTCTTTTGAGATTGTGGACTGGATGGACTGAGCTGTTTCAGGATTATGTGGAAACCAAAATGACATTTCTTTTTCATTGCATTTTCTTATTCACATATAACAACAACATCACTGCTGGAGTTCCTAAATCTTATGCTTACAGTCCCACTCTTACTGTTTTCGTTTATCCACTTGCATTTTAATTAACGGTGTCGTTTCTTCTGAATCTGATTTCCCATTTTTGTTCATATTGGGCTTCTTGTATTCTTAAAATCACATGTAGTTCTTCTATTTATCTAGAAACTGCCAGAGTAAAACCTTAATCATCGTCTTCCTTCAGTGCTGTTATCTCTGCCAGATTACTGAGGTATAATACCGTACAATTCTTTGGTATTTCATGCCCGAGAGCCTCTTGCATAACATCACAAACCATATCCCCGTGTATCTCAGTTTTTGGACAGCTCCAAAATATGTGTATGGTCTGCAGCCACATGTCCACACGCAGACGCCAGCATGAATATCTGACTACTTTTCACTCTTGCAAAACAGACTCTTTACAGATTTTTCTTTATGCTGGTATCAGATTGATACTCAGCCAATGCGCAGAGGGGAAAAAAGTGGTATCAGAACATCTGTAATTGTAAACCAGCCATGACCAAACCATTTCGTGAAGGGCTGCCGATTTAATCAACCAAATTCAGTCTTTAAACAGCTGATTAGTTGGTTGGTCGGAGCGGGTTTTTTAAATATTCTGACTTTTTTGACACTTTGAGTTCTGATCAGCTGAGTTTAAAGTGCGTTCATGGGTTGTCCTTGTTGCTAAATGGTGCTTGTGGTATCACGTGAACATTCAGCGTGTAATCGATGCTGTTGTTTATGTCCCGCTGTCTCTGAAATGTCAGCTCACACAGATTACTGCCCAAACCGTGAAGTAGGTGCAAACAGTCTGTAGGAGTTAAGTGTCTGTGAACTTAAGAAAAGGAACACGTGAACAACCGAATCTGATCCCACGGCACAGGCTTAAACCTAGTCCTGGACGATACATCTGAAAAAAAAGTTTTATATCAGTCAGTATCATTGATTATTGATCATGGAGGTTGTGACATGTTGTGTTTTCCAAAGGCTGTAAGCTGCTACAGTGATAAGTTTGTTTTTGACCAAACTTTGATTTTGATATTTTTCTATATCGCAACAATATTGTTGAAACGTCTGTTTGTGATTTAACAAAAAATATTAACACAATAAGATTTTTGATGAATAATCATCAGTAATTTTCTTAATTAACTGATTAGTTCTTCGTTCCTTAAAATGTCAGAAATGGGATAAAAAAGTTGATCAGAGTTGTCCAAAGCCCAAGATGATGTCCTTAAATGTCAAAAATAGTAAGTTTACTGTTAGAGAGGATTAAAGAAACCTGAAAATATTCACATTTAAAAAGCTGAAATCAGAGAATTATCAATTAATCTAATCTATCAATCACTTTCTCAATTTTCTCTCAGTTAGTTGTTTGGTCCATAAAATGTCAAAAAGTTTTTGTTGTAAAAGAAAAAAAAAGCAAAGAAACCAGAAAACAATCACATTTAAGAAGCAGAAATCAGAATGTTTACTTTTCTAGTAAAAAAAATACTCAAAATGATGAATTGATTATCAAAATACATGCAGATAGTCGATTAAGATATTCAGTTTACTGTCATAAAGTATTAGAGAAGAAGAAGAAGCTGGAATCTGAGATTTTTTTTACCTTTTTTCTTTGCAACATGACTCAAACCAATTAATGTAACTTTTGATTAACTTTTAATTAGGAGACCAAACAGAGACAAAAAGTCCTAGAGACATATGTCTGTTCACCTGCACCATACTGCTCATTATTCAGTGTAAATACAACCAAATGTGTTTGTACAAGGTCTGGTGTGGTTCTGCGGTTTAGTAGCGACAACTCCCAGGTATTTACCCGCGACAGCCGTGTGCTCAGAAAGGTCAGTCGTCTCTAGTTTCTATTTCCTCGTCTCATGCAGGGAGTTTGTACGTGGAAGCGTTTTATTATTTCAGTTATTGAACGCCAGATCACCAAGTGAGCAGAAATTTAATCCGTTGTTTCACACCTCTTCTGTTTTCTACATTTAATGGAAATCAGCTGACAGAGAGACAAACAGGGCAAAGGCCTCCTTCAAAACTTTCTGAAAAAAAAAAAAGTCATTTTGACTCTGAATAGATGTTGCCGTGACAGCTGGCTGCAAAATATTGAAAACATGGAATTTCAGCAGCCTCCTGCAAGCTGAAACGATGCCTCTAACTGTCATTTTGTGAAATTGTACCCTGCGTCTGAGTGACATGAACTTCACCTCCATCCTGCCGTCACATTTTGAGGATGTTCTGTTTAAAACGCCCTCAAAGGCAAGCGATCTGATCATGTCGGTCGTTAGTCGTTGTTTAGTAAGAATCGGCATGAATTTTATTTTGGAAAATTATAATAAATTAAGGAAGTTTCCAGTGAAGACAGAGGGCGTAGAGGAGGAGGTGAAGGAGGAGGACCGAGCGAAATGGAAATTGCGGTTAGTGGATTGGTGGGCGGCGCTCAGAGAGTGAAAGATGAGTTGATGATAGATGGAGATGTGTAGATGGACGGAGTGAAGGACGTGCAAAAGAGCGGAATTGATGGGGGCGTGACTGGAGAGATGTATGGAGGGGTGGGCGGAGCAGAGGCTGATTGGATGGTGCGTTTGTGAGGAACAGTGAGGAGGAGTTTGGCGATGGCTGTGATGAAGGTCACGGGTGTCAGATGCTTTTAGTTTGAAATGTAGAGAAGTGGCGATGCATGATCTCTTGATGTAATTCAGGTTTCTGCTGGTGAAGCAGTTTGCTTTGTTTAACTCTTGGTGGTGATCACTGCTCATGCTTATTATCATAATCTTCTTCTTCTGCTACTTATTCTCATTCTGCTTCTTCTTCTGTCTTCTTGTTGTTGTCGTTCTTCTCCTGCATGTTGTTGTTCTTCCTCTGCGTCTCCTTGTTGTTCTGATTCCCATCCTTCTCCTCCTGCCTCTTTTTCTCCTCCTTCTGTCTTACTGTTGTTGCTGCTATTCATCTCCTGCAACTTCTTCTTCTTCTCTTTCTGAATCTTGTTGGTGTTGCTCTTCTTCTTCCTCTTCTTTTGCTACTTCTTGTTCTTGTCGTTCTTCACCATCTGGGTCTCGTTGTTGTTTTGCTATTTTTTCTCGACCTTTTTCTTCCTCTCTTTCTGTGCTTTTTTGTTGATCATGATCTTGTTCTTCTTCTCCTTTATCTTCTTCTTCTTCTTCCTTTGCTTCTTCTTCTTTTGTTTCTTCCAAACAAATCAGAATCATGAAACCTGCCTTCCTGTGCTGAGATAAGAAAGAACTAACTTATGCTTCTTTTTCTTCTTCTTCTTCTCCTACTTCCAAAATAACCAGATTCATGAAACTTACCCTCCTGTACCTCATACTGACTTTTTATGTCAGATAGAAAAGCTTTCAGTTAATTGGTCACTGATTGTTTTTTCCATTAACTGAACAATAAACGGTTTAGTCAAAAAAAAAAAAATCAGGAAATAATGCCTCCCACAGTTTTACAGAGCCTGGAACAACATCTTCAGATGGTTTTCCTGAAGAAGTTAAGTATCTAAAACCAGAGAATGTTTGGAACTTTTGATTGATAAATGATTAATTCATTAGATTATGATTGTCATGTTTAAACGACGGCAGCATTAATGATGATGCATCAGGTCTTTGACGGCGGGTTCAGCAGGAAATCTCTTGATGGAGGAAGTGAATGAGAAACATCAGAACCTCAGGGTCTGCAGTAGCGGTGAATGAATGCATGGGAAGCAGGGAACAGGCTCCTGTACTCTGGCGTTAAAGCGACGATGACGCTGAGTCGATGTGTCGGGAACGTGACCGAGCGGAGCAGGTTGTCCCAATGGTGGCTGGAAACGACTGACGGACGGATAAAAAAAAAAAAATGCAGAAAATCACAAACGCACTTTACAGACGGACACTTAATTGCTCTCGCAGCGTGTTGACATTTGCAGTTTTGAATTTCAAGCAGCAGCGTTGACCTTTTGTTTGTTTTAATCCTGAGTGACTCTCGGGTAGAGCATCGCCGCAACGAGCTCCATGGAGCAAACGGCGCAGGGGTCAGGGGTCACGGCAGCGCCAAAGAGCCCCGACAAGAGGCCGCGTGAATCATTCTGAGGAGGAAAGCTCCTGCTCGGGTTACCCTTCAATCCCCCAGTGGTTTTATTTCTCAGGATCGTACTATTCCGGTCAGACCTAATAAATTAAACTAATTTTGAGCGTAGAGCTGCAGCTTTTTCCTTTATGACTTCAACTGAAGAGGGGAGTTTCTCTGAGGCAGAGGAGCGCCTGAATCTTCTGGTCGGCTCTTTTTATTATCTCAGATATACACGTCTCAGAGGGTTTGAGCCTGTAAACAAACGTGGCTAAATGTGCAGCCCGTGCCTTTGAATGACAGTCAGACAAGGAGGCAAAATAATATGAACACCTCATATGAAAACACTTTAATTTTGTTGTTATTACGTTCCCACTGCTACATAAACATATTGTGTTTCACGACAGTGTTAGGCAACCTCCTGTAGACTCAGTGGTTCTCGATTTTTTTTTTTCCAACAACAGACCCTCTTTGAAATATGTTTTCAGCCAAGTTCCTGCTGACCGGAGTAAAATATTAAAGAGGTACAACACAGGGCTGCACCATCAGCTTGTTGAGGTAATTCCCATTAATATCGATTCTTCTTGATACTGACAGTATTTTGTTTCCTCTGTTTTTTTTTTTACTTTCCTTTTCACTTCTTCATCTGTGTTTTCATCCCAAAGTGAACATGACTGCGTTTGCTGCTTTCTTCTTCTGTGAGTTTTATAGCAGTTGACAGCTTTCAGCAGTAATGTTTGATTTGAAAGTAGGAATATTGACTATAAAATCTGGTTTAATTGATCTTATTGTAAGTATAATTATTCTAGGGATCACGCATGACTGATATTTTTTAGATTAAGACTTCTAAAAAACTCTTAAGTACCCCTTGCAATACTCCAAAGTCCCCTATCCTCTATCTTTATTTGTTAGTTTCTGTTTGTAACGGGTTAGGGTTAGGTTTTCCAGTTTTCCAGATTTGAGATAGAACTTTTAATGATTTTATTTTTATATTTATCTGTGCAGCTGCATGTTCTCAGACTCAGATGATCAAATTATGGAGCTGTTTTGGTCGTTTTAGGTGTCTTTGGTAACTGACATGAAAACGTGAAAAGATTCAATTCTAACAAATAACAAGTTAAATTGTTTCCTGAGTTATTTCATTTAGCTGCATTTTCTTTAAATGTCATAAAGTGACGCCACACTTTTGAATGTCTGCTGTTTATGTAACGTTGCATCAACACTTGGTGTGTCAAATTTTCAATATTAAATAAAAAAATGGATAGAAGTGAGCTTTCAGTTCCAGGAATTGAATCAAAAAGCAGAATCTGTGATTCTCCCAGTATTTTTTTTCTCTTCACCCTGCCTACTTGCAGCATATTGCACATGTCTGAAGAGAAAAGAAACAACTCTTCAGAGATGATGCAGTGGAGTTTATATCGCTGTTATATCACATTTGAACAGTGTTTCCCAAAGTGTGGGCCAAGGACCACTGCAGGGCCGTGAAGACCTGCAGGTGGGTCTTGAGAGAATATAAAAATATATAAAGGATATAAAAATAAAAGTTTCAAATTTTCAAAGTTTCATAGTTTCTATTATAAACATTACCATCAAATATTTATGATAAAAATTTAAGTAATCAGAACTTAATAAGTAAAACCACGGGGTTTAAATTATGTGTTATTTTTTCATTTCCTTGACCTAGTTCAACAGGTAATACACTGTACTTGCTGACCAGTCACATATATCTTATATCTCATTATTGGTACAATTAATACCATGTGTTGATTGGAGTTATGATTAAAGGTTTTTGGAGGATTTTCAGATTTCATGTCTTTTTAAAGAAAAAATTAGAAAATGTAAATGACAGCTGTCAGGACATAAAAACCAGTGATCTGTTGATCTTTACAAATCAAACCTCGACAGTCTAACAACGACATACTGCAGCTGTCAGCACTCAAACTGTGGATTTGGAGAATCGTGACACTTCTAATCAATACCAGTAGTGGTATCTTTTGCTCAGGAGCTTATCAATATTTTGATACAGACGCCGATCACAGATCATAAATCTGGGCCTGTTTTTCCTCTGTGCAAAAAATACTGATGTATACCAGCGATAAAAACGGCACCAGGAAACGTCAGGAACTTAAATTTAGTTGTTGTTTTGGGTTCATCCCGCATTCAGAGAACTGTCAATTAGTAATGACGATGATGGAGGGTTCCCGCACCCTGTCGTGGATTCCTAACTCCTTTGTTTACATTTTAATGGACAATTATAGCTTTTTGGAATTTAAAATCTCTATCATTAGCTGTCAGGATTATTTCGTCTGTCTGTTGTCTTCCAAAAGGCCACATTATGTTCTTCAAAAAGCACTTACTGATGCATGGTTAACTGACCTACTTGTCACAGCTCATATTTATGAGTCGGTCGGTTGTAGCTTCCCATCCTGATTAGGGGCACAGTGTGGCGAGACTTTATGAATGCTAATTAGATATAATCATAAGTAATAAATATGTTGGGAGTGTTTGCACGGAGCTCACAGGTTAGCAGCGCAGGCATGTTGCTACACCTTTGACATTTCTAACTTGAGTGTTTAGTTGATAGGTGGGTCCGTGCACCCTGTTATAATCTGAGACAGGAGAGGGTATAGAATAAAGGGCGTGAGCGGTAATGATAAGGTGAGACCAGTCGGAGTCCCAGGCGCGCTACGGCAGCCATTACTGTGGAAAGAGAAGAAGGGTGGTGTCAGCTGCTGGGGGAGGATGGGCGAGGTAGAAAGTGTAAGAGAGGGGAGAGCAGACAGGGAGAGAAAAAGAAACAAATTGGCGGCCGGCGAGGAGACGGGCGAGTAAAGAGTGCAGACGGAGAGAGGAGAGATAGGAGGGATGGCGTAGAGAGGTGGAGGTGGTGGAGAGAGGGTGTGGACAGTCAGATAAGGAAAGGCTGCAGTGCAGGATTATGACTGCCATCCATTTTGTCCTCCTCTGTGCTCGCGTCTGTGGGGTTTACTTTGTGTATTTTCATTATGTTGTTGGCTCTGTACACCCAGCAGCAAGGAGATGAACGCAGAGGCTAGCTGCTCCCATTGGTTTTTATTAGGAAAGCTAACAATGCTATATACAAGTATACTATATTTAGAATATTTTCACTACTTTATCTTGCTGTTAAACAGCCTTTTCCAGTGGGAAACTGCTGTTAAATAAGCCAAATATGACTCTCTTCAAACCAACCAAACCCCATAGGCAAAATCAGTGATTTTACCTCACAGAACACATGAATTTCTAGGCTGGCGCTGTCTTAATCTGTTAGTTTGATTGTGTTATTGTGTGGCTACAGTGGTTTAAAAGGACAGTTTGGATTCACTGAAGTCACACAATAACACAAAGAAACAATTAAATTGAGGCAGGGATAGACCAACAACTCCTGTGTTCTGCAAGCTAAAATTACTAATTTTACCTGTGGAGTTTGGTTGGTTTAGAGAGAGCGATATTGGGCTTTTATAACGGTCAGAAAAGGCTGTCTGACAACAAATGAAACAAGCTGAAATATTCTAAATATTCTGGAACTATTTAAGGTAAATTTTTCAGGTATATTCATCCAGTGGCTGACACCAATACCGCTATTAGGAAGTAAAACTATTCTGAAATTATATTCCTCATACAGAAATGAAATATACAAAAAAAAAAAAAAAAAAAAAAAATCTGCATTATTTTCTTCCGCCTTCACCTCCTCGGGCGGCAGAGAAACTACTCCTCACAAGAATAAATCCTGGGGCCGCCGGGAATCATTATGGAGGCTTTCAGGGTAAAAATTAAGAATATAATTGGGTTCAACTTTTTACACATTTTCTCTCCCTAGAAGCTGCAATAATGACGCCGTTATGTTCAGAGGTTTTAACTCCTCACTGCACCTGCAGTCATGACAGGAGTGCAGTTCTGTCTTCAGTCAGATCCAACATGTAAATATTCTCCTTGTCATGTTAAATGCTTGTCTGTCGCTACCTGCCGAACAGACTGATGTGGTAATTTTGAAGAGAGGCAGTCCGCTGGACCCTGCAGGTTGTTTCATTTTCTGTTACTTTGACTGAAAAACGGTTGGTTTGATAAGCGGGTTTTGTGATCCGTAGTCGTAGAAACCGTCCAGTTCATAGCTCGAGATCCCAAATGCAGATTGCAGTCTTTGGTTTGCATTTATGATGGTATGTGAGAATGTGGGATGGGCAGGATTGGCTCAATGAGCAGGGAGTGGTCTGTTTGGGAGCAGAGATAGGAGGTAAAGTCAGGGGGGAAGTCACATGCAGGTCAGGAAACCAGCTGTACTTCATCCTCAGCTGACATTCTCAAACTAAATCACCTACTGAAATGTAGAAAAAACACCTACAGGTGGCGTTTGAGTACCTTCCATTGTTGGTTTTGAGTGAGAATTTAGCAACATCATGTTAAAATTGTGCTCCCACTTCACATGATCAGGTCAAGATGTTCAGATGTGAGGTCTGACGGGCAGCATCGACACAGAGCGAGCTGCAGAAACAGCGAGAAAACAAGAGACTGGGCAATATCAGGGCAAAGTTGTCAACTTGGTTTGACATTTTGACATGACAACTAATTTTATTTCAATCTGCTAAACAATTAATCAGCTTCTTGTTGCAGCTCTGGTGGTCAGCAAGTTTAAAAACAATGAAAGAGCAGGTTTTTTTTGCACATAATTTCAGGTTTGCTTTGACACATTTCCTGCTTTTACATCAGCTGTTCTGCTGATGCTTCACCGCTGATTCTCTGCTGACCACAAAATAATTAACAAGCTGCTCTTTCTTAAGGAAACAGACGCAGGAGTTGCATCACACCCGCTCAGACTTGTGCCAAAGGTCATACCTGCTCAGTCGTCTTTTGCAACTTCGCAGCAGACCTTTTCCATGAACGTGACGATAAATCTGCTAACGGACGAGTGACACATTCTGAAACATGAATCTGTCACGCTCCTGTCTTCTGTCACAAAACATCATTTTGGTTGTTTATAGCACAATAACACCTGATTTAATGTGATAAAGAAGTGGAATGGTGCCTAATTGAGCATATATATAAATCTGTCATTTACCACCGCTGTAGAAAAGCTATGCTTGAATTTGACTTTGAAAAAAGGTGTAGGAACCTCGCACCTGTTTTACCAGCATTCGGCTGGGGGCTGGCGCTAATTTTGTTTCCTGTTAGTTTTTATCGATCCCATTAGTTGATCATTTACTTTGCTGAAGAGAAGAATCGACCAGGTAATGTAGATAAAGTTGAAGCGTCGGGTGGCGAGGATGTGAAGGAAGTGTTGGGTGCTGAGACTGATCTATAAAGCCAAAATGTCCACCTGCTGATGGAAAATGAGCCCCTGATTGGCTGATTTTAAAATTTATATTCCAGAGGAAAAAAAAAAAGCAGAATAGTTGTTGGTGTGTTCTGCTCACATGAGGCTGGGAGGGTTTGAGCAGATGGGGGAGGGTCTGGTGTATGTGTGTGTTGTGTTGTGGCATGGTTTGGGTTAGTTAAGGGTGGGGGCTGGGTGGAGCAGTATTGCATAAGGGATCATTAAGCAGAGGGTGTGTGTGTGTGTGTGTGTGTGTGCTGACCACACCTCTGTGGCTGCCTCAAACAGAGGGGAGTGGAGTTTCCTGTCCAAAGATAAAGTCTCCAGGAAGCAGATCTTCCTGGTATTTGCTCCTCCGGGAGACGGCAAACACTTAAACGCCTCACATCCAACTTTGATGCTGCGTGAAGTCAGATTCACTTTCATCGCTTTTATTGTGACGGCATCGTCACTGTAAACAAACAGTAACACCGGCGAGACGATTGTTTGCCTGTTCTGGCTCCTTTGTTTAAACAGGATGTCATTTTTCTTAATAACACAGTCTGGATTCCTTTAATGATGACTGTTCTAGTAATTAATCAATTTATTTGTGTACGGTGGCCCCTGAGGACAAAACGTGAACGCGCAAAAACACAAGTATCGAAGCGCAAAGAAGTAGCGAGAGAAAAATAATCCTCAGCCACATTAAAACGCAAAATAATTAATCAGAGGACGACATGCTAAATTTAAATCACTGCACGCCGTTCCTCGCTCGTGATTGGTTCCTGGTCTGACTGATGTAATCTACTGGCGTCCACGCAGAACAATGTTCCTTTGTCCACATTATGATATTTGCTTCACAATGGGGAACAATTTAAAGGTCCACCCAAGGAAATATGTAAAACAAACATCAAGATGAATGCTGAGTCTGGGAATGCTGTCGAGACGTATAACCTACATTTCGATATGAAGACGCTGCGTAGTTGGTAGCAGGCCTGCATCTAATAATTACTTTCGTTATCGATTAATTTGATTTGATATCGATTTAATTTTTATCAGTCAGTTCATCATTTGGTCTATAAAATGTCTGAAAATAGTGAAAAAACACCCATCACAGTATCTGAAAGCCTGATAACATCTTGTTTTGTCTGACGTCACTCTTAAACCTAAAGATATTTACCAATTTGTTTATTTAAATGATCTCCATTAGCTGATGTCATGACAATAAGCTAACCTTCCGGGTCCAGTACATAACTAATCACATAATGAACATTAAAATTACATTAATACATTAAAGTCAACGCTGCACATACATTTAGATAAAATGCTAATTACAAATCAGTATATAAATGACTGGAATACCTAAACAGAATGAGAATTATAAAACTCATATAACACAAAAATTGAAAACTTCCTACTTTGTCATTTGCATGCTGATAATTGCCTCTGCATTTTCTGTTTAAAAGATTATTTGTTTTTTTATTTGGCAGATATTATGGGGTAAATTATTCCAATGTGTTAACGCTCTGTAAATAGCCTTGGGACGGCTTTTATTGTCACAGGAAAAGCAGCAAAATAGTTACCAAAGGACTTTTTGCAAACAAGTTTTCTGTCGACTTCTGGTTGACTTTTCCGATGTGTCCTGCTGTCAATTTGCTCGCAAGCAAACCTGAACGGATGCAGTGCAATTTTTGTGTTATTATATTAAACTAATGGATTTTTTTTTCCAGTAAAACAAAAATGACACTCACCTGTCAATCAATATTAAACTTTAAGCAGTGTAAAGTCAAGGCGGATTCATTAGTCAGATCTCTAGCAGCAGTGTGATAGACTGACGTGACCTCTAAGATGTTCACCACCTCGATAAAACTGGTTGTAGCCCACTGGCTAGAATATTTTCACTTTGGGGAAAGTGGGATCTGTGACAGCAGATTATGTGTGAAGCATTTTACAGTGGACTGTTCCAGCAGCTAGCTAATGTTAGCTACATGGAGCATACAAAGGACGTGAGGTCAGGTCTCCGTGATTAATGTTACTGCAAAAACACAATTTAATGACTTTATTCAGTGATTTAGGTGACATTACATCACATCTTATGGAGGAAATGCTTCTTGCTTTCCCCTCTGATGTCCTCTGTCAAAGTTTCTGCTAACTTAGCCGCAGTTATTGGGCTCCAGACATGGAATACATTACAGAGGCCGTTTACTGTCTTTCCTGATGCTTTCCTGAGCATCCTGGCAGCTTCGCTTGTTGCTAAAGTAGCTAATTGCTGTGAGCGCTGTTAGCCAACTACGCTAGCAAATTCAGCCTCAGGGTGCAGGAGCCGAAGGCAGCAAGAAATTCGCCGTTGTACTGAATTCCCCGTCCTCAAACCTCCGTTGGTCCCAGTCTCGCTGTGTTCTCTGGGAGCTCCCAGTCCAGGTTAGCGTCAGCAGGTTAATGGACTGCTGTGCTGTAGCTCAGGGTGTAGCGTTCACCTTCAGTCAGTGCTATTGGCTAATGCATCAAGATCTTTCTGTTTTAACAGGAAGCGCATAAATATGTGGAAGCAAACAGGGCTCTGCTTTCTGTTTTATGTGGACTTACATGGTTGTGGACTGAGTGTGTAAAGCATAAGACCTCAATGGACTGACAACAACCACACATCTGTGTTTTGGAAAGAAGAGAGAGGACATGTCTGGTAATCAGATTACTACATTAAAGATGCCTGTATTGGCCACTGAGGAGTATGAGGTGAAGTGCCTTGCTCAAGTGGCGGTTGGTTGTAAGTTGAAAGGATGTGAGGAGATGAAGAAAGGTGCTGATGACAAAAAACAGAGATCATTTATCAGGTTGGTCGGTTAGCTCATGTTTGTCAGAGGAAGGTCAAATGTCATTTGGCGGACTCGTTACAGCTTTGTCAAAAGTTAGCAGACAACTTCCTCTTTTTTTAATCTGTTTATTTCCCGCAACATACACACACACCCACACACACCCACACACACACACACCTCTTTATCCCATCTCATCTCGGTCTTTCTCCCCTGCCATCGTTCTTCCTCTTCTTCTTCTTCTTCTACTTTCTCTTTCAAACTCTCACTCTCTCTGTCTCACCCTAATAGGATATGTCGAGGGAGGCTCTGCTTCCGCTCGCCCCGTCGCCATGGCAACCGCGGCTCTGGCGGGAGTTGCCGAAAAGACTGTGTAGCCTGACCCCTCCCCCCCTCCCCCCTCCTCCTCCTTCTCCTCCTCCTCTTCCTCCTCCACCTTTCCAGACCAGCCCATCCCTCCCTCTCTTTCTAACTCACTGCTTCAGCCAACGGCGAACACACACACACACACACACACACACACACACACACACACACACACACACATATACACTGAATACCTGCCAGCACAGCACAGTGAATAGCCCTGTAATCTCTCCTCTCTCTCCCCTCTATCTCTCATATACACACAAATACACACACACACATACACATTCACACACACTCAGAAACACACAATGAGGCCCTCTGTGCATGTGTGTGTGTGAGTGTGTGTGTGTCACTGATGTATGCACATAAACAAGTCAGTTGTCCTCCAGCAAACAGGAGCACTCATGCACAAAGACAGGCCACAACACACACATATGCACACACACATACACATACACACAAACACACACACACACACATACACATACACATACACACAAACACACACACATACACACACTCTATTGCTCCTCCTGTGTTTGTGTGTGTGTGTGTGAGAGCATGAGACATGGGAGGTTAGAGGCCTATTTGCTGTGCTTTTGCCAGGAGGGCTTTGCTAGCATAAGTGTTAGTCAGTGTGTGTGTCTGTCTGTGTGTGTGTGTGTGTGTGTCTATGGTTGAGCATTCAGTCCATTCAAAGGACCGCACATTCACAATTTTGGGATGCAGAGAGGGAGAGCCGGATGATGTGGGTTGGGGGGGGGGGGGGGATAAATGCGGTGCAGATACTGGACAGATGCAGCTCCCTCTGCTGGTGCAGGATGATGATGTCATTGTTGGCAGCCTCACTTCCTCCAGAGTGCAGCTTCCAGGAAGTAGAAGCAGCAGCTCTGATTGGGGGTAAGGAAACTAAAAGAGAAGGAAGGGGCATTACATCACCATAGCACAATCTCTGCTGCAGACTTTAAGTGTCAGTCCTGGTGAAGCTTGTGGGAGATGCAACGTTGATCATGATGGCTTGAGACCAACGGTAAATAAGCAAATCAGTCGGTAGATTGTTCTCTGAAGCGTGTTCTTTCATGCATCAAAGGTCATACAACAAAGATATGTTGGTTTTTAGAGTGCTTCGCCCATCCCACGTCAGAGCACAAAATGCTCCACAGTGATGTAATGTCCCGTCCTTCATTTTTAGTTTCCTTGAATTGAGGCAGGAAGCAGATGCGACTCTGTTCTGTGTGTATTTTTACTCTGAACTGATCTGAGTAACGTGAAGTTTATTTAGTGGATAAATCACGTTGTTAATCATCATGGTAAAGACAGAATCACCATGACGCAGACGTTCTTCTTTGCTGCAGATTGTGTTTATTATGCATTTCGTATAGTGCCTTTAACTGTCTGGAGGAGATCATTGACTTGGTTGTGTCAATGCAGCTAATCTCACACACAACTGGAGCTGTATTACAGAAACTTTTTCTAAAGATAGGAATTACAATTTTTTTTTTTTACCTATGTGGCGTTAAAGAAGCAAAACATTTGAGAGGCTGGACTTATTGTCCTGTTAATTGTTTCCTTATCAGGGTTATACAGTTAGGTGAACCCTGAATGCTTGTTTACAATACACTTACATTATTCTATGCATCTTAGAAAAACGTAGACAATACGATACAAAAAAACGTTAAATTTTGCATACATCTATCCAAATAAACTTACCCTATACTGTAAAAAAACACTTTAATTTTGCATACATCTTTGTAAGAAAACTTGCACTATACTGTGTACACTTTGCATACATACTGCATATGTCAGCAAACTTACACTATTATAAAAACTTTGCAAACCTCCGCTGGTTGCATTTGGCAGCTTCAGTGCAGTTCTCACTTTCATCACCGCTTCCCTTCTCGTCTCACCGCCGTTAAACTGTCCGTAAGTCATCATCGGCAAAAATCTGTCCATGTTAACAAGTCATTTAGTCTATTCACTCCTAAAAATAGGATGTTATTAAACCAAGTGAAAAAAAAATCTGCCATCTGCGGTGAGATAAAGTCACCTGGTTCCAACAAAAACAGACTGTTTCCCCGAGTTAAGCCGAGGCGTTGCGGGTGCTGACGCCGTCTCTGACAAGCGTTAGTGGTGTTGAAAGTTTCACTGTCACGACGGCTGAGTCAAGATGTTTGTGGTTCTGCATTTATAAAGGCGATGATTTTGAAATAATGGCTGGGTCAATAGAACTTGACATGAACTCAAGTGAACAGCCGAGTTTATGTTTTTGCAGTTAAGAAATACAAACCGTTTGAACTGAGTTTCTGCTTTTCATTTTGTTTTGATTTTAAAGTCTTGCTTCCTAATCAGAGCACCAGTGAGTGACTTGTCTATCAATCCAAGGCTTTTCTGAGTCCCTGAAAAGCTTCTCATTTGAACGTTGAATGTTTTTTTTTTTTTTTTTGTCAGCCCTGATGTTTTATTCAGAGAGCGCTGAGTGTCTGCCTTTAGTGTGTGTGACATTACATCTGAAAAGACAGGAAAGGAAACGGATTGAAAAGAGGGCACGCTTCAGTTACTGGAGAACTGACTTTAAAGAGAGACGTTCCACAGGAATCTCTGCAGTCATTGTTGATACTGTATGAGTGATTCTGAGGCGTCAACTGAGGACAGGAGTGACGAGTTTCGTCAAACTGATTTGACCTATGAACTACTGTGAGGCGCACGCAGCACTGTATATTCCACAGGATGCAACAAGTTCAGGCACATTCTTACAAAGTTACAGAGAAGCATGCGGGGTCACAGAGGGAAGTGATACTCATTATGTGGGTTAAAGGGATAGTCTGGGTATTTCAAAGTGGAATTGTATGAGTTATTCATCCACAGTCGGTGCATTACTTACAATAGATGCCAAGAAGTGGAGAGGAGTAAAAGCACAGAAGCTAAGCAATGTACTGCTGCTTAGCCACTTAGAAAATGTCAACTTAAAAAATTCAATATTACTTTAAGTGTACACTATATTTAGAATATTTTCACTACTTTACTTTGCTGTCAGACATCCTTTTCTGACAGGAAACCTACGTTACATCAGCCAAATATCACTCTCTCAAAACCAACCAAACTCCATAGGCGAAATCGGTTATTTTATCTTGCAGAACACAGGAAGTTGTTGGACTACCGCTGCCTGAATCTGTCAGTTAGTTTTGGTTATTGTGTGACTTCTGTGTTTTAAAAGGATGGTTAAGATTTCCTGAAGTCGCATAATAACAAACAAACTAGCAAATTGAGGCAGCGGTAGATCAGCAACTCCTGTGTTCTGCAAGGTAAAATTACTGATTTTGTCTATGGAGATTGGTCAATTAAAAAAAATCAATACCAGTTTCATTGTATGTTATATTTAGAACATTTTCACCTCAGTGCTTTGCCATCAGACAGCCTTTTGTGATGGGAATATTACTCTCTCCAAACCAACCAAACTTCATTGGTGAAATTAGTGATTTTATCTACAACACCAGAGTTGCTGATCTACAGCTGCCTCGATTTATTAATTGTTTGCGTTACTGTGTGGCCTCAGTGAACCCGAGCTAACCTTCTATGACACAGAAGTCACCCAGTAAGTGTTTCCTGTCAGAAAAGGCTGTCTGACAGCAAAGTAGAGCAGAAAATATTCTAAATATAGCATACACTTATACTGATACAGGTCTTTTAGGTGGGCTTTTTCTACTTGCAGGTGGCTGAACTATGTTTTGCTGCTGACCCTGTTCACAGCAGCAGCCTATAGCTTCCTACACTGGTGCTCCTGCTGCTTCTCCAAACTGCTGACCGTCATCTACACTGAGCCGATCAATAAGTGCCTCATATAACCCTTACGCCAAGAAAAGTAGATTACTACAGTTCAATACAGCATTATTCCCACAATACACAATGGAACAATATAAAATGACTGGCGCCTTCACTTACAGGAAAATATTATTTATGACCAAGATCTTGTTTGCATATTTTCTGTGGATGAATTATGATGGTATTTTGTTTGTTTTTTAATATCAAAGGAGTGGAGACGCTGTCAGACAGACTAAACAAGTATATGACTGGATGGGGCGTTGCAAGCATAAACAATCAGACAGGTTTTCAAACAAGTCGCGTTTAGCTCAGTCATGGTAACTATTTAAGGATAAGTGAAAACAAAGGTGAACAGTTGCAGCATCCACATTTGTTTGTCTCCTCGCTCCACAGTCCCTCGTCTCACCAGTGTGAGAGTTACAGAAATTTTGTATTTTGTTTTCAATTTTGTTTCAAAAATATATCTTCCTAGTGTCTACCCATAGGATGTTTTGCATCCAGCCGAAATATTTAAATGCCTGCATGAAACACCTGTATATTGAGAAGCTCATTAAATACTAATGGAGATCCTAATTGGTACTTTATTAAAGACAACTGTTGAGTAAAGGTCTGCTAATTACGCCTACATGTGTTAAAATCACATACAGAGGAAGCATTAATTACAAGATGAATATTGTTTGCTACAGATGCATAATTAGACACCCAGGCCCTTAATTGGATTCCTCCGTTCACGTACACCTAGTTCCTCCTCAGGTTGTCATATTTCTTAGTGTTTACCAGAAATATATCACGATTAACAACATTTTAGTGGATTTTTCTTCTAATTGGAGAAGCTGCGGTGCACGTTCAAGTGAGCTGCACGGCTGTAATTAAAACTCAAGTAAATTTGTTTTAAGGTGGGAGTCAGGAGGTCCTGCTGTGCGGGCGAACAACTTACTAAGCACCCAGTAAATCAACACTGGCAAGTCCTATTAGGTGACATTAGGCTGAGAGTCGGTGTCGGTGCTAGCGCTGCTGGCTAACAGACACACTCAGCCTGCTAACAGGTGGGTGAACCGCAGAGAGACAGAGGGGGGACAGACTGCACGGTGGGGGCAGTTGGTGTTTCATTGGGTGGGTCAGGCTGTAAGGGGTGGAGCTGCGTGTGTGTGTGTGTGTGTGTGCTGAGCAGGGCGGGGCGGCGTGCTTCATGGTTAAGATCTCCCAGCTGTTGTTTTTGCTCTGTTTTTATTATATCGTCCATATCTGCCTTCACACTTCAGACACACAGGGTATTACTGCATACAGTACATGCACATATAAAAATCATAATTAAAGAAGAATTATGTAATGTGTTTACTGTATTAAATCATAAAATGACAAAGATATGCCATGAGAGATCAAAGAAACATGCTAACAATGCTACAGCCAGGGTGGAAGACCTGTTTTTGTTTGCCTGTTTTGCATTTATGAGAGTTCAAATTGATGCCGAATGTTTGCTGAATGAGTAAGTGTCTGTTTATGAGTCATAATAAATCATTAATAATCTTTTAGAAGGAGTAGATGTTAAATAACAGTTAAATTGAGCAATATGTTAATGGACTTTGGCAGGCAGTAAGGCAGGAGGTCACTGAACTTTAACTCCTGAGCGTGCATTTTCATCGCACTGAGATTTTGTTGTTTGGATAACGGGCTTCACTTTCCAGCAACAGATAATTGATGACAGCTGATCAACTTAATCTTAATCTCCCTCAGCTGTTGTTTTGCTCTGTTTTTATTATATTGCCCATATTTGCCTTTACAGTCCTCCTCAGACATACAGAGAATTACTGCATATAGTACACGCACATACAAATTCACATGTATGCCCTCAAAAATCATAATTAAAATAGAAATATATTTACTGCACTAAATTATTAAATGACCATGATATGTCATCAGAGATTAGAGAAAGTTGAAATACTTGCATTTCTGACATGTTCTCTTAGCCATTACAGTCCAGAATAATGGTTTTTATATGCCCATTTAATGTTTGTTAGTGATATAATTAATGCCAAACGTTTGCTGAATGAGGAAGTGTCTGTTTATGAGTCATAAGACATCATTAATAATCTTTTAGAAGAAGCAGGTTTTCATAACAGTTAAATTGAGCAATATGTCAGTGGAGTTTGGCAGACAGTCACTGAACTCTGTCTGTTTTCAGATCAGTGGGCTTTTGTTTTCGGGTCAGCGGACTTAACTTTCCATGGACAGACAATTGACCATAGATCACATATTATATCAAGATTCAACCTATTTATTATAACGTTTATGGCTCCAGTACTCATTTTTGGACACTACAGTCTTATAGTGTATAGTGATATATTTTTCCTTAAAGTGGTATTTATCACAGATGACACTGATGCATAAACATTCCCTGCAAATCAATTCCAGAGGTGTCTCTCCCTTCTCCTCTCTTCTTCCTCCCTCCCTTCATCTTTCACATATACAAACAGTCACTGTATTGTTTGTCTCACCTCACGACCTATTGATTTCCTCCTGTAGCAAAAAATGACAACAGTGACATAGACTGAAAGCCTATTAGGCTATTTATTTTACTATGTGCAACATCCTGTCACTGTCTGTTTTTCTTTTTTTTACCACCCAAGATCATATTCTCCACCAAAGGTCAGTAGGTGCAGCAGGTGTAGTGTTACCAAGTCTGTTGTTGCTCCCGTATGGCACCATCTGGACAGTAACTCGGTGCTCTTCCACTGATTACCCAGAAACTAAAAGTGCAAGTACAGTACCTCTTTACAAGGGCTGCAACTAACAATTATTTCCATTATCAATTAATCGGATGATTCTTTTCACAATTAGCCTTTTAATTTAGTCTATAAAATGCCCAGAAATTGTGAAAACTGCTCATCACAAGTAAGACCCCAGAGTGAGGTCTTCAGATTCGTTCTCTGGTCCAACGTTTGCTTGAAAAATGACTGAAACAATAAATTGACCTTACGTACAACTCCCTTATTTACTATTACACCAAACTCCATTCAAAAAGCAGGTACTTTACGGTGGAATCATCTTTTTTCACAGTAAAAACTTTAGTTACACCATTGTTATGACTCTTTTCTGATTCACTTTGACCTACAGGCACAATCGGCATACGCATCATTTACTCGGTAACATTAATACTAACCTGTGATGAAGAGTTAGTCACAGACCCACGTATTACCAGGCAGCTTTTACAGCGCTTGTTTTCACACGAAGGGGCGCGTGAACGTGGGATAGACGTGTGGCTGCTCTCATCCATAGTTCCTGGTCCTTTAAAAAAAACCTACGTCAGGACGAGGAAGGGCTTTTGTTTTTTGGAGGCAGAAGTACAGCCCATAAACTGAAACTGAACTTGGTCGCTGCGGTTTGTACAGCTGAAGTAATAAGTCATCTATTGTGTCTGTAACAGTTGGTGGAAAGGTTCCTGTGATGGATAAGAGGCATTCGTGACACATGAATCGTGTAACAAATCTTTTCTTCAACTTGCTGAGGCTTGTGTGCATCGGCAGTCAGCTAAAATGTGTAAAATTAAAATATAATTTCTTCTGGGTTTAGGAGCCATCATAAATAAGTTACGTGGCTGTTGATTGGTCCTTCAGTTCTTCACCTGGCAGCCCTTTTCTCATACATTCTTCAGTGTCTGGCTGCTGCTTCTGATACGACCAAAGTGGGATAAAAACAGGAAGGATGAAATAAAAATCTGCTCCTCTCTCTGATGAAATTATGAATGCTCCAGCTCCACTCGCATGCTCTGGATCATACATGCCGTGCTGCATAAATAGCCTTCTGTGGGCACATAAGGTTACTGATAGCAGAGCTGTATTACCACCGTAAATTACTCATTACTTTATCTGTATGAGAGCCACATGATTAAAGTCCTCTGGACAGATTATGTCTTTCTCTCAGCCCGGCTTTCTCGCCACCGCAGTCACAGCTGCTACCCGCTTCCATTCAAGTTAGAGATCACATGAATTAACTGCAAGGCGAAGACTGGGTGACCCATTTTATGGTGGAGTCGTTGAACTGAGAAGTGCACGGGGAGAGAGCGGTGTAGCTCAGCGAGGGTTCCTCCATGCTGCAGTCAGGCCGTTTATTGTTTGAAGGTGAATTGTGTTTGCGGCTCTGGCAGATTGGTTGCGATTGTTTCACGGACAGTTATTTTACGGCCCCCGTGCCGTCGTCTGTCTCACAAATAATGCAAATGATTTTTACTGCGGGGCAAGTCAAGGGGTTAGAATTACAAGTGAAGTTCAGTTTCTCGCCTTTGTGTGCAAACAGAGTCTGAGGGTCCGCGTGTTGGTATTCAAATGAAGATCGCTTGTGTTGTATTGTGGTAAATTGTCTGTGATACTAATTCACTTAATGAAAAAAACACATTTCAGTTTCTAAAAGTTCTTCTGGGAGCAAAACATCTCTTATGCTCACAGATTTAACCTTGACTTGCAGAGTAATTGCCATTCAACTGTTTCTTTTTTGTTTGCTATCACTTTTCACAAAGAAAACTGGATCTTCAATGGATATATGTATATAAAAAAGCCAGTTTCGAGGTGCGGATGGGGCATAAAGCCCCTTTGCCTCAATTGGTCTGTGCATGCTGGGCAGAAAGGAAGAAAAAATTGTTTTTCTACTGTTTGAATATGGATGAACTGGCAGACTTTAAGAGTGCTGTAACCACTGACATTGGACAGCAAACACCTTTATCTAAATGTTGTGGTCATGGCCTCAGTTTTCCATCAGTTCTTTGGTAAAATTAAAACTTACTCACTGCAAATCGCTGTTGAAAAGAACCCAAATTCAGCCAACATAGCACCAACACAATTAGGGCTGAACAATTAATAGAAATGTTACCAAAATCACAACACCGCCTACACAATTGCAAGAGGCGCAATGTGTGTCAAAAAATCATTTGAAATTTAATATTGTAGTGCTGCAGAGATGTCTACCTACACTTCATACTCTAAAGACTTATTTCTTTGGTACAGATCCCCACAAAATCACACCATAACAACTTTAATATTCGAATAATAATGCAAAAATGATCTTTCTTTTATAATATCACAAATAATATCATGGACGCAATACAACTGAATATTTTTTTCAAACTCATTCTGCTCTATTATAGTTAAACTTACACCATGTTACTATTTATTAGTGATTATTAAAGAAACAGTTCACCCAAACATTTAGTCATTATCTACTCACTTCCATGGTGACTGAAGGTTTAGTTTTTTTAGTCCACAAAACACTGCTGGAGTTTCACAGGAAAACGGTGTTACAGAATCTCCCAAACAGAAAGTCCCAACATACCAAGGTGACTAAGACAATGTTATGTACACCATCTTTTTAGCCTGCAGCCCAATCACATACACACTGTCTGAACTGGGTGTGTGTGATGTGACGGTGTGCGAACGTAAAGTCGGGACTTAAGGAGATATTTGGAGAGATTCTGCAACACCGTTTTCCTGTGAAGTACTTTTTGCGTAGTATTTTGCGGACTAAAAAAATTAAACCCCACCTTCAATTGGCATGAGGGTGAGTAAATAATGACTGAATTTTCATTTTTGGGTGAACTGTCCCTTTAATAATATGTGCATCCTTTGCAGTTTTTGACATCCATGTTCTGTGCAACAAACGATGCATTTGTGACAGCTATAAGGTCAAATTTGAGCTGTCCGTATCTAACACTGGGTCAAAACATCCTCCCAGAGATTTTCAGTATGTAAGTTTGATCTTGACCCAAAACATCAGGTGTGAAATCTCCTCCGTACCAAACAGCCAGACCGCGGTCTGACTGAATGAGGTGGTTTCGGTTTGGATCAAACTGAAGCATGCTTCGGCTAGTTTCTGGTTTGACAACATTTTTTTGGGATAGCTTGGACTTCCAGACCAATTACAAGAAGTTGTGGCAGGTTACCGCCAGAATGGGAGCTGTGGTCGAACGTGGGACAAGGAGGAGACCAAGTGTTTGACGTTTGGTCCGAGGACATCGTAAAGAATCAGTTGGAAAAAAATAAACTGACACTTTTCAAAGAGGATGAGAGACAGATTAGATGAATTGAGCTTACATCATGTGACGTCAGATGCCCGTCCGTCTAGAAACCAGTCGGTGTCCAGTATAGTGAGATGCTGCTGACGTAGGTGATGAGGACAGGACGCAGACACACATGGACGCCTCATCATCTCAAGACATAGAGGGTTTTCATCTCTTTGTAGTCAATTTATGCCTTTCTATGATCAGTCAGTTCTTCTTCTTTTTGTCTCTTTGTGGCCATTTTGTTTTGGTCTTTTTGTTTGTTTTTGTGGTTGTTTTGGTATCTTTGTGGTCGTGTTGCATCTTTCTGTAGTTATTTAGGTCTCTTTGTAGTTGTTATACATTTTTGTCATTACAACAACTTTGTGGCTCTTTGTAGATGTTTTGTGTCTCTGTGGTTGTTTTGTGTTGGTCTTTTTGTATCTCTCTGTAGTCATTTTGGACTCTGAAGTCATTTGTGCGTCTTTATGATCATTGAGTGTCTTTTTGTTTGTTTGTTTATGTCTTTCTGTAGTTTTGTGTCATTCTGGCGATTCTGTGTCTTTTTGTGGTTGTTTTGTGTTGATCTTTTTGTTTCTATTTGTGATTGTGACTCTTTGTAGTTGTTTTGGCCCCTTTGTGGTTGTATTTTGCATCTCTTTGTAGTCATTATTTCTCTTTTTGTGCTTGTTTTGCCCCTTTTTTGGAGCCATTTTTCATCTCTTTGAGTGACGTTTTGCAGGCTGAGTTCAGCGGGGGCAGGCCTATTCAGTAATCCATCCACATAGGTATGACATGTACAGTTGTGAAAACAACTAACTGGATCAAATTAGAAAAAGTAACCCATGTTTGGACTGTAAGTGTCACATTCAGGTGTTCTGATGGCAAATCAAAATATTCATAGAAAAAGCTCCACTGCATAATGCGAAACATGCTTTCGTTAATCTTAACTTTGCTCTTTAAAATCCAAATTAAAGTGTATAATTACTGTATAACCACTGAGTATAAGTTGAAGAGTGTTAGGATAAGTTTGCAGTGGGTAATGAGCTGCTATACATCCTCTTTTTTAAGCTAATCACTCTGTCATCCTATCAGAAAGTTTCCCTCATTTATTTCTTCTTCATTCTGTCTTCAGTGAGGCTTTTCCTTTCTTTTTTTCTCTCAGCCTCTTCTTTTGGGGATTTTGCAAAGAGTTGTGGGTTTAATCTGAGTAACCGTGAAAAGAGGAAAAGAGGAAGAGTAGGAGAGGAGAGGGGAGGGGGAAAAACCCAGAAGAGAATGGAGAAATCCGAGAGCGAGTGGGTGGAAATGAAGCCAGCGAGGGATGAGAGGGTGAGGTGGGAAGAAGAAACGAGGGTGTGGTTGATGCAAAAGAGTGAGAGATGCTGGAGGGAGAGGCGGTGGTAGCGGCGGCGGTGGTGTGGGTGGGGGGGGAGAAAGGTGAAAGGGGGTGTGGTTATGATGGAGGGAGGGAGCGAGAGAAGGAAAACGAAGGGAGGAAGAGGTGGTGGGGGTGAAGTGATGGAAAGATGAACAGACTGGGAGGGGAAGGGAAGGGAAAGGAAAGGAGTTGGATGGTGGGTGGGGAACGACGAGTGGAAAACATGGAGTCAGCTGATAGCTCCCAGTTTCCATGGCAACGCTAGGCCTTTCCCACCCACTCTCTTTCACTCTCCCCTCTCTTTCTCTTTTCTCTGCCTCATCCACTCCCTCACTTCTTTCACACTTCATTTTCTTTTCAGTTTTCTCCTCTTTTTTTTTTGTTATTTTTCGGGTCCGTCTCCATAATCACGTTATGGCCGAGCTTCCTTTTACTTGCTGATCCCTCTCTTTCTTCCTCTTTCCTCCCTCCTTTCTTCTCGCAGGCTTTGCCTTGCTTTCCCCTCTCCTTTCCTTTCCTTGTTTGCCTTTCCAGTCTTTTTCCTTCCCTTTCCTTTTATACCTTTCTCTCCTTTTGCCTTCCTTTCCTTTCATTTTCCCCATTCCTTTCCTTTTGCCTTTGCTTTCCTCTTTATATTCTTTTGCTTTTCTGTTCCTCTTCTGTTTGTCTTTCTTTTCCTTTCCTCTTTGGATTCCCTTGCTTTGCATCATTTCCTTCCCTTTGCTTCGCTTGCTTTGCTTTTCCGTTCATTTTCTTTGCATTTCATTTCCTTGTCCTTGCCTTTCTTTTACTTTTTGTTTCCTTTCTTTTCCTCTTTGTGATCCTTTCCTTTCCCTTGTGTTGTCAGTGACTCCCTCTTCCATTGCTCCTCTCCTTTCCCATTTTCCCATAAGACCTCCTTCTATTCCTCCTATCCTCAGCCAAGTTCTGTGCAGGTTCTTGCACAGTTTTGAAAATGGTTCTTCATCGTGGCTGCAGTACATGTCAGAACAATCTTTAACAGAGAAAGGTGGTCAGTTGTTTTGTTGAGACGGATTATTACAAGTAATATCAAAGTCTGTGCAGATTTTCTTGGAGCCAAGAAAAAGAAAGAGACAAATGGTTTCCTGGAATGCCTAAAATAATTCTTCAGACTTAATGTACAAGCAGCAACCTGTAATGCACTAAAATATGCAAAACCAGCGGAACACTCCTTTAACTGTGGTTATTTGCATGTGTAATGATAGTTGACTGCAAGAGGATGTTTACCAACCTTTATGTTTGCACCGTTGTCCACCGTCACACAGCCCAGCCTCCAGCTGAACTGTGTGACCCATTAAAAGGGCGTAGCGGAGACTCCACCCTCTCCTCCTCACCCAGAGCCAAGCTACGCTCAGCTGAACTGGACGGAGGCCAAGTCCTGGAGCTCGCTGCTGCTCCCTCTTTCACTCCATTTCTCCTCCTCCTCCTCCTCCTCCTCCTCTCCTCTCATAGTCAGTACCAGCCTCTCTCTATACCCATCCAGCCTTTCTCTCTCTGTCTCTCACTTTCTCCCCCATCCCTCCCCCCCTCGGTGTCCCACACAGCAGCCATTGTTCCCGGTGCTTTTCGAGCCGCATGGCAGCTGAGCCCTGGGTGGCTGTGGAGGCGAACGGGGTGCCGCGTTCCTCTGAGGAGGCTGGGAAAACTAGGGCGTAGCATGAACAAGCCTGATGCAAGATATATGAAAGCATCGATCCAGGATGAAGCAGTGCCTCAAAGCAAACGTATTCAGTCTTCAGCGGTGTTTCCACCAAACACTTTGGGAATCGTACCCTTGAAACCCGTACCTACATGTACCTACCAACTAGATATGTTTTGCATCTGGAGGTGGGGTTGTTACATTTGGGAAACAACCAGGGTTGACTGGGCAACTGAAATTCTTCCTACTCTTCAACCAATCGAATTGTTGATGGAGGGAAAAAACTGCAATCTAAATCAGCCACAGTGCAGTGAATGCCGTCTACCTGCTAGCCTAAAATGGGTCCAGTCAGAGTTACACAGCAGTGCAAAAGGCAAAAGTAACAGCTTTAAAGTTTAACGAACTGAACTGAACAGGACTAGACTGCTTGGTGGAAACAGCTTTAATGGACTGAATACAGTAGGCTACATGTAGGGTTGTGCTGGTTTCACTTGTGTGGCTAACGGCTATAAATGCCAAGATAAGTGTGGGATAATGAACATTAAGGGGCCATTATTGCACAATAAACCCTGACAGGGTGGTGCAGGACACTTAACGTGATGCGAAGGGATCTTAAATCATCCTGAAGGGGTTTATTTCACAATACTGCTCACTGTACATCATTCCACTTATTACATGGCTACTTACTTAAAAGAAATCAATGATTTGATAAAAAATATTGATTTAAAAATGCTTCTCCTGGGTCGGTTGTGTCTAGAAGGGAATCTGAGAACTGCAAAACTCTGCACATGCACATTTAGCCCCTTCATGCTACTGCACACAAAAAATACATACATAGATGAAAAAAATAAGTCATGAAAGTAGAATATTTTCAACTGAATAGGGTAGTGACAGTTTTGCACATCTCCCAAATCCAGGGCTCCCTTCTAGACACAACCTCCAGAATCTATAATTAAAACTGCGTCCATAGCAACGGTCTGTTATTCAGAAATAACCATAATAATCAGTGTGTAAAACATCTTTTGTCAAGGTTTTGATTCTGAAGTCAAGGTACTGTTGACCAGGACTGTTGTGATCCGTTTGACCAGGACAGAGTAGAACGTTCCCTAAATACTACAGTACCCATGAGGCTCAGCAGCAGATACAGAGAAAATTCCAGTTAGTGAGACATCATCTACTGTTGACCCAGAATCTGAAAGTGAGCTGTTGAATGTTTTATCAGACAAAGTGCATCTTTAGCTTTCCGTGGCTGTTAGCAACAGCAGAAGTGTAAGGTTGTAAGTTGTAGTCAAGCTCCTCTTAAGGTTTTTTTTCTTTATCTACGCAGGCTTGTATCTTTGATCTTTTTTTAAATAAAGTAACCAGATTTTTTCCTTCAGCCGAGAGTTTCTAGTCCATCAAACCCTTTAAGTGCTTCAGTCACACAACACTGTCTGTCTGTGCAGAAAATTAAAGGGACTTATTGAACTCTGGACATCTGAAATAACTTTCTCTTCCTTTTGCACCTCCGTAATACATCTGAATATTAGTTTACAAACCTTTGCTGCTGAGTCTCCAGCTCAATCTCGCCGCACAAGAGAAAAAAAAACAATGAAAACAATGAAATCATTTCTGTTTTTGTGTACTTTGTGTCTCCTGCTGGGTTTTTGAACAATAAAGCGGCATGCGTCAGCATTTTCTGGCATGCTCCACTTCACTGTGACTACATCAGTCTAAATTAATACATCAGTTTGCCATTAGCCCTATGCTGTCCTTCCAAGTTTAGAAAGTCTTTGGTTGAGTTGAGGATACGAGGTAACATGGTGAAGTTAAGGAGTCAGTATGTGAAAGCTTCACCGAGGGAGTTTAGGGGATTTTCCTGTCCAGAAACATACATTACTTGTGTGGAATTTTAATGAAATTGTGTTTTCTTTTTCTTTTTGTTCTTTCGTGTTTTCAGCTTTCACATGAAAAAGTGATTTGGGGAACATTTACCACCACTTAATGAAATGCATGGATGCAAGATAAATATTCTTATTCACTGTTTTAGATGGACCTTTTCAGTTGCAAACATTTTTTCATAAGTTGTGCTGATATAATAATGCATAGTAAACAGTTGTCAACTTCACAATTATGGTAATTAAGTATATAACACTTTAAATCTCCTTTTAAATAAGTGGAAAAGCTAGTGGAAACAATGTAGTTTTGGGCAAGTAATCATCTTATAAGCTTAATTTCATTAGAAGTTGTCATACTTCAAAAAGACGGATGCAAACTGTTGCGTTACTTTTACGTTGTTGAGCCAAAACATTGTCTTTTAAAGTTCATATCCAGCTTTCTAAACTTCTTGTATTCTCCTCTCCTCTCCAGCAGGCAGATGTTGGTGTCGATTGTTTGCAGCCAACAAACCTGAAAGTGAAGACGGAGCCGCAAGTTTGTAAGACAGAGCCGTCGTCGCCCCAGCCGTGTCCCGCCGAGGACCAGACCGAGCCTGTCGACCTGTCGCTCAACAAGCCACGCTCGTCTTCACTCCCCGCTTCTACAACAAGCACCACAGTCAACCCCGCACCCAGCGGTGCCGTGACCCAGCCCAGCCTGTCGGCTACACCGGTCCCCTCTGCAGTACAATCAATAGGCTCCATGGTAACCACAAACTCCTCCCCTGAAAGTTGTTGAACAGCGTACTCACGAGGGTTAGAGCGACCAATCATATTCCTCTCCTCTTGCACCTCCAGGTCCTCTCTCCAGGCTCCATCTTGGCCACTCAGGGCGCCGGGGGCCAGCAGATCCTCCACGTCATCCACACAATCCCGTCGGTCAGCATGCCCAGCAAGGTGGGCCAGCTCCAGACCATCCCCGTGGTGGTGCAGTCGCTGCCTGTCGTCTACACCACCATGCCTACTGACGGCGTCGCCACAGCCGCCATTACAGTGCCGCTCATAGGCAGTGACGGGCGCTCAGAAGGATCTGGTGAGTGAAACAATACTGATATGTTACTGCTGCAGTACTGGTTTTGGGTAAGGCAGTGTTGAAAATGTTGTGGATTTTCATTTCTCTATTACTTAAATGACAAGAAACCTCTAAAATACTGAATTATTTTGAGGTTTTTATATCCTGCTGTAGTCTCCAATTAGTGTTCTTTATGTACTGAAATCTGAACAGTTGAATTCTGTTCACAGTACGCATGTTTTAGCATCAAAATGCTATTTTCCAAGCTCTTCTAAAAGTGTCTCTGCAAGCCACCTTTTGTGGTTTTCTGCATGTTGTTGTTGCAACATATAAACCCCTGTAGGCTGAGGGAGGAGAGGGCATCAGCGCTGTAACCTATGTCACCACTTTTTGCTAACGGCTGAGTGGGAGTTCCCATTTGAAAAAGAAAAGAGAGGAATGTGGATGGTATCACCCTTTAATGTTAACATGTTAACATAGCATGCTAACATGCTGACCAGATGTCCTGAAAAATTCAGGACTGTCCCAAAATACAAACGGTTGTCTCAAATCCTGTCCTGTTTGGACAGGAAAATTGATCTTACAGCGATAGATAATATGAAAAAAGCTAAAACAAGACCTGTCTGCAAGCTGTGAGACTCGACCTGACACTTGAAGGCAAAAAGACCTAGCATGGCGACACGGTAATACTGAAAATGCTGCAATGAACTATTGTGTATTCTGGCCAAAGTTTTCATGGATAATTAGTAATGGAGATCCGTGCAACAAGCTGTAACCAGAATAAAGAAGATTCTAAATTCAGTAACTTAGTATTGATGCTGCGTTTTCACTTTGTCAATGGCAGCGGCTATCATAATTAATTAATCCAGGTGCTGCTGCGGGAGGAAAGTGTGATGAAAAATACCTCAAAAGTTTGTTTGCTGCAGCTTAATGGCAATCTTAGCTGCCGAAAAGATGTTTAAAATGACTGTAACGTGCCTGTCACCTGTGTTTAATGGTGCGTGTGTCTTGTGAAACAGTCAAGACACTGTGCTTCGTATCAGCCCAGAATCTGGAGCTGATTTTCATAATATTAAGAACAAATTATCAGTAGTCACAGTCTCTAAATTATTTGCCAACCTCCAGTTCCCCTGTTCTGAATTTCACTCATTCTCAAACGTGAACATACTGAACATTTTATAACCAACAAACAACCTGTTGTTAGCCTGATAATCAGATTTGACAGCCTTGCATCATGTTCATGCTCAGTCATTTTGCCCAAATCAATTAATAGTGAAGTCAGTCATCAGGTGTTTAAGAGTAAACTGACTCATTCCAGCCTGTATAGCTGTGTCCATCTCATTCAGGTTTGTCATCATTTTTTCTGAATCTTGCTCAGGAAGATGATGTCCCAATTCTTAATCACACAACGTCCGATTGGCTCACAGTCATTGTTCCAAGTGTGGAAGCCTATTAGCGTGCCAACATCACAGACTTGGCATGTTAACATTGCTAACACTACAGTTACTAAATCCAAACCAGCAGCCCTCTGCATTATTATCTGTATAAATCCAAACTGCAGCGGTGAGTCATGTACTGTGACAGAACAGGCCTCTTTGCTATTTTCACACTTGCTCCTGTAATTGTCTACTTTACCTTCTCGTGTGAAGTGATGGCACGTCTTCCTCTGTGACCCGCAGCTCCAGCTATTTAAAGATCACATTAATAAATACATTTTACAGCAAGGCAGAGCTGTAGAGGTCGACTCTTCAGATGATCAGAGTTGTGCATCCAGGATACGAACTTCAGCCTCACTTTATGTCTCATAAACTGTGTCCTTGACACGCTGCACAAAGGTGCCTCCCACACTATAACAACAGCTACCAGAGCTACTAATTCAACACTGCCTGATGCCTTTAGTGGCACCACATCATGGGCTGGATGTTAATCTGTGTTGGTGCCTCAGTTTATCATTTAGGCTAATATAAAAATAGAAAATTGATGGCAGTCAACATGCCCCCCGGTTTAGAGAGGCATAGATGAGTGCTGGCAGGAAATCTAAGAAATGTACCACTGCCACTTTAAAAAGACCCACGTAAAAGAAAAATTATATCAGTTTAAGTGTATGCCATATGCAGAATATTTTCATGGCTTTCCCTCGCCACCAAACAGCCTTTTCTGATGAAAAAAATCACTGCTCTACAAGCCAAACATCAGCTTCTCTTGCTCAACCAGACTCCATTGACGAAATCAGTAATTTTACCTCTCAGAACATGAGACCTGCTGGTCTCCCGCTGCCTTGATCTGTTTGTTTGCGTTATTGTGCGGCTTTGGTGACTTTGAACTAACCCTTTAAATCACAGTAGTCACACAATAATACAAACGAACAAGGCAGCAGTAGATTAGAGACTCCTGTGATCTGTGAGTTTAATTGCTGTTTTTGCCAATGGAGTTTGGTTGGTTTGGAAAGAGCAATATTTGACTTATTATACCAGAGGTTTCCCTTTGGAAAGGGGTGTCTGATGGCAAAGTAGAGTGGCAAAGTGATTCTTTTTAGGTGGCTAAAATGCCTTTTGCAGTAGTGTAGGTAATACACTGATGTTACTTGAGCTGCCAACCTCTTTTTATATTACTGTAAGGGCAAAAAGCTTGTTGTCATGTTGCATGTCAATTTAAACCAGCTGAGCCAAAGATAGCCAGCGTCTCCTCTCTGTGACTCCACTCTCGTCTGCAGAGTTTTAAAAGTCTCTCTGTACTTTTGTAGTTTCTAACCAAATGTCTGTGTTGTGAAGTTTAGTTTAACTTCTGCACCTTCAGATATCTGCTTTATTTCACTGTTTCAAGTTTACTTTCAGCTGATAGGAGTCGTGTTAAGTTACTGCTGATGAAAACCCCATTTTTAAAAAAAATAACTTTATTTTGAAGAATTTATAGGACATGAAATGTTCGTTGACTCAAGACAAGCGCGTCATGTACGGGTCAGAGTGTGGGTTATTTATTTATGAGTTACACACTTTGGTGTTCTAAAGGAAGGCAGGAAAAGAGACATTACCTTTTTTGTTATGATAGACTTTGACATTTAAGTCTAGCTATGTTTAAGATGAGCGTTTTGATATGTCACATGTTTCTGTCCTCTGTTTAAAGCCCTGGCTAGACAACAAGTGTCCCTGTAAGAAGAATAATCAGCGAACAAATACGAACCATCGCTTTAAAGTTATTCACACCATGCTGAAACAGGATGTTGGGACGGTGCAGAGCGCAGGGAGTGGTGTTAAATTTTGCAAAGCGATATCAGTTGTGAAAAGGAAGGCAATTTGATATGGTTGTTAGATTGCAAGACGTCTCTTCCCCTCCTCTTCCTCTTCTGTCCTTCTATCGTTCTATCTCTGACTGTCACACCCGTCATTGTTCTTCCATGGATCCGTCACTCTTGCCCACACCGTCATTTACGGGGAGCTCTCGGTCTCAGAGGAGTACAGCGTGTCTCTCGAGGGAGATGGTGTGTGTTTGTGGCGACAGTCTAGCGATCCATACGTGCCTGATGATTGATATTCTCACTCAGATGAGGAAACCCGTGGAAAGAAATGCTAAATATGTTAAAGGAAAATGTTCTTGACTGCAGTGCATCTGTCAGTGTTTCAACAGCTGATTCCACCCTACCCTACCTACCCCTCTGATAAAAAAAAGATTAAACAGTCAAAAGTATCTCAGACAAGTCTATAAAGTCAGAGTTCATCCTGCTGTCATCACGTCAGCCGTTTGCCAGGAGCGCCTTTAACACTCCGGGCGACTCCGGTCGATTCACGCTAAGGCAGCGGCGAACGGGGAGGTTAAAGGAGCCGTAATCCATCTCTGAGTAAACACGAGGGGAAGCTCGACATTTGCTCAGGCGAGCTGGCAAAACAAGGCCTCCGCCCGTTTGACAAACTGCAGCAAAGTCCCTCAGTGGAGTCAGTTTAGTTCACCTTGGTTTCTGATCCAAACCAGCGCGGCCTCGACTCAGGAATGTAAACGAGGGAGGCAGTGACTGTCGGAAAATCTCCGGCAGCACACAAACTGGCCCGAAGATGCTCTCAGACAGTTTGACCTCATCAACATGTGACGTTCAATACATGCCCGGCCTTCCTGTGTCATAATTTAATATTTTTTTTGAATTTCTTTGTCTCAAACCGCCTCCTATTCTTTTTTAAATTCAATACAGGCAACTAAACAGACAAACAAAAAAGATAAAAAAAACAAAACCAAAGTAAAATTAATAGGATCCCTGCAGTAATTCATATAATTAGATTTTTTCAGTGAATATGATATGATAATGGTGTGATGATATGAAAATGTTGTGTTTTTTTTCCCATAATTCTGCCCAAATTCATTTTTTTGTTTTGTTTGTAGGAATGTAGATTCAGATTAGTTAGTTAAAGATGTATATATTTTGCCTAACAAAATAATTGTAAATATCATCAGTTTCTTCTCCTTTACTTTATTTCCCAGCAAACAGTTTAAAAAAATCTCCAGAGACTGGATGAAAATATATTTAAAGCTGCTACAAGACACGTACATTTTTTTAAAGGCCCATGAGAACAGAAGAGGTAGTGTTTGCACTGTAATAATCACTGAATATAACTTAAAAGATTTGAGACTGAGACGGTTTATAACCATAATTTTACTATATACTTTTTTTTATAGGGACGTTCCTAATATTTTGTTCCCCACTAGATTCTGCATAAGGATAAAATATCATGTACACCATGCAATGTAGAGAGGTAAAATAAGAGGTTTATTGTACAGGGTTTTAGATTATACAATGATTTTATGTTATTGTTCCCTCCTGAGTAAAAGAGCAAGTTCTTTATTTGACTTTAATGCAAATCTCCTGGATGTTGTGAGGCACTTGAACCTCTTGAAAATCAGTTACTGTTCAGTGGTGACCAAGGAGATGTAATCAATACGTCATCACAAATGTGTCAACAGTAAAATCTGTCTGGACCAATCAAACTCTTTCGTTCTACAACCGATAGCTGATTGGTTTGCACTTAACTCTAATCCCTGATGGTCTGTGTCGAGTCCCAGCATCGTGTCTCACATGGAATTGCCTGACATTAATGACGCGTATTAATACCATTTCATTGGGCTTTTAAAGCCGTGTTTGGCAACTTTGCTCGGTTCGGTGGCTATAAATGTCAGGAAGTGGTGGCAGTAATCTCTTAGTACCAAAGAGTGACTTAATACCAGGCTGAAAAGCAACTTGTTTCACAGGGTTACACCTATGACCACACCTAACAGTGCTGCCTGACACACCCTGGACTTCTACGTCAATGCTTGAGCTCAAGGAAAAAAAAGATTTTCAACAAGTGTCAAGTCGCTCTTTAAAAGATTATTCCACCTTACAATGTGGATTTTATTTTTGTTGATTTGGTTATCGTGGTTTTAAAATAATGAGTGTACATTGCTTCACATGTAAAAATACAAACAAACAAGTGTTTTACTGAGAGCAGATACTGGGAGGCTTGTGCCCATTCAGGAGAATCAGAGAGGGGCAACAGCACAGGATCTAATCAATATACTGACAGACTCAGCAACAAAATGTTGGCTATTTTAGCCACCTATAAAGGTCCACTTAACAAAATCAATATCAGTTTAAGTAAACACTATATTCAGAATATTTTGACCAATTTACCATCAGACAGCCTTTTCTGGTGGGAAAACGCTGTTATATAAGATTTTTTACCTTGCAGAATACAGCAGTTGCTGGTCTACAGCTGCCTCAGTCTGTTAGTTTGTTTGTGTTATTGTGTGACTTCTGTGTTTTAAAAGGTTAGTTTGGATTTACCAAAGTTGCACAATAACACAAACAAACTAATCAATTGAGGCAGCGGCAGACCAGCAACTCCTGTGTTCTGTAAAGTAAAATTACTGATTTTGCCTGTGGAGTTTGGTTGGTTTGGAGACAAAGTTTTTTGGCGTATTGTAACAGTAGTTTCCGGTCAGAGAAGGCTGTCTGACAGCAAGCACGAGTGGATCACTGGGAAATGAAATAAAATATGGGAAGACTAATGTATCACTGTATTATATTTTGCAGTATCATATTTACCGACTGGGCCAGCAGCCTGTATCCTTTTCACCAAAGGAAACCAAACAGATGGTCAAGAACATACAGTAGCTTACAGTGAGAACAGTTATCGTTTCCTCAGTTTCCTCAGAGGGATCATTCAAGTAAACTACTGTAATCTAATATCATCTAATCTTGTGAGCAGGGCCAGGTGGATTCTGGGCGTTCAGTTCACTTCAGCGAAGGCGCCGCCAGCTCTCATCGGCCATATTGAAATTCTGTTTTGTTGCTGCATTTCACAGCCTGGGAGTGTTTTACAATGCTGAGAGGAGACGTAGAAGCAGGGAGTGAAGATGAGAGGCAGACGAGAGAGGAAGAGACGAGAACTTTGATATTTTTTCTTTCTTCATGTACCTGCAGAGAGAACAAGAGGGAGGCAGCTGACATTCATGAGCTGTGCTGTTGTGTGGGAGGAGAGGTGCACTCTGAGAAATAAAGGTGCTCACTAGAACCATAAGGGTTCTTTGGCTTGTCCCCATATTGGAGAACCCTCTTTGGTTACTGGTAGAACATTTTATAAAGGTCCCACTTGGAACCATTTCAGAGAGTTTTATCCAGAACACAACATAAATGTTTATACCTAGAACCATCTGTGAAGGGTTTCACCCCCTCTGAGAGGTTCTACAGAGTATCCATTAACATTGTAATGGTTCCACCCAGAACCCTCTCTTGGGTTTCTATCAACTCTGTTTTCTACAAAGTGTTCTTTGGATGAAAAGAGTTCTTGATGGAACCTTTAGTCTTATAAAGAACGCTTGATGAACCGTTTCTTCAAAAAAGGGTTTCTTCGGGGGCAAATTGTTCCGGGTAGAACTTCAGAGCTGTGTTTTGGAACCCTCATTTCTAAGGCTGTAGATGCAGATGGAGGATGGGAGTGAGACTGGCTGAGGTGGGGGTGGAGGTGGGGGTGAGTATGCTGCAGGGGTGAGGAAGGATGAGGAGGAGGAGGAGGAGGAGAGGGTGCAGGGGTCGAGAGGAGAGGAGATGGGGTCGCTGTGCCTTTGAAAGAGGAAGGCTGCCATGGTGGAGGGGTGGGGGGGTGGATTAATTGTCTCCAGAGACAAAGAACACTTCTTTTGGTGTGTGACCCTCTCCACACCAACCAACACACACACACACACACACACACACACACACACACACCACCCAAATTCCTTGCGTCACCCCTCCAGCTGCCCCTCCCCTCCCGTCCTCGCTCTCTGCAGGCTGGGTGGACTTTGACCAGGGTGGCTGCCACATTCCTGCAGATCAAGGAGGGGGGGGGCACTTATAATCTGCACTTTTCTTTTCATTCATTGTTTTGATTTTTATGTTCTTTGTTCGCTCATGTTGCGTTTTCCGCTTTGGTAATGTTGATTCTGATGAGCAGCAGCCCGTGAAATTGCCAAATTGTGAATTTCGGGGAAAAGAAAGTGTGTGTGTGTGTGGGGGGGGGGGGGGTTCTGACTGAGAGAGTGGGGTTAATGTACCAATAGACTAAATAAATTAGTGCTGCTGTCTGATCCGGACATGGATCATCCGACAGAGGAGAACTTCAGAGTTGGCTGATAATTATCTGTAGTGACGTCTTTTGCAAACATGTAGTCATCTAATCAGTTGTGCATATAAAACTATTGATTACAGCAGCTTTAAAGGGGCAGCTCGCATTATTTGAACCGGGGTTGTATGAGGTATTTGTCTATTATGAAAGTGTAAGTGTACACTATATTTAGAATATTTTACAGCTTTACTCATCCGTTGTTAAAGAGGACAAATATAGCTGTCTCCAAAGCAACCAAACTCCATACAAGAAATCAGTCATTTTACCTTGCAGAAAAGAGGAGTTGTGCCAATCTACCGCTGCCTTGTTTGCGTTATTGTGTGACTTCTGTGATTAAAAAGGATAGTTTGGAATCACCAAAGTGACACAATAACACAAACAAGCTAACAGATGTAGGCAGCTGTAGACCAGCAAACCAACTATTCTGGGAGGTAAAATTACTGATTTCACCTATGGAGTTTGGTTGATTTAGAGAGGGTGATATTTGGCTCATATTACAGGCTTTCTGACAGCAAGTTTAAGCTGTAAAAATACTACAACAAAAAATGTAATGCTCAAAAAACACCTGTTTCAACATTCGACAAGTAAACAGGTGACAGTATCATGACTGAAAGTCTCAGTGGTTCACAAGCAGGGATGGGGTGAGGTTGATCACCGCAAGCAGTCCAACAGTTTAAGAGCATTTCACCGATTTCACCATCTACAATCCATAAAGGCATTGCAAAGTCAGAGAATCACATCTGTGAAGGTGCCATTAATATTGAAAAGTACATGCAGGTTTGGGAGCAACACCTGCTGCCATCCAGATGACGTCTTTTTCAGAGACGTCGCTGCTTATTTCAGCAAGACGATGCCAAGACACGTTCTGCAGGTGTTACAACACCTTTTTTACTTTTTACTTGAGTAACCAGGTCATGATTTCTGTAAAGAAAACTCTGCAATTTACACTAAACAGTGTAGATAGAAAGGGGAAAAATATGTGATCTGATTTTGGGGTGAACTGTCGTTTTAAAGGATTTCTCCTTGGTGAAAACCGAAACTTGAGGACGACCAGCAGAGGCTTGATAGCCTCGAGAGATTTGTCTCTCCGTTAATTGCTAATTAGCGTTGTCTTTCAGTTCTGAAGAATATTTTTCATTAACATCTGTTCACATTTTCTCCTCCTGCTGCTGTGACATTGTAAAAGGTTGTTGGAATGCGAGAGGAGGGAAAAGAAGAAAAGACAGGAAGAGAAGGATGGAAAACAGAGGAAAGAAGGATAGAAAGAAGCGAAAAAGGAAAGAAGGAAGGACAGAAAGGAAGGAAAAGGGCAGAAAGAACAAAAGAAGGAGACAGAAGGAAGGAAAGAAAGAAAGAAGGATGGTAGAAAAGAAGGTGGGAAGGAATAAATGAAGGAGGAAGGAAGGAAGGAAGGAAAGAAAAAAGGACAGAAAGATGAAAAAAGAAGTGAGAAAGGAGATACAGATGTAAAGAGGGAAAGAGCAGGAAAGAGGGACAGAAGGATGCGAGAAGGGAAGGAAAGAAACGAGGGAAGATGACAGAAAGAAAAAGGGCTGGAAGGAAAGGAAGAAAGACATGGAAGGAAGTAAGGAGAAAGAAGGAAGAAAGGCAAGAAAGAGAAAGAAGGAAGAAAGGAAAGAATTAGAAGGAAGGAAGGTGGGAAGAAAGAAATTAAGGAGGAAAGGAAAGAAAGATGAAAAAGAGCAGAAAGAATGATAGAAGGAAAAAAGAAGCAAGAAAGCAAAGAAAGTTATAATGAGGGAAAGAAAGTAGGAAAGATGGATAGGAAGCAAGAAAGAAAAGGAAGAACAAAAGAAAGAAAGAAAGAAGTGGACCGGGGTTAGGAAGGGAAGGGAAGAGTTAAAAGGAAGTAAGGAAGGAATTTACAAAGAAAGGAAAGAAGGACGAATGGAAGAAAGGAAGGCAGAAAGAAAGAAATAAAAAGAAAGAAGGAAGAAAGAAGAAGGAAGGAAAGAAAAAATGGTTGTCCAAGAACACTAAAACATGTTTCAGATTTTTGAGAAAGGAGAAAGTAGAAACGGGAAGACATGCAGAGAAATCCAGCGATGGATTTGGACACAGATTTAAACCATCAATTCTGCAGCCGAGCAGACCACACCTAAACACACACACACACACACACACACACACACACACACACACACACACACACACACACACACACACACACACACACTTGGAGCAAGTCTTTGTCTCGTTAAGTTGCTGAAATCCAGGCATCGCTATTAAGAAGTTATTAACCCCCTGCTGTTCTCTTCTGTCTGTTTCCACCCCTTCTCCTCCTCCTCCTCCTCCTCTTCCTCTATTCTTCCTCTTCCGCTTCCTCCATTCCTTCAATTTAATTCACCGATTTATCTCTTTCTTTGCTCTTTATCGCCCTCCTCGATCTCTCTCCATCCTTCTGTCGTCACCCCCCCCCGTCCTGTCCTCTCTGCAGTTCGTATTAAACCAGGTTCGACGTCTCCGGTGGAGTATCAGAGCGACAGTGATGCAGAGAGCGGCACAGAGTCTGGATCGGCCTCCCTCAGCGCCCAGAGCATCGACGCCGGGTGAGTGTGTCTTTCATCTCAAAATATCAGTCGTCCAGTCCAAGCTTCCTGTACTTATTAGATGTCATCAAGGTCTGAATGTCAATTTTTTTTATGCGTTTCTAAATAAAACTGCAGGTTAGACTTGATTTTAAGTCTGCGTCTACCAAACAACAGAGAGCAGCTGTGTCCCTGAGGTTTATGCAGTTTGAAACATGGGCAGCAGGTGGCAGCAACATGACATAAACTCGCTTAAAAGAACAGAAGAAGACTGCTGTTTATAGAACTGCATGAGTCAATTAATCAATTAGTGGTTTGAATAAAAATTAGTTGCCATCTATTTTGGATTAATCGTTTTAATCACTTTTCAAGCAAAAAAGCCGTTCGACACCAAATATTTGACAGGTATTTATATTTTTCATCTCATTAGTATCTTCATTGTTGTCCAGTTACTACAAAAGTTTCTCCTCTATTCTTTTGAAAAGCTTCCTTCTTTTAAGCGTGTAATTTTACTGTATGTGTGATGTAGTTTTCTTTTTGATTAAAGGGATTCAGTATCGAAAAAAAAGCATCATTTAGGAACTGGTGTTGAAGCCAAGGGATTGGCAACAGTACTGGTATTGAATATTTTTGAACACTCAGCTGTAGGAAACACAAATCTTCAAACAATAACCTGGATTTAACCAGAGGATGGAGGCAACAAATGAGCTTGAAAAGAAGATTAAAGCGGGTTTTACAGCAAGCAAAGCGAGGCAAATCTGACATTTTGACAAAATTCTCAGTTGTTAGACAAAGATGGGAAATAATTTACTTCGTTAGTTCAGACAAATGTGCAAAAGTCTGTGTAGGAGAGGGTGGTGACGGTCAGAAATCCAGCGGGAGCGGGCGGGATTAAGAAAACACACAGCACTGATAAACAAACTTCAGGATGCTGCGTACGGTCGCCACACTTGGCTGTAGTTCGCAGACAGTTCCAGCACACGTAGCTCCCTTCAAAACCATAAAATACTGTTGTTACATTTCTGTTTCTGCACAAGTACAACTACATATTAAATAGTGACCTTTAATCGTGCTTGCACGTGTATTTTGGACAACGCCAGGCTAACTGCTCCCCCCTAAACTAATGTGACTACATCCAGACTCCAGCTACATAATGCACAGAATACATGAGGGTGGCAAATACATTTTCTCAGCTCACTCTTGGAAAGAAAGCAGATATGCATACACTCCAAAACATGTTGAACTGTTCCAGTGATTAGAAAACACCACAGTTGGAGCTGGACATGGCGTAGACAGTCAGCCTCACTGTCCCAGCGGCCAGTCATGGACCAGGAGTGGTCCAGAAAGTCATTCCTCTGCATTATAGCTGAGACGTCTGTAAAACTGTTGACAGGGGAAAAACTACGCGTGATGTAATCTCAGTTTAAAGTCCAGCAAGAGAGGCACTTAATGCACAGCAGGGATTCTGGGAAATGTGGTCCTTGTGTGGCTCACCTCCCTCCCCTGCAGCTTCCTGACTAATTACATTACTGCAGTGCTGCCTTAACTGGACACTTATATAACCTTATATAACCCTTCGCACGGCAGAACACACTGGAGACACACCGACTGTTTCACGGGGAGACGATTGTGTGTGTGTGTGTGTGTGTGTGTGTGTGTGTGTGTGTGTGTGTGTGTGTGTGTGTGTGTGTGCGCCCACTTCATAACTGAGGCCTCTTGGTCCTCTCCAGGAAAGTGGGCATTTGACAGATTGTGACGCGTAAGTCTGCAGAGTGAAGGTTAGTGTGTCGCTGAGGGCTCTGACATGTACAGTAACGTGTGTGTGTGCGCGTCTGTGTGTATGTCCAGTGTGTTTATTAGTAAATCGGGACAGAGCTCCTGCCACACCCAGTGGGCGAGGCCGCCTGACTGTAACTGAAATTCAGGGTGTGGGCGTTGACGGTTAGCTTAGTGCTGTAATCTGCTCTGTGTGTGTGTGTGTGTGTGTTGCTGGGCAGGGCAGGGCAGTCCCAGTCCTGGGGTGTAAACATGGTTTCGTAACACAGTTTGCCGTCACACCTCCTCATAAAGTGGCTCCAGAGAGACAGAGGGGTTTTTAAAATCAACTTTGTATACATCAGGATGAATACCAACAAGTAGAATTAAACCGCTGTCACAGTAGAAACGATGCAATCAATGACGCTGGAACATGAATAAAGAGGAGAGAAGAAGAAAGAGATGTTTTCGGTCAGATTCTTTCTTGTGTTGGAGAAAAGAAGGGAAGAAAACATGGAAGGGTGAGAAGATATGAAGGGATAAACAAAAGAAGGAGAGATACAGTCATGCAGAAGCTGCTGTGCAGCTGTGCTGAAACAGTGTGACTCTCTGACGCCCCCCGGTGGCCTTGATATCACTTTCATATGAACCTGAACCTGATGTGCTGCTCTGTTGTGCTACTGTATGATGAAAACACATCACCTGAATGTAGTCCAACAGGTCATAAAAAGAAAAGCTGGTTCAGATCAAGGGCAAGGACATATTAATGTTGTCTGGAGCACAGTGACACAGTGATGGCTCACATCAGGAATAAAGTGTAAATTAATTCAACAATTAATTATTTGCATATTAATTAACACAATTAACTTGAACGTAGATTAATAACTACACTTACATCCTTACTACAGTCAGATTTTGGAGGCCCAACATTTGAGATTTAAAGGAAAAATCTGTAATATATTTACTGTAATAAAACATAAAAATGACCATGATATGTCATCAGAGATCAAGGAAACATGTCCTCCTTTGGAATTTCTGTGTTATTGTTTGCCCGTTTTATTTTAATTAAAGTCTAAATTAAAGCCGAATGTTTGCTGAATGAGCAAGAGTCTGTTTATGAGTCACAACAAGTCATTAATAATCTTCTAGAAGGAGTAGATGTTTATAATAATTAAATTAAGCAATATGTTACTGGAGTTTGGCAGGCAGTGAGACAGGCAGTCACATTTATGATAGTGCAGTTGTTCCATGTTGCTCTTTTAAGTGAAGTCCTGAGTAATTATTAACACCAATAAATAATCTTTGTACTGGTGTTTCTCCTCGTTTATAGGCTTGCATTTGTGCCAATAAGAATACTTTAACTCTCACACATGTAGGATTCTCATGTTTAGGACCAGAGCACGACATGACAAAGACAAGCAGCAAATCCTTACATTTAAGAAGCTTGAAGCAGAAAATGTCTGATATTCTTGCTTGTAATATGACTGAAACGATTAATCAGTTATCAAAATAATTGGTAACTAAGTTTCTTTAGATTGGCTAATCAGTAAATCATTTATCTGTTGCAGCTGTAGTCAGGATTCTTATTTTTGATGGCAGGAATTCAATCTACTGCAAGGACCTTTTGTATTTCGCTGATTTTGGAGGTCTGTGTGGACAGAGGCAGTAGTGTTTCCACCTCCATAACCACAAAATATAACATCAAAAATAAAAATTGTCTGAAGAAAAATCTCCCCGCTTCTTTTTAGGTACTAACATAACTTTGCCTTGGAAAATGTAAACACAGGCTCCTCTGGTCTGCATGCTGTACATAGTTTCATCTGATTTTAAGGAGAATCCAACCAGGTGGCAGAGACAGCCAGTCATCTTGCCAATGGTCTTGTTTGCTTATGTAAGCTATATAGAAAAAACAGTATTAAACTGAGACTGTTTCATAACCAGACAGTTAGTGTTTTCTGTTTCTCCATCAATAATCAGCATCACTGACTCCTTTCCTCTCCCTTTCTCAGGTCGGTTATGGACTTAGAGCCCGTTGATCCAGATTCGCCGGACATCAAGAGGAGGCGGATCCACATGTGTGACTATGAAGGTTGTAAAAAAGTTTACACCAAGAGTTCCCACCTCAAAGCCCACAGGAGGATACACACAGGTGAGCAAAACAAACACCAACAGCACAAAAAAAATCTGTCCAGAAGAGCCACATCATTTTAAGCCTGTTCAAGTTAGCGGAGGGCTAAACTGGAAGTTAGCCGCTCGGCTGAAGGAAGTCGCTTTGGCACTTGCTCTATGTGCAGCATAAATTATGAATTTGGTTAAAAGATGTTGGGGGACCTGTAAGAGCCACATACATAGTCAGAACATCTTAAGTTAGCTTGTGTTCGAACAATACTAGCTACTAGCTTGCTTACCTACATTAACTGTTGGCTAGCTAGTTAGGTACGGCTTTGCTAACATTATCCATCCGTCTTCAACCGCTTAAAACAGCAAAGAAACAGCAAAGGAGAAAGCTGACCCAGGTTCTGTTAGGTACCAGGCTTGCTCAATTGTTATTTGAGCACAGAGTGAAAAGGGGCAGGACTTAGAAAGAGTCAGTCGTTCATGCATTTTTGTTTTCACCAGTATCTTGACCTCCCTCTTCCTTCTGTTGCTTCCTTTCATCCTTTCCTCTCCTCCCTAACTCTTCTCCTTGTATCCTGCGTCCTCCAGGAGAGAAGCCCTACCACTGTACCTGGGAGGGCTGCACCTGGCGCTTTGCCCGCTCCGACGAGCTGACCCGACACTTCCGCAAGCACACGGGGATCAAACCTTTCCGCTGCACCGAGTGCGACCGCTCCTTCTCCCGGTCCGACCACCTCTCCCTGCACCGCCGCCGCCACGTCATGATGTGAACTCTGACCTCCTCCCCCCACCCCCGAATCCCCACAAACCTCCCCTAGAAACCAACCTCTCACCCCCCGATATCTCAAACTCCCTCACAGCACACCTTGTACCAGAGCCCCCAACCCCACGTGAAACTCTGCTTACTCCCACGTCAGGATTTTAAGCTCCATCAGCAGTTAAAAAAGGACCTCCTTCCTCTTCCTCTTCCTCATCTTGAAATCACAGGAATATCAGGAATGTGTCTGTGCGGTTGTGTGTGTGTGCGCGTGGAGGTTCAGGAATTGTTACTGTCTGTGTTTCAACACATCATCATCATCACCACCGTCCACCCAACAGCCTTCCCACCCCAAAACAGTCCCCTCCAACTCAACCCCACCTTTCATGCAAGAACGTCAAGAGAGGGATGGACTGAAGGACATCCATCAGCAGGGACGTTCATCCATCCATCCATTACATGCATCCATCCATCCAAAGGAGAGGAGGAAGAGGAGGAGTTTACATGTGTGTACTGTTTTTGAACTCAAACCATAAGCGGAATTTTAAGTGGGATGTCACTTCAGCTGCTCCTTTCTTAATATCAATCATGTACATATCCAGAGTTTGGGAGTCAAAATTTCATATTTTATGGATATTCGGGGAGGCAAAAAATCCTCTAATAGCCCCTTTTCACCACAGGAACCTTTCCAGGAACTCATAATAACTTTTTTTCTTTCTAACCTTACCAGTTTGACTTGAGGAGCCATGGCAACATTTAAATCAGGAGCTATCAGATGAAAGAATTGGTAAAAAACAAGACAACAAAAGTTTGATGCTCAGGTGACACTTGACACCTTTTCACACCTAAAAGTCCGAATCAAGGTTCATGTTTTGGTTAACTGTTTTGTCGAAGGGTGCATGTCTGATACTGGTGTGTTGGCAGTTCAGTTCAGTTCCTCTCTCTTTTGTCCTCTTCGAAAATAACTGAAAAGTCTCAAAGTTGTTTTCCCAACTGACTCTTCATGAAGTCCTCGGACCAAATCTGGCAAGTTTGCCATGGGTGCGCAGGTCCATGCCATCCAAAAAAACCTGTGTGCACACTAGCAATGAGCCAAACCAAGACCACCTCTTTCTGTCGGACCAAGATTTAGCAGTTTGGTTCAGATAAAACTTGGCAGTTTCAAAGTCTGACCAAATGAAATATCTGTGAAAGGGCACTAAAGCTGAATTCCCATCTCTACTTCACAGTACAAAGTCCGTACTCTGGGGGAAGTGCTCTCTAATGGCCCAGGAACTATCTGTAGCAGAAATAAATAACCATGAAACACCTTTGCAAACATCACAGTCTTGCAAAAGTAAACTGCAATGTTGCAATGTTGTTTCTTCACGTGCACAATTGTGTGCCAAACAAATACATGATTGGACTTTTTTAGCTTCCGCCCGTTGCTTTCACCATTTTCCCCCTAAAGCACCTGCAACATTCAGTCCCAGGAACTACTTAACTCGACCAATCAAAAATGTTCAGCGCTGCATACCTCACTCCTAAGGTTCCTGTACATTTGGTTCCTGTTGCTGTTTGAAAAAGAGCAGGAACTTTTTGGGAGATAAAATAATGTCCCTGACACTTAATTTAGACACAGGTCTCTGCGGTGGAGTTTCTTCAAAGGTTCCCAGTCCCTTGGGTTAAGTTTCTGTGGTGGAAACAAGGCTTTAGTTCCCACGGCTCTTCAGTTTCTGATACTGACTGGAAAAGTATCTAAAACAACTGAGAGTCATTTACATTATATCTATTTGTGGTCACAGTTTTTGAATAAATTATTTAACTGTAATGGATCTTGAAAGTGAAGGCTTCCCAACCCTGTTCATATCAGTGTATGAGTGTATGTGCATGTAGAGAGCAGCTGAAGTGACGTCAAACGCACATTTCATCTTTGACAAACACCTATCTGAGGTTTAGATATAAAGGTAGTTTACTTCATCCCGACTCCCAAACCTTACCACCCTGCAGCCCCACCCCCACCCCCTTCCCCTGGTACAGCTACAGCTACAAGACTGTGAACTTTATAAAGATTCATTTGTTTTCATTGTATCAATCACATTATTGTCATTTGTGTGTTCTCCCCCCGCACACACCTTTCTGATCCTTCTTCGATAACAGTATTTGCTTTTTACGCGTCGTTGTTGTTGTTGTTTTATGAATTAAGGCCTTCAGTTCTGTCGTTTTTTCTTTTTTTTCTTCTTCTCTGCCAGGTTTGGCGCTCTTAACAGAATGGCATCGTGTTTTTTTTTTCTTCTTCTTTTTTTTTTTAAAGAATGATTTCAGATCCTTTTTGTTGTGTTCTGAGGCTGTGAAAAAAGACTGAGGAGACACAAATAGTTTGAGATTACAAGTAAAACTCTCGCGCAGGGAATAGGGGAGCTTTTCTGAGTGTGTGTTTTTTGCGCGTGTTGTTTGTTTGTGTGCGCGTGTGTCTGTGGGTGAGTGTGCATGTTTTGAGACAAACACATAATCAGAATTTAGGATTTTTATGAGTGTGTGTTCCGGGCACTTGTTCTTTTACCTCTTGCCCGTTGAGCCTTAATAACTGAAGTCAATCTGTAAGGGCGAATCCAGAACCACTGACAGAGGACGTTTGGTCGAACATTGACTGTGAGTTTGTTCACGAGAACTTGATCTCTGCAGCATTGGCTTGTTTCTCCTTATTGCTTTACGTGGATGTCCTATCTTGTTAGACAACAAGAAGTTTAAGGTGCTCGGTGTCAAACTTATTAAAATACACATTTCAGTGTGGAGACACAATTGAGTGTGTTGTTGGGCGGCCCATCAGTCCTTGCAAATTTATATTCAGTGCTTCAACTACCTGGGCAGTTAGCAAGAAATCTGCTGCATTGCTTTTTTTTAGCACAGAGTGTGAGGAGGGCGCTCCAGAGCAAGCAAAGTAAAACAAAAGTTAAGGATTCACATTTATCTGATTATAGAAAATGTGGTCTAAAAAGGGATAGTTTGGAACTGGGGTTGCATGAGGTTCTTATCCACAGTCGGTCTATTACCTATAATAGATAGTATAATATATAGAGAAGCAGGGGGAGTACTGGTGCAAGAAGTTAAGCAATGTACTGCTGTGGACAGGGTCAGCAGTGAAATATTCAGGTGTACGCTATATTTAGAATATTTTCACCAATTTACCTTGCTTTCAGACAGCCTTTTCCAGTGGGGAAACTGCTGTAATAAAAGCCAAATATTGCTCTCTCCAAATCAACCAAACTCCATAGGCGAAAAAAGTAATTTTACCATGCAGAACACAGGAGTTGCTGATCTGCAGCTGCCTCGATTGGTTGTGTGACTTTGGTGTTTTAAAGAGTCAGGTGTGATTCACCAAAGTCACACAATAACAGAAAAATTTTGTTTTTGCCCATGGGGTTTGGTTAGTTTGGAGACAGCAACATCATCAGAAAAGGCTTTTCTGACAGCAAAGTATAGCTGTGAAAATATTCTAAATATAGTGTGCACTTAAACTTGATTTTTTTAGGTGGCTGAAATACATTTTGCTGCTGACCCTGTACACCACAGTACATTGCTTAGCTTCTGTGCCCGTACTTCTGTCTGCTTCTCAAAATTAGGGGTGTGCTGACTGCCATCTAGTTGGTTAAATATCTCATACAACCTCACTTCAAAAAAACCTGGACTATCCCTTTAACTTTTTTTGTGGCATTGACATTCATGCACATTTGAATTTGAATTTGGAACAGCAGAAAGCACCACGAACACCTCCTTTTGCACTGGTTTCATGACCTTACAACAACCATAGAGCAGCAGGACGAGGAACCAACATGGCTGCCCCTGAAAGTCACAGTGGCCAGGCCGTCTGTTTGTCAGTGGTTCTGGGAGAAACCAGGCACTGTGTCGGGCTGTCAGGGTCCGTAGTGCCTGCGGTTTAAACCATGGGGAAACTTAAACGCTCTCCTCACTAGCATTTCTATCCAGGGGTGGGGGTCAATTCTCTTTCGGAGGAGTTTCTTTTTCTCCCTAACAGAGAATCTTGTCTCTGTATGCCTTTTCCTTTAAGTTTCTTGATGTAAATCTCCTAATATCTGTGCCGAGCTCTAAATCTAATCGGCACATTTTTCAAACTAGCTGGAACAGAATTGACCCCCTCTAACCCTGCCCTCTAACCCACGGTGTCCATGTCTTAAGTGGGCTGTTTCTCAGCTCCCATTCTGGACTGAACTTGATTATGCAACATAACGCAGACCTCGCTCCAAGCGCTGTTCTGAACTCAGTAGTAGAGCACTAGCTGGTAGTCGCACTGCTGATATGCAGCTCACATAGGTTGTAACAAGAACCTTAAAGGGAGGTCAGGATGTGTAGAAGCCTGTGCTGCTGATCACAGAATAAAGCAGACTCTGAAACTGCTTTCAGAATAGACGATGAGAGTTGGGGCTGAAGCAGAAACACAGACGGGAACTCAGACTTGTGTAGTGATGTCTTAAAGGGAAGGTTTGGGTTATGTGATGTAGGGTTATATGAGGTACTTATTGATAGTCAGGGTATTCGCTACAGTAGTTGGTGGACCCCCAGTTTGGAGAAGCAGAGAGGAGTACGAGCATGGAAGCTAAGCAATGAACTGCTGTGGACAGGGTCAGCAACAAAATGTTTTTAAAGGCCCACATAAAAAAAGAACAAACAATTCAATTTCACTTTATGTGTACACTATATTTAGAATATTTTCACCGCTTCTATAAACCAAATATCGCTCCCTCCAAACCAACCAAACTCCACTGACAAAAACAGTTATTTTCCCTTGCAGAACACAAGGGTCGCTGGTCTACTGCTGCTTTGATCTGTCAGTTATTATGGGACTTTGGTGAATCCAAAGTGTTCTTTTGAATCATCAAAGTCACACAACTGCTCAAGCTAACTAAAAGATCAAGGCAGCGGTAGCCCAGCGACTCCTGTCTTCTGTGAGGTAAAATTGCTGATTTTGCCTATGGAGTTTGGTTGGGTTGCAGAGAGTGATATTTGGCTTCTAGAACAGCTGTCTGACAGCAAAATAAAGCAGTGAAAGCATTTTACATATAGCTTACACTTAAACTGAGATTGATTTCTTTGGGTGGACCTTTATAAGTGGCTAAAATAGCTTTTGTTGCTGGCCCTATCCACAGCAGTTCACTGCTTAGCTTCCATGCTGGTGCTCCTTTTTAGCGTCTCCAAACCAGGGCGTAATTACCGCCATCTACTGTAGCCAACAGACGCACTGTCAACACGTACCTCATACAGCCCCACATCAAATAATCTGAGTTATCAGCTTAAACAAGTGGCTGAGTACGTGATCAATAGAACTTGCTTTTCACAGTCCTGACGTGTCCCCTTTACAAACAAAAAAGGCAAGACACATTTTGCTTTTGCGACGCTGTTCTCGTTAGCCATTTGGAGTTACCGTTGTTGTTGTCATTTCAAAAGCTAGTAAACGAGAGCAAAATGTTAAACACCTGACTTTTCATACGATAATGGGCGTGCAGGCTTCCTATGAGCTGAGTACATGCCATGAACAGGGCAGATTGTTGTTTGATCTGCACACTGCAAAAAAATTTTAAAAAAAAAGTATCCGTCGTAGTAAAGTCACTGAATCTGGTTTTGGATTTTGAAATCTTATTTTTTTAAAATAGGATCAGCCTTTGTTGAAGGATATTGTCGCTCGTGCAAAATATGTAAAATTGTTTCACTTTATTGCTTTTTTAAAACTGAAACATTATTAAGAATCAGAACTAAATTCAGTCACTTGTTCGGAGGGATTTTCATCTTTTTTGCAGTGCAGCGCAGAGCAATGCAATGTTCCCACTCTTAACATCCCCTTCTGCTTCAACTAAAAAAAAAAAAACATAGTTACTAAGCACATCTTTCTAGAAGAGTATATGCATTTGATTGCAATTTTCTTTCTTTTGTAAACTGTTGATAAAGACATTAAGGACAATGACAAATAATTAAGATAAATCCATGTACATAAATGTATATAATCAAAAAGTGCAGAGTAAATGTAACGGGTGAATTTCTATTTTTAACACTGACTAGATAATGTGAAAAAATCTTTTTTTTTCTTCTTCCTCTGTTGGTTTGATGATGTTTCATCATGTGTTTCTTTTTTTTCAAATCTAATAATACATTTGTTTCGTAGTTTCTTAAAAAAGAAAATTGGTCCCACTTGTGTTGTGCACACTTGTTGCATGGAGAGTAGCCTTCTTGTTTTCTTATAGTGACGTTGGTGAGCATGTCCGTATGTGTGTGTGTGTGCGTGTGTGCGTGTGTGTGAGAGAGAAGGTGGGTTTCCCTTAACATTCGATCACCTGAGGGGAAAAAAAAATATTGAAAATGTTGAAAAAATATTAATTAGGGATCCATTTATTATGATAGAGCTTGATATTTCTGCACTGGACCTCATTTAAAAATGTCTAACAGTCTGTGAAATGTGAGATTTAATTTGTTTGGGGTCAGAAAACATTTTTTATACTCAAGCTCCAGAATATTTCAAGTTAGACGGGGCTAAAAAACAAACAAACAAACTGTTTTTGGTTATTTTGGGTAAAGGGCATTGATTTGATTGCCGGTTTTCTCAAGACTCATAGTAACAGAAGCAGTAGATACAAACATATCCAACCTGTTATACACCAGTCGCCTGTAGAAACCCAGTTTGCCAATTTATTACAGCAAAGCTTCACAGATACAAAATAGACAATTAAAATATGCTGATGTATTTTCTCCCATTTGAAGAAGTAAAATTTAAGCATAGAACTCCAAATCATTCATTTGTACTTGGTTGATAATTTGCTCAGGTGCTACATGCTAAAATGTTAGCATACTGGCAATCCAAAATAAATAGGTTTTTTTAAATAATCAGTTTAGGTTAAAAACTTTTTATTTTTTGTTAGCTTCCAGCAAGAACTTATCACGTAAGACTGACTGCATAGATGTCGCTAAGGCTTTCGTCGTTGAATGCAAACAAAAATACCCATTTAGCTCAGAAAAACCAAGACTACGTTTCAGCTTTTTTAAAAGACTGATGAAAAATTTCCTCTCTCATAAAACCTTTTGTTAATGAAGCTTATTGGGAAGAAAGCAGTCAGGAAAGGTGGCAGAACTTGAGCTCTTCGAAGACTTGGTGTATAACTTTTAGCAAAGGCACAGGATTGATTATAAAATAGTGTAAATGCTCAGGTCCCATGTTCCTATTAATATAAAAAAAACATCCTTTACATCTGGTGGTATTTAGCTGTGGCAATAGTTTTGACTTTTTTTTCGTCAAGGCTTTGTGAAATCTGAAATCTCTGCTTACAACCCAGTACAATGGAGGTAAAAAAATATTTTGGACAATCCTCAGAACTCACTGAACAGTTTCAGAGATTTGATGAAATAATCTTAACTCAAAGTCCACTCACTTGCTTTTGCAGCGGATGGAGTTTGCTCGGTTGTCACGGCGACCGTTCAGTTGTCACGATAACATCTACGTATGGAACTTTGGTCGTGTGATAACAGGAGGTTGTAGATGTAGGGGGAGGAGGAGGTTATAACCTCTGCCTCTGTTTAAAGATGGTCTTTGGACACCTCGACGTTTCTCCAGTTCTGATCTGAGGTGTTGCTTGAAATCCGATCCAAAAACTTTTTGGACTATCTTGTCAAGCTACCATTCGTAAGGTCAAGAATGAACTTTCCTTCTCAGTTTTCACTGAGATTTTTTTCTGTATAAAATCTCAAAACAGTGACATCTGAGGATTAACCAGAAAATACCACAAAAGAAAGTCCATTCACCTCCAGCGTATTGTACAGAAGCCCTGAGAGGCAAAAAAAAAAAAGTGATCTAAATTGTTTTCCCTCCTGTTTTTAAGAACAGGCGAACTATGGGTTTTGCCAGGATAATTTTTATAAGTTACCATTTTTCATCTGTGAAAACAAGTGAAAAAAAGGTTTTGGTAGGTGGAATTTGTTTTGTTTGTGTTTTCAGGATAATTTTTGTTACCGTTTGCTTTTTTAATTGTCATTCCAGCCACAAGAGGCCGAAGTGCACCACTACCCCGTGTTCTTAAAAGCTAAACAGATTCATGATTTCCTCAAGCCAAGTTTTAATTCTTCTTTTCTCTTCCGTGTTTATGACTTAAAACTTAAAAGTTCTGCCAGTTTTTGTTTGTTGTTGTAATACTCATTTTGTCCACAAGAGGATGGAGTTCACCACTACCCAATAACCTGCTGTATCTGCTTTGTGTTTAGAGTGCATGGAAAAATTAAAGGAGCTCAGGCAGGCTGCAGGGACACCGCAGGAGTGCAAGACGAGTGCAACATTGTAATTTGACAGTAATTAAAAAATGACAAAAAGTTAAGCCTGTTATACCCAAAACAAAAGCCCACTGCTCTGAAAATACACACTCACTTCTCAGTTTAACTGCTACACAAATCTACTCCTTCTAAAAGATAATTAACATTTTCTTTCTGCTCAGAAAATAGACACAGTCGGCATTAGTTTGAACTCTAATTAATGTGAGACAGGCAAACAATAATCTAAGTTATGGGCCAGAATAGAAATTTCAAAGGAGTGTTGAAGTGAGCATTTCAACACATAATGGTCATTTTGTGATTATTACAGTAAATATATTACAGATTTCTCCTTTAAAACTCACGTGGAAGAAGACTTGAATGCTCTTAGTCTTATTTAGAACATGGGGTGCTGGTGCACTTCAGCCTCTTGTGGCCAAAATTAGTATTACAACAACAAACCAGAACACAAATTTCAAATGCCAAAACTTTTTTTTTCCCACCTGTTTTCATAATGAAAAAAAGTAGCTTCTAAATCAATCCTGGCAGTACTTTTTTTTCCCAGTTTCACTTGCTTTTCTGGGCTTCTGTAGAATTGTGATGGAAGCAGAAATCTCAGAGATGTACAGCTCAGATTCCACTAGAGGTAAATGAGAAAACATGCTTTTTTTTCTCAAAGTTTAGGTGAAGGAGCCCCTCAAAATGTTCGTATTTAGTTAGATGGATCCCAAATCCCTTTAATTCTAGAAACTTTTACCCCACGTAGCACATGTATGTGTCGTTATGTATCTGAAATTAATACTGATCCATCGTTTTACAAGCACATTGATCAGCTCTGGTGACCGTTACAGCAGTGAATTTGGTGTTTTAGAGACAAACGCACACCGAAGCCTGCAGCGTCACGTCCCAGAGCGTGTTGACGATGACCCAGACAAAGTCTTATCGCCAGTGTTGGACTTGTGTTGCAGGGAGACTGATGCATGTGTTCGTGTTTTTCCCGCTTCCTGTTGGTTTTTTGCGGTTTGTGTGAAGCTTGTTTTCCCCTCGGTATTTCTTCTAAAATCTTCTGTTGGTGTACAAAGCAGGAATGTTCATCTTGTGAACAGGCAGTGAAACATTTGAAATGATTTTATCCCCACTGAGACCTTGACAGGATAGAGTTCATGTCTGACGGTGACGTCGCTGACTGTGTCCGTCTGTGTGCCTCGACTCACCACGAATCACTTCCTCTTCAAATCAGAAACTTTAGGTATTTTCTATTGAATGCAGTAACTTATGGGCCAGTACTATATTTACTCAGTGCAATGCAGTTATCATTATAATAATACAACTATTAATAATATTTTTTTTCTTTTTTTTTTTGTATTTGTACAGAACAAATGTGTAAAGATCAGTGAGGAAAACGTGAGCTTTTTGATACTGTGACTCATGGTGTTTAAAAGTCAGTTTCTCCCTGTACAGTTGTGATTATTTCCCCCTTCCTCCCTTCTTCTTTTATAGAATAAAAAATGTTTTTGGTGCAATTTAACTCCTGGTGTCTCTGTGTTGTTTATTATATTTAGGTGATATACCTATCAGGAATCGACTGCTTCATTAGTGTGAAGAGATCAATAGAAAAATCATAATTTAAAGCTACTACAAGGAGTTTTCAATAATAAATGAATATAAATATATTAATTTATTTTTCAAAAATGTGAAAAAGTCACTTTTAAGACTTTAAGCAAACTATAAAACTAGTTTAAGAGTTTAAAATATTATATAGTATACATTCAATCTTAGCACTATATATTAATGAAGAACTGGAACAACTAGAAAATATGTGATATTATCAAACAATGTGAAAAAAATGTTTTAACTTTGAAACTATAGGAGGAATTTAACAGGAAATTTAAAAGCAGTACAGGTAAAGTCATGAAATGACACACTCATAATTTACTTACATCGTTAATAATATCACATTCTGAGCTGAAGGTGAATCACGTGGGAAACACACAGTCAGTGTGATCTGACAGAAAACACCTGCAAGTTGAGATCTTGTCCACAAGAGGGCGCAATGGCACAGATTATGGGAAGACAACTGAGGGAATCCCACCAGCGAGGAAAAAGGCAGAAACGGTCAACTGGGGTAGAGGAGGCGGTATTTTAATTAAAGGTATTGGAAAATACATATTTAATTATTTGGACTATTCTGAAATTTAAATTTATTGCTTTTATTTGTAAAACATCACGCAGATAAATACTTTAAATGGGAGCCTTTTGGGGTGCGAATCTCTCCTTCTCTGGTCAGGTTCAGACCTATATGAAGGCACATATCAGTCTGTATAGATGGAATTTTTGTAATCTCAAATTACTAACTGTATTTTACATTTACACGATGAGCAAGTATTTGTAATTTGCAACGAGATACTTTTGATGTATTTGTGCCAACTTCTGGTTACAGGTGTTATAAGAAGCAGCTCATTTAAAATGTGAATTACTCCCTTTAAAAATGACTGACTAACCTTTTCTTAACTAGCTCAGTTCAAACAGGATCCTTCATTTGTAAAAAGAGGGAGAACACCGAGATCAAACTAGGTTAATAAATAAAAAACTTACAGAATAAAGTGCATGAACAAAGTCATAAAAATGTCTTCTTTTGTGTGTGTGTGTGTGTGTGTGTGTGTGTGTGTGTGTGTTGGCTTTGCCGTTTGCTCTAAATGGGTTTATTGGCCTCATGCAGTCATGGTCAGGCCAATCATTAACACACACAGCGTCAGACGTTGGATTCATACTGATGGAGACGGAGACAGACACACACCATATGAATGCAATAAATAATAAAATTCAGTGATTTGGCTGCCTACACAACAACGTTAGATCATTTTTACGAATCATACCAGTTCACTGCCATCCTAACAGTCAGGCTCTTTTCGGTCTTTAAAAACTGCCCATATAGTTTCAGCAGAGAAAGTTTTCCTACACGCAGACCAGATCACTGATCTGCAACAAAGCTGAGATCCTTAAATGTTTGTGTATAGTAGGTTCCATATTTTGTTTTTGCTTTTTTATTCCATTCTCCTGGTCATTTTAAAAGATAAAAATCAATGTGTTTTAATGATACAATGCTTCAGGACGCACTGTTGCAAGCGGACAGATATAATTAACACGTGTTTTATCGGACACCAACTCTAGCTTTATCACAATAGTTGTGCTTGTGCAATCGCTAATGACAACCCCTACAAACACAAACTGTGTGACTCAGTGAACTTTATCGCAAATTACTGCTGTTCAGACCAGTTTCAAACCACCCACGGGTTCACAGACAAAACGTGTCAGGTAAGTGAATTAAAATGTGATTTTTGCAGTTTTAAGGTTCGACACTGTGGTTTGAACATGACTGAGACAAGCCTCAAAGATGCTAGATCTAACATTAACCACCTTCAGCCCCATTTTTTATTGAATTTGAATTTATTGCATTTGGACCGGGGAAAACAAACATGCCAGATTAGCTGCACCTGTTTGCCTTGTTACTATGAATGCAGAGACAGCTATCACTACATTGCTGGGCTGCACATAACAATTACTTTCATCACCGATTCATAAATTAGTTGTTTGATTTATAAAATGTCAAAAAATGGTGAGATGACATCGTCAAATTACTTGTTTTGTTTACAACCCAAAGAAATTCAGTTTACTGTCATTTAGAATTCAAGAAACCAGAAAACCTTTACATTAAATAATCTAGAACCAGTGATTTTTGACTTTTATAAAAAAAAAAAAAACAATGATTCAAAGCAATTAATCGATTATCAAAATAGTTGCGGATTAACTTAATTTAATGTTTTTGGATACAAGACCTAAAGTATTTACATTGGTCACATTAAATAAGGAAAATGTTCTTTTAGCCTAATATTAACTGACAATACACTTATGACTTCAAAGAATCATGCTGCTTTATGCCCAAATATATTTTCATATCCTCATACTGTACTTTTCATCTTTTTTTTAAATTTTTCTTTGAACAAAACTAAGTTTTAATAACTAAGCCTCCACCATCTTGACTGGGGGGACTGAACAATAAGAAACAGAATATTTTATAAATAGAAAGATGCTAATGAAAGAATATATATCCTTAAGTTGATGGATCAGTGATGGGGTTTCTACTTTTGATGCGTTCATCTACAGTTCACTAGGTAAACATGCACAAATAGAAAAAGTACCAGAAGAAAAAGTACTGTAAATACATTCTATTCAAGCAAAAAATAAAGGTACTTGTGCAATAATGAAAAAGTAAGTCTTCGTATTAAATTGTGTGTGTGTGTGTGTGTGTGTGTGTGTGTGTGTGTGTGTGTGTGTGTGTGTATCATAAATGTCAATCAACTCCTATACAACAACATCATGGCTACTCAGCCCACAGATTTACAAACTTCCTGCTGTAAATTTCACATCCTGTCTTAGCTGTTTGGTAACCATGGTAACAAGAGTAACAAGAGTAACAAGAGAGCCTGATTCACAGAGCAACCCACTAACCCTAAACCCTAACTTAAGATGGG